>NC_084603.1:26067091-26387508 GCF_033807715.1 Cololabis saira | reverse complement strand
AGAATTCATGGTTGCAACACTTGGGATAAGACCAAGTCCACTTTAACCAATGAATCATTCTATAATACAGAAACACGGAGGAGCTTTGTGGTTCTGAATCCAAATCTCCAAAATAATCTTGAGGGAAGAACAAAGACTTTACTAAGAGTCACATGACTACAACTTAGTTGCTGTATCCCTGATTTCCCTTGAACTTGTGCCAACTACATGTGTCTGTGTCACGTGTGAATGACTCAACTGTGCTTTCCTGGAACATTTTGTAGCAGCAATTTAACAAGTTCACACCCAGTGTCAAAGTCTTGAAGTTTGCCCATCTAAGCAGATAAAGTGAATAAGCGATGCAAAATTTCTGAAAGAATATACACTATGTCTCAATAGTAAAAAATTACATATATTCATACTACATGCCACTATTATGTTTTTATCTTTTATTTTGCTTGCAGCATATTAAACTGTTGCATGTGCTTCATGGGCTCACAAGACCCCAAATAGTGTTACGTTTTTTTTGTTTTTTCTTATCGCCTTAGTGAATGTTTCTTATGTTTAGTTCTGTGAATATGAAAACTGGACTATAACAGGGGTAAGATAGAAATTAGAAATTAGGGTCCAGAGTGCAGTGGTAGTGTATATCAAAATACTTGTGGATTGATGGATGCAGCTGAAGCTATCGATGATCTGCTTGTTTAACTTTATATGAGACTGACAAGTTCAGATGTCACCAGATTAATGGAAAGCGGTGCAGATTTGAAAGGGCATTATGAAAATAATGGTTTTCTCTCATTCTCACAGACATCTCTGAATGAAGATGGGGACTCAAGGAATGTTTCACTGAAAACTGTCAATTTACTAAAATGATGAAGCCATGTCTAATTTCAGAAAATTGTTTATGAGTCACTGCACGACCACAGTGACTCATTGAAGTTAAATAGATTATATCTGTCTGTCTGGATGTTATACTGGGTGACTAATCTTAAGATTAAGATTTCAAACAAAATAGTTACAGTTGATATATTAAGTTAAAGTTAATATGGTATCTTCTCACATATTTATGTAGGTGTGTGTTGCAGCCTTTTTTAAGAAACGTGTTCCTTACTTCTTGCCTGCTTGCTCTTGCCTCTGCTGTTCTTGAACGCCATCCACTGCTTGGTGGAAGTCAAACACTGCGGAGGAGGGGAAGAGGACACACACACTCTCACACACCTCAGAGAAAGCAGGACTCGTACATCCACAGACGTACCTTTTTTCATGCATACATTCAAACATTCACACACAGAATAAGATAAAGAGTCCAGGAGCAAACCTGGGAGGACTTACCAATGTGTGCCCTGTCTGAGATGATCAACCTTTTCTCCCAGTCCTTTAGGCCTAAACACACAAATAGGTCTCAACAATGAAGAGGGAGGCACAGCTCTGCTTTCTTCCACTTTGTTATAATTCACATCTTCAAATATTGGACGCCACTCACTCTTTCCCTTGAGTTTATTTTTCTCAGCTTCTTCAAACATGCCTGGAAGATGGATCACGACACCATTCCCTGTATTAAAAGAAACCAAAACAGACTTTAGATAACATGCATGTTTACGGTCTCACATGAAGGAGAGCCACAGCAGCTTTAATTTAAGTGCCAACAAGATCAATGCAAATCAAGTTCCCATCATTGGGATGGTGGGAACTTAGTTCCCTAGACAAGACGATAATGTGGTCATCTGATCTGCACTTCAACTGTCATTACACTCATCATGGATTTTATTAAATTAAGTTCTTGTATGTGTGATTTTACACTGCTTTGTTCAAGGCTTTACAACGTTTCATGTAAAGATCACAGAATAATGGTTAAAACCTTAAATTGTCAAAATATTTCTTTGAATTATTAAAATAAATTTTCGACAAAAAAATGTTAGATATGTAGAGCAAAACATTTTTTTCTTGTAATAAATTAATTTTAAAATAAGATCAACTATAAAGTTTTTAAGCCGTCTTTCGAGTCCATATAAAGGATGTGTAATACACCCAAAGAAAGGCTGAGAGAAACTTTTAATTGCAAAACAGCTGTCGTACTTTTAATCTTCTAATTTCACACACTGGTAGCTCATAAGTTGCGAGTGAATAATAGTTTAATTAAAGTATAATACAGACCTTAGTTTTTGTTAATGAGGAAAGTTGTTATATTATACATATTTCAGTGGGTGGATTACTGCAACAGCTGCATTTACACAGCTTTCCAGCGATGCTGAGAGAGTCTAGCTTTACATATTATTGTGGCTTTCAGACTATAAATTCCTTTGTTTGCTTTTAGTGATGAAACGCTCTCTGATCGTGCATCACTAAAGGTTATGATTATTAATCACAAATGTCCTTTACCAGGACGGGTTAAAATGTGAGCTGAATCTTAAATTTGAGAAACTTTGAGAAGGTTCTAGAGTAACATTTTGCGTTAGACAGCTGTTGACTAAACCACACGAGGCTGTAGTTTGTGACGATGTGAACAGATAAATCCTGAGGAGCTCTAAAGATCGATATCGAGGCCAATCCAGGCTTATTTCTATTAATCACTATCAGTTGCTAGTGTGCGCTGCTTCGGCCTCAATAAGATTGCACTTTGCTTTACATAAGAGAGAAAATAAGGAAGAGCGCTGTTTTCTGACATCCCAACACTAATGACTTTGTTTCTCTTATCTGGGGAAAGGAGCTGCAGTCAATAGCCAGTACCACACTGTATTCCTGATCCTCTGTAATGTCATTATATACAGTGAAACTTGGCTTGGCACTCCACCATAACTCAGAGTTAATAAACATTGACAGCAAAACTTTCGTAATACCGCCAGGACACTCATTTAAGATCAACGCAGCTATATCAAGTTCTGTGTTTGCATCTGTAAAACTCATGAACGCCTTAGTCTGCCTGAAGCAATGACATGTCTCTATGAAATGTGATGATAACAAATGACAAATACCTCATCAATAAAAATCTTTAAATGCACCATGATCAATCATGTCAAATGCTTGTCTTTGGCTGCACAAAAACCTTAGCCTGGAAAACAATAAAAAGGTGACTAGATATGCACATTAAAGGTTAGGACACATGTCAAACTAATTTGACATGTGTCGTAATCTGACTCATGAATCTAATCATGAATGGCTTTACTGTGTAAACAGAGAGAGCTGTTTCTGACTGACTCACATCTACTTCATGCATTCAATGTTAAATAATAAAACCTTACTGGACACCAACAGTATTATGAAGGTACAATAGAGTGGGCGATGAGTCAACAGTCCATCACCATCATCGTGGGATATGTATGTTTATAATTGAGTATCTGATATTTGAGAAAGCGCCAACATGACTGAAATGCTGTCAATACATCTACTGGGTTGTCATCTTGTCATCATATTGGTCTCGGTACATGTCAGCGCCACAGCCCTCACTGTTGGTGTGGATTCACCAGACAACTCAAACATATGTTTGCCCTTTTGATTTAGTATGTCAATATCAGTTACAGTAAAACACATTAAAGTGAATAAATATCACATTTGAACTGAAAGTATTTTTCCATAAAGAAAAACACAAAAAGAAGATTTTCCAAATCATGATGATCATGTTTCCATTTTGAGTATCACTATTTTTTTTAGACGACAGGTCAGACATGAATGCCAGCCTGTTGATATGATGGAAAATAATCTGAACACCTTCCAAAATGCAACAAGTGGGAGTGGGGATCTTTCTGAACACACATACTAAAGAGAAATAAATTGTTTTATATACCAGGTTATAAATGACTGAGCAGTACAGAGTATAGTTTCAGTGCTGTAGGTCAATACTGGCAGAAGCTTGCAAAGAGCATAATTAACAAGGGTGGGGTACTCTCAAGATGAAATACTTGTTACTGTACACTAGTCACACAACACTGCAAAGTACTCTGACCATCTGAGCCTGCAGAGCGGCACTAATGTGTCACACATCAAAGAGAAGAAGAAGCAAATTCGTGATGATGTAGCAATGGCTGCATGTTAAAGTAAAACGTGTGGAGGATTGGGAGCCTTAAAGAAAGAGTCTCCATTAGCTAATGAAGTTACTGCAGATGAGAGGATGCTATGCAGCATGGCACTGAGTCAAGCTGAGCACGCCCACTGGAACAGTCGTAAAAGCAGGCCGTGACGGCAGCGAAAGGCACTCTGCTAAAATCTGATCAAACCACAGAGAAAACTGGGAAAAAGGACAACCTCGGGAGTGCGCCTAAACGTGAGTGGAGGTTGCATAAATGTGAGTAGGTTTGTGTGTATTACACACCGATGAAGGCGGTGACCTTGGGGTTGATGATGCCGCTGGGTAGGAGGTGAAAGTCGTACTCCACTGAGTCCACCACCACCGTGTGTCCTGCATTGTTCCCGCCCTGCAGGAGATTCAAACAGAAACAGAGGGAGGTTTCATGGAGGCTGTGCAACTTTGTTTTGGAAATCGTGAGAGGACAAGCTGAATAGCTCGGCGAGTAGCAACAAGCATCAAATGTAAACCATCGGCCACTGCGCGTTAATGTTGTTACATGGTGCTGTTGCTTAGAGACTCCTGCTCACTGCGCAGATCTCACCCTGATTTATTGAAAAGAGAGAGGACGCAGATCAAATGGATCGCTGATAAATGGCTTTACACATCTGAATAATCTTGTCTTCACACCCAAAAGCAGTTGAACATGTCCTGTCAATAGTGCTGCTCCCAATGCCCATATGAAGGGGCAAAAATGATCAAGAACTTAAAAGTTGTTCCTCTTTATGTTTGGTGCACCAATGACTGTCAAATTAATACAAACAATAACTTGACTTGATTGCTAATACTAAATGCAGTTACTTCTTCTAATGAAATAAAAACAGCTTGTTAATTCTTCCTTATTCGTTACCTCAGCTCAGGTGGTAATGAGGAATGAACCGCAGGTGTATGGAGGTTCACTTCTAAATACACACTAATAGATTTCCTAATATTAAAACTATTAAAAGTTTTATTTAGTCAAAACTATACAATTTCAATTATCAGGATGAGTATACCTGTCTTCCTTAAGTGATTAATACTTATCTAGAGCTTAAAACTGTTTGATTACAACAGGCAAACTCACCCGCTGCTCATGGAACAGTGCTCTTATACAGACAGATACTCATCAACTGTGATTCAGTTTGATTGCGTGTTCATTTGAATGCAGTTTTCAGGCCAGCACAACATCTAGCACAGCTGGCTGCTGAAATGAAAGTACTAGTGGACCCTAAAAAGGGAAGAGTGAGTTCTTGGGGAAAAAAGATGCAGTAAATGACTTGCCATCAACCTCCCTGCGTAACATTTCACAAGCAGAAGTTAAGGATGAAGCAAGTAGTGAAACAAGTAGAAAAAAAAGGAGGCTCAATCACTTTGAAAAATGAAGGGGTGAAAAAAGGGAAAGGAAAATCATTGTATTGTTCATTTATCCTACTTCTTTCACTGATAAAAGATAATAAAACAGCTGATATGCAGGTTCTGTCACTACTTTCGTAGTACATCTTGTGACCAGAACGTGTCCCCATATCTGTAGCCTGTGGAAATAAATCAAAGGCAGCATGTGCTTAGACCACATGAAGTTATTCCTGGCTACAGCAGTACCCTCAAGGTGGAGCGGGGTAAAATATGGGGGAGGTGGTTGGCAGATGCATCGCCTTTTTAGAAACTACTTTTACGTTCTGCTCCATCCCCCACAGAACCAAAGACCTCCAGTCTTCCTGCAGTCCCGTGATCCGACTCTCGTTCCCATGATGACAAATTTAACTTTGATACTCGGTCACCTGCTACTGTCCTGTGGCAATATTGTATTTTAAATTATCAAGCGGCCCCGTGATAAGACAGATACAGCAGAACAAATGTCTTTTAAGACAAATTTTGACACAGATTGGTTTTCTTTATTCACATAGCCTTTTTTGAAGGGCTCTACTTGAAACTACAGTTGCAAAGAAAAAAAAAGCGTTAACCCCATGGCCCAATTTAACTGTGGTGTTTTTTTATTAAACTCTTGGCAAGTCATAATAGGTAAGTAACATAAGTACACGACAAGGATGATCTCCATGTACACCAATCAGTCACAACATTATGATCACTGACAAGTAATGCAATTAAACACCACTCATCATGTTACACTAATGTCCAGCTGCATCCTGGAACTCACATTTAAATGTGTAGATAGAAACCTATAAATATTAGCAGACCAAAACTCATGCCTCCCAAAATGGGAAGGTCACCCCCCTACAGTAGCAGCCAGCAGGTCAACAATGGGCCACTTATCTTCTCAACAGTTTTTTTAAGAAGTGTTGAAAGAAGACAAGAACAAGTGAAGGTGTTCATTTGGTCTCAAAACACCTCGGATGCTAATCTGACGGGATCTGTGGAAAACAGTCCCAATCCACAGAGACCAAACCTCACACGCCACGAGGCCCAAAGTAACGACTGAAACCATCCTGGTACCAGGAAATCCACAACTCCTCCACAGACATGTTCTTATTCCAGATCCTAACTGGTCAGAGCTGTTTTGGGAGCTCAAGGAGGACCAGCTCAATATCAAGCTGTTGCTCATAACCGCATGGTTGCTTGGTGTAATTGAAAAGCACAAGAACTTGAACTTAAGTTTGAAGTCAAAAAGTCTGAGTTTGTGCTTTGAGAGCCTGTGAATAGTCAATTAATATTATTAATTCAAAACAAATGTAATAACAATTTAAGAAATTATTAATATGTGCGAAAACATGTAGTACTAGATGGTATTATTCAACTATTTTGTTCATAGACACTGAAGATGAATTCAGTCTTTCATCAGCTATAATTATTGCTACTATTATCATTTATTATTAGTATTTATAAGTCTTTATTTCAAACATGCAATAGACATGCTGAAACAAGGTTTGCAAGAGACATTTTTTTGTAACAGCAACAGTCTTGACATGTTCGAAAAGGAGTAGGAAGAAGTAAAAAATGTATGAACTCCTACCTATTGAACTCAATACTATGTTTTCAGACCCTCATTATTATTTCTGTGGTTTAAAATATCAAAAACTTTTGACACTTAGAAGTTATACATTGAATTACTTTTTTTGCTTAAAGGAGCTGTATGTAAGAGCAATAATAAAACGAATCATAAAATGACCCCGATATGTCAACAGACATTTAAAAATCATGTTCATTTCAAATACTTATGTCACTGACAACAGCACTCAAGCCAGGATATTCCAGTTTAAAAAGAGGAGTTGCAGCCCTCAACTGATGTTTATGTTGTCATTTTTTGTTTTGGCCTGAAGCTCCACCCTCCACCTATCTCCCAATCACCAAGTCAGTATTGTTTCTGAAGCTCCACCCTCCACCTATCTCCCAATCACCAAGTCAGTATTGTTTCTGAAGCTCCACCCTCCACCTATCTCCCAATCACAAAGTCAGTATTGTTTCGGCATCCGGGTTGCCAGCTCGGCTGTAATTATCGCAGCCATGGCAGCCTACGTTCCTGCTGCATTCTGCAGCCTACCTGGCAACCTCTGGTCGGGGGGAGGAGGGGGAGGGTACACGCCGCTCAACAATATTTTGAAAGTGACTGCAGTACCAGTTTTGGCTATTTCTTACAGACGGCTCCTTTAATTTTGACAACAAAACTAGTTTTATTACAAAGTCTCCTCTCCCGTATGAGCTTTCCAAAAGAAACCTAAACAAATATGAATCCTTTATCATGTTGTAACAAACAGAGTGCACACACAACAACACTGAATGTTCTGGTGAAAAATAACAAGGAACTTTACTTTTGATCTTCAATGTACTGTTCAGTTTCAGGATAAGATTTTTTTTTTTTTTTTTTTTTTTTTTTTTCAGCCAAACATGTTAAGCAGACATCAGTTAATAACAGACAGAAGTTGGTGTACAACAATCCGTGTCTGAGCAGCGGGGCGTCCCGGTGAGCGTGGTTAAGGTATCAAGCACAAGCTCCGACGTTGGACACCACTCAGACTTTTGAGGTATAGTTTGACATTAAACTGCCGCTGAAATATTCACAACAAAAGGTGAAAGACAAGGCTGCTTAGCATTAAAGTAGTAGTAGCAGTATTAAAGCTTTACAAACAGTAAAACTGGCAAAATAAATGTATAATCATATAAACTCAGATAAAGACTTTTCCCAAACTCTAAGTCACTGAAAGGAGTTACTGTGCCTTTGAAATCTATTTAATCCATTTGCATATTTCTGCTGGCCAGGTCTGACATCAGTACATGTCATATATACGCTAAATCTAATACAACCAGCCTCTGTTTAACAAAAGGTTCAGAAAAGGCCAAATGAAACTCCACCTGAAATCTTACATCACAACACCAACTGTTAAATCTACCCTATAAACACGAACAGGAGCTTGATATCAGTTTAACCTGATAAGCTCGTCTCCCGGATCATGTGTCTAGTTGTGGTGTATTCTTTATTGCCAAGCAGCATATTAATTGAGTGCTTGCCAATAAAAATGTCTAGCAACAAGTTTGGGTTGCTTTGTTTGACTCACCAACACCCTGAAACTTCACCCCGAGAGAGCTGAACACTTAAGTGTGAGCAGATAAAGTACCTGCAGTAATTACTGTACACAGTGACGCATGATCTGGACATATGATATTTCACAACATATTCATGCCACCCATCTTCTGACATGGGTTTTCTTCCCTCGTCTACACACTATCCATATCTTATAGTCCCGGACTGTAAGGAATACTGAGAAAACTGCTGGCTAAGGCTTCTTTATAAAAAGATCAGGGCTATCCACGCCAGCTCTGCACACACACGCGTATCAGGGAACTACACATATGCACATGGTGGAGAGGACGCTGTGCGTGCTGTCCTGACTTCATTTATTTATTCATTTATTTTCAACCACAGCTCAAGTGTTGACAGCACTGCAGGAAGAAGGATGCCCCAACACTCAGGAGAACCCCTTGTTATGTCCACTTGATATCAATAGTAATTCTCTGAATACCACAGCTATTCTGTCTCAAAAAAAAAAAAAAAAAAAAAAAAAAAAATCAACAAGACTGATTGATCCAATTCATATAAATATTGTGTCACATAGGGCTGTGCGATTAATCGATTTTAAATCTAAATCGGATTTATTAATCAAGATGATGTTAAAAAAAGGAAAATCGATTTTTTTACTTTGTTTGGTCAAGAACATTGTTAATGTTGTCACTTTACTAAACTCAAGGAGGATTTACAGTATCTTTCAGTTGCACTTCATTCCCAATAGGGAAATTAGTTTATTTTTCTTTCAAAATAAAGATAAAATATTTCTTCCATTGTCTTTTGTAGTTACCAAAAAAATCGAAATCGAAAATCGGGTTTACAGTAAAAAAAAAAAAAAAATCGGGATTTTATTTTTGTCCAAAATCGCCCAGCCCTAGTGTCACACGTGCAAATTGGTGAAAACGGAAAGGACTAAATATACAACAATAGAAAACAATAAAGAAAACCGGTTCCTCTGGGTTTGACTTTGATTCACAGCGGTAGTACTGACCGATTCAGGAGAAACTGCCTGCAGACACCACTGGATAGGTGTTCAACAAATAAGAGAAATTGAGCATGTGAACAAAGTGACAACCAGTCTTGTATCATTAAAAGACATGTAAAACGAGGTGCAGTGGATGTTCAGCATGTTCTGTACGTGGAAATAGCTGTGAATGGGAGTGGTGCCGGGTCCATTTCACAAGGGGGGAATTTTGTGAAGTGAGTGTTTAACTGGCCAGACTGGGTGTGAAGACCATATGCTTTAAGTATAACTAGATTAGTCAGTATTTCTGCATGCACGGTTAAGCAGAGCAACAGCTGCAGCTCAACCGGCCATTTAATCAGGTTATTATCCTGTTTGCATAATACAAGTATGGTGGAGAATCAACTTAATGAACAAGATAATACAGGTCTGCTACAATAGGTGATAATATTCTGCCAATCAGTTCATTAGCACTGCCCTTTTACAGGGTGACTTATTACATCACTCACCAAATCACCTGGAGAACAGTTTAGCTGGCGACAAAATCAAACTGAACTGGACGGCGTTACAGCCCACGTAGTACGCTTGTTTTTAGTTTGTGCATTTTAAACTATTATATATTTTTCAATAATCAATGTTTGTTGTTCTCTGTTGCTATTAGCCGCTTCTTCTGCATACCAACGCCTTCTGTTACTTCTGAGTTTAATCCTGCGGCAGGATCTGTGGATCGTGTGCAGAGCGCACAGGCCAGTCTTTCAAATGAAGCTACACATCCAGGAGTAATTTGACTCCCAACTGCATCGCCTGAATCTGGGTGCGTTAGCCTAACGACAAATACAATTAAATAGCATTCTAGTCACACAAACAAGGTAATGCATATTTTTTTCTAACATGACGTAAACACATCGACTCTTTTTGTTTTCTCTGCGGCTTCTAATTCTAACTGTTTCACCTGTTCAGGCTTTTCCAGTTGAACCACTGACATAATGAATATATGCGGGTCCTACACTTGTAGAATGTTTGTTTTAACACGACTTTTGAAAAAATAGTTAGCACCTAATAACTACATGAAATTTACGTGAACAAAAATAATAAGTATCCATTTCTGGCCCAGGCAAGAATGTTTGTCACTTAACATCTCCTATGACTTAAAAAGAAATAATAATGACCTTGGAAAAATAAAATCCTTGTACTGCCTCACAATTACAATTAACATTGATCAAATCTGAAGGGGAAATGGAGGAAAAACAGACTATAAAGTCACTCACAGAAAAGAAAAATGCATTAAATATGCATTAAACCATTAAATCTGATCTTTACGCTATGCTGAATATTTTGAAAGGAAATCGGCTGCTTCCTTATGAATCTAGCACCCTAATTTGTGGTGAAACATCCAATAATGTTTTTATAATTGTGTCTTTGAGATCAGTTTGTTGCCCCGATCAGTCATTCAATGAAGTACATGCACTGACACTAACGCATGAAATGTTTCAAGACAAAAAACCACAACAAGCGATCTATGGGGGTTACATGCCTATTAAACAAAAATAAGAAACATTCTCTACAGCACTGACAACTATGCAAACTGAACTCAACTTAGCTGTTTCCAAATGTTTTGTCCCCTGGACAATAATCAAACTAGATCAAGAAATGAGCTTACAAGTGGACTGGACATACTTTAAGTGGCTACAAAATAGGCAGAGATCAGACTTGAGCAGTCTCTCACAGGTGGGCCACAGTGCAGCATTCTTCTTTGATTAAACATTTGCCTCAGTGCTTTCAGAGCCGAAGCTTTTCAAACATTTTAGGCGCTCACTTCTCCTCTCAACTGCTTTCCCTCGCTGTGACACCTACCCTTATTTATGGAGATCAAGCTCAGGAATCTTTCCAGTACGCAGTTGGCACAGGACTTGTCCAGCACAGCAAGTAATGGTATGTCAGTCTCCAATCCGCCAATTTGCATGAGGAAACCAGAGCGGAAGCAAATTCATCACAGCTATGGAGGACCGAACCACTGAGTCCACATGCTGACCAGGAGTCACATGATTCAATTCTATTCAAAAGTCTTTATTTCCAGCATGATAGCAGTATAAAGTAACAAAAATCACTTAAAAAAAACAAACTTAGTCTCAATTAAATGGCCAGTCACATCAGCATGTTGGTGCACATAATGTACCGTATAATCTGTTCAAAAGCAGAACTCACATTTTAAATCCTGCTGTTGAACTGACTTGAACAACAAAGTAACATCTGTTTCCATGTGGAGACATGCAGCGCCTCCCAGCTTGTCTGCAGAGATAAGGTAGTTTATATATGGTATGTGTGGAGTGGATGCAAAGATATGTAGCATGTCTGAGAGCTGGCAGGATATCAAGAAAACACAAGTTTTTAACCAACTCAAATGTGAGAATATGTTATACCACAGAAGGTGCCATTTTATTGCTTTTTCTGTAACATTTATAGAAAATAGAAACACTTATGACATACTATTGCTTTAGCTTGTGTGTGTGAGAATGGACGCAAACTAAGTTTGCCAATGATTTGTAAGGAACATGGTTTATATGTGTGGCAGTCTGTCATGACTAACAGGGAGGGGACAATCACAACTAATCTTTGGAAACACCCTCAACCGAAGCAGAAATTCATATTTCTCCTAAGTGCTGGTCCAGACAGAAGTGGTTTATCTATTTTATTTCTTATTTTGAACATTATAAGAAAAGGCTCACTATCATCTTCACTGCAGAGGGATGAAACAACTGGCCTTGAAAACAGATGCAACAGATTGGAGGAACCTGCAGGCTACATCTGGAAATGAAGAAGCCTTTTGTATGAAAGGAATAACATCTTCAAACACCAAAAAAAGCCGTCCAGTTTGATCCCTCAGTATTCCCAGAACCAACCCATCCACAAGCATTGAGCATACCTTAAAATGCTTTTGTATGGACCGGGTTTCTCCATAATCTGTGATATTTTACACAGGACTCCCTTAATGTCAAATCTGAGAACTGATGCATTGTTGTCATTCTACTACTCACACCTGTATGAATAAACCTTTCATTTCTTTAAGCCTGACTTTAGCTTCTAAAATGTACAACCCTCCTAAACTTTTAAGTACCAGAATATCTTTAGGTCCAGATAATCTGTAGACATTTTATAAAAGCTGGCACCTGATTGAATTGCTCTAACGATAACATATTTTTTAAATACCTCCTTTGCCATTAACCAGATTCATTCAATACCAATACCTACTATTGTTCCTCCTCAATAGTTGTTCTTCTCAACAGAGAGAAATAACTACAGGCCAGTCTCCAAACTGTCTGTTCTGGTTAACGTTTAATACTAATACGAGTGTACACCCAGTATAATAGGAAAAACAATGAATATTTCTTCAGTACCCGTCTGCTGTGGATATAACATGCAAGTAGACGTGATGTAAATGAGTAATTTTGATGCAGCTAATTGTGCCTGGAATTAACTGTGATCTAGTATAATCATAAATGTATTCATCACCCTTTCATCTCATACCCGTCAGTCTCCAGTTTTGGCTGGGAAACTACCGTATTTTACCCTTCTTTTCCGCCGTCCTCCCGTAATAGTATTTTCCCATTTTATAATATGATAATTTTTAAAAAGCATTCCTGAGCCTCTCCAAACTGAATTGTAACCGGCCTCGCGAGAACCGCCACTTGCTGTAGCCTGGTTCTCACTAGGTTAGTGGCGACAACGGGAACAAACTCTGAACAACCAATCAGAGATGGATGGAAGTAAGGAGAGAGAAGACATTTCTGCTAAAAAAAAGCAAAGACTTAGTTTAAATATCTTTAAAAAAAATGGGATACCAAATTTACTTCCCTAAAGAGGAGCAGGATGGGGCAGAGAGCCACACGAGTTAAAATGAAAAATGTAAAATGTAAATGTTTCACTTGAAGACAATCAGTGTATATTAATTGAAAATATTTAAAATAAATAAATGTGAATCAATTCCCTTTTGTGTTTTCATTTAGGCTCTATTATAGGAATAAGAATGTCCACAGCATTTCAAAGACAGGCGTATCAGATTCTGAGCACATAACTGGAGTGTTTAAGTGGTTGACGGGTAGTTATTTTACATTTCTTGTAAACCTGTCTTAAAATGTAAGGGTTGGGCTAGTGGGACGGCTGGCAGTGGAAAATGTCCCTTATCTTTAAATCCAAAACTTGACAGGTACGTTTCATCTGTTTCCAAACATGGTACATTTGGGTAAATCCAGAGGTGGGTAGTAACGAGTTACATTTACTCCGTTACATTTACTTGAGTAAATGGGGAAATTTTGTACTTTTAGGAGTAGTTTTGAATCACTATACTTTTACTTTTACTTGAGTACATTTGTGAAGAAGAAACTGTTACTCTTACTCCGCTACATTAGGTTACGTTGAGCTGTTACTTTTCTTTTATCCCTTTTATCCGCGTACGCGTCAATCTCATGACATCACTGAGTGATTCTTTGGGAAAAATGTTTGTTTTTGCATGTTTTGTCACATATACACAGACTCAAACACACACACAGAGTTTCTATGAGTTCATGGGCTTGTTCTAGTTCTGGTTAAAAAAGAAAAGTACAAAGGCTTGAAATTTTGTGCTACTTGTGCTTAATTTATTTTTTTATTCTGTTATTATTTTATTCATTTTATTATTTATCAAAGTACTTGAATTTACTTTAAGATTATTTAAATTTAAGCAATTTTTTATTAATTTTAATTTAATTTATTATTGTATTGATTTAATTTGCCTGAAGATAATTATTTTGTACTTTTGTCTGTTTGAATGGTTGTGTTAAAAAAATAAATCAGACGTTACTCAACAAAGTACTTTTTTACTTTTACTCAAGTAATTATTTGAATGACTTTTTACTTGTGTCATATTATTCTGAAGTAACAGTACTTTTACTTGAGTACAATTTTTGGCTCCTCTACCCACCTCTGGGTAAATCAACTGTAGTTGCTGCAGTATTTCGGGCAGCACCATGGGGATAACATTAATAACTTCCTGAGTGTCTTGGACCCACTAATGACCATGGATCTATTATAATAAAAAGCTAATGACAGACAAACCCACTCTGGATCTCTACAGTTGTCCACAGCCGCCCAGTCACGTGACGCGGCCGGACAGTATTAAGGCTGATTTATGGTCCCGCGTTACACCAACGCAGAGCCTACGGCGTAGCCTACGGTACTCTGCGTCGATATTACGCGGAACCATAATTCAGGCTTTACAGGTGTGCGCTGGACAGTTAGCAGGAATTCAAGGTGACTTTAGCGACACGGGGGAGATGTCTTGTAGCTAGCTGCCAGCCCTGGTTTAGTGCACTCGGAAATATTCTGCATTTACGACATTTGGGGACGGAGAGCATGAAAAGAGGAAATAATGCTGCGTTCCATTCACCTCGGAAGTCGGAATTCGGAACTGGGAATGACGTCACAACCGAGTTATCAGCGTTCCAGTTACAAAGTAGGAAAACAAGTTTGTAGTTCGCATATACCACATGAAAAATCTAAATTACACTATAGCAGCATATATATGCCGAACAATACTTGTATACGACTGATTTAGTGTGACCAAAACTAGAATGAAGTGCTACGAATTTTTACAGAGCTCTCTTCTACTGTTTACAACCGGGGCAGCCATCTTGGAATGTGAACTCGGGGGTGGTGAAGACTCTCCCACTTTCCCAGTGGGAAATCCCACTTCGAGGGGCGTTCCAGTTGAAAATTCCGACTAGGAACTAGGAAATCCCCACTTCCGAGGACAAATGGAACGCGGCATAACCCCCTCACCGCCGCCGCGCTGACGTCGCGCCCGCACCTGGTTGACAGGCGTGTGTCACACCTGCAGCGCTCAGCCAGCGAGACAATCTAACATTTATTTATTTAACCCCGTTTTTCTTTCGCAGTTGACTGTTTTTTGCCAGCAGTGAGGAGGGAGGGAGACCCACGTACCTGACACCTGCACACGATGTCCGCGTCCTGCGCCAGCAGGTCCACCACCTTGCCCTTGCCCTCGTCGCCCCACTGGGCTCCGAGCACCACGGTCACCCTGTTGCCCACGGCGGGCCTGGACACCCTGCTGGCCGGGCTGCTGCTGCCCGAGGCCCCGGCCCCGGCTTCCTGACTCCCCGACATGTCTGCTGGGCTGCTGCTGCGCTGCTGTGTGTATGTGTGTGTGTGTGGCGGAGCTGCACGGAGATGACAGGGAGGAGCGAGAGCGCTCACTGCGTAGCAACCTTAAGGTCCGCGTTAAATCGACGCAGAGCCTACGCCGTAGGGTACGCGGCGACGCGCACCATACCATGCGTTGGTGTAACGCGGAACCATAAATCAGCCTTTACAGGCACATGCGCAAAAGTCGCGGACAAGTAACATATTTAAATGTGACGTGAAAAGCCACGACGTGACTTCAAAAGCTTAGATAACTGCCAAGAATCTTTTTTTAAATAATGCGAAAATAAACGTTTTGCTTGTTGTTATTTTGATAAAATAAATATTTTTTGAATCCAAATGGAAGTGAAACATCTTCTGTATTTTAACGATCCTTGGTGACACTCCCACCACTGGAGGTGTGTTTATGAGGGGAAATAAGTATTGATGGTATTAAAAAAAAACCAGAAATACAAGGAAAAGACAGTCCCTGCGTTTAAAGAAATATATCCGTAAAAAGGGTTTTTTTTTTAATATAAATCTTTTTATTGGTATTTTTTTAGGCAATAACAAAATGGTAAAAACACAT
This sequence comes from Cololabis saira, assembly GCF_033807715.1. Lineage (NCBI taxonomy): Eukaryota > Metazoa > Chordata > Actinopteri > Beloniformes > Belonidae > Cololabis > Cololabis saira. The sequence goes on along the minus strand of NC_084603.1, from coordinate 26,371,244 downwards.
CAAAACCAACCCAATCAAATATGCCATCTTTTAAACCCCAACCCACCCACAATTGCATGGCTGTACAAAAATAATGTATAAATGCGCGTAAAAAGGGAAAAATCACAGAAAAGTGACGCTCATATTACTATTATACGATTGGGTCCCCAGAAATCTGAAGCCGTTTTTTCTTTTTGATTAGCTTAATTGATTAATGGTTTTATTAAATTACACAATCCTTCCAGGTTTTAATGATTTGTTGGACACTTCTTATACTGATGAACCGCAGGAGGTTCTCTAGCAACACCATCAGATACAATGTTTTGGTTTATCATTTATTTTCTTTATGTACATTGACTTATGGGTGTTAAAAAATACAAAATAAATTAAACAAATAAAATAAACAAATACAAAAATAAAGGTGAAAGTGATGTTGTAGAGACGCGTGATGTGAGGAAGAACTACTGGTTACCAGGAGCTTCCTCAGCCTTCTCACTGCTGGACTTCTGATGGATCCAGCTGATCCAACTCCTCTTCTTCACTGTCTTTTCTATCTCTTTGTTCTCATCTCTTTCCTTTAGTTTCAGAGTTTGAAAAGTGACATTCATATTACTATCATAATTTATACACCATGAACACAGACCTGGATTAACTCAGTGTGGTTCCCCAGGGTGACCACCAGTACTCGAGTTGTAAAAAAAAATCAGGGGGGATGGTGGATTTTATCATATGGGGACAGATAATTTATGCTGATTACAAATGATATAATATATTACAAATAATAGCACTGACCAAAACACCTGCAGAAACACTGCAGGAATGACATAGCAGCAGTTAAATGCAGCCTTCTGTAAGCTTTAAATATCCACTGGGCTTACATCAAATACATCAAAACACAACAATAAAAAACAGTTTTCTGAACTTATCAATATGACTCTGTCCTTCACAGGATAAGTAAAATGGATCACTGCAAAAACTCAATCTTAACAAGAATATTTGTCTTATTTCTAGTTAAAATGTCTCAGTTTAGTAAAAAGATCTTATTACACTTAAAACAAGACTCATCACTGGAAAAAAAAAACAACAATTTTCACCTGTTTCAAGTAGATTTTCACTTGAAATAAGTAGAAAAATCTGCCAGTGGAACAAGATTTTTTTGCTTGTAATAAGAAGATAAATATTGTCCCACTGGCAGATTTTTTTACTTATTTAAAGTTAAAATGTACTTGAAACAGGTGAAAATTGTCAAATAAGTTATTTTTCTGGTGTTATTTTTCTGGTGATGACTCTAAATGTTGAAATAGCAGTAAAACCACATTCATTGATGAAATGACATAAGGGATGGAAAGGAGGGATGGCAGTTTTACAGGGGGGATGATTTTGACCGTTTTTATTTCAGGGGGGGATGCCATCCCCCCTCATCCCCCCTCAAATCGAGTACTGGTGACCACACTTGCAGTGCCCCCTCCTCCCACATTTTACGGTAAAAAAAGGGAAATCTACTCTGGTTATAAAGACCATAGATTTACATGAACGTATTGCTGAAGTACATGCTCAACACTCATATTACAAATAAATGTAAGACAAGCAACCAACTACTGTAAGAGTAACACCACGGATAGACATGAGTCGACGAACGCCAAACTACACTGATGCTCCAATCAGAATGAACTCACATGCCAATGTAACACCACATGTTAACTATGATCATTTCCATCATATATGGCCTGTCTGAGGACTACATGCAAAACTATTCCAGCATATGACTAAACAATCAAACAGGCCTACTGAAGGAGCTGATGTAACTCGTGCCAGGGGTAAATAACATCAGTCACATGAGGTTTTTATTCAAGCTTTCCTGCTCACAAGAAAGGTCAGGCTTATATTTTTACATTTATTTTTAAATTCAACCCACCAGTCCAACACTAATATGACCATAAACCCTTTGTTATATCATTGCAGACGCTTCAATGAATGACGCAGACGCAGATATTTTCTCAGTACTACATTGTAAAAATAATCAGTAAAAAAAAAATACACATTCAATAAACATAAATAAATTACAAATCTGGGATATTGAAGAAAAGATGTTTTTAGAATAGTGTTTGAATGAAAAATGACAAGAATTATAATTGTTGCAGGTAATTCATATTTTTCATTTTTGATCTATTATTTGCTTATCTTTATACATGTATTCATTTCCCTTTTTTATTTTGTATATTTTTCATAGTTTTTATTGTTTAACTCCAGTGTTTCCTCAGTGGGAGTCCCCTGCATTGGGAGGGCTGTTGTCTCCGGCTCTTGCCTTGTCTTGGATGTTGTGTTGTGGTGGTCCATCCATCCATCCATCCATCCATCCATCCATCCATCCATCCATCCATCCATCCATCCATCCATCCATCCATCCATCCATCCATCCATCCATCCATCCATCCATCCATCCATCCATCCATCCATCCATCCATCCATCCATCCATCCATCCATCCTACGGAGCTGGTGTTTGACACTCTATCCTGCCTGGGGTGGTTGTGGCCTCCTACCATGCAGTATGGTTCCCTGTGATAGTATGATAGTGTTCCCTTACTGGCTCTTCTGTACTCAGCAATGTTTCCAAGTTATCATTCTTTTAGTCTTTGTGTTTTATCATTGATAGGGATTAGGGTTGGTGGGGAGAGGGGGTGGGTGGATAGGTGGGATTGATTTTCTTTTAGCTGTTAAGCACTTTGTGCTGCATTTTATTGTTAGAAAACTGCTATATGAATAAAGTTTGATTGATTCATTGATTCATTGAGTTTGAAGTCATAGAAGACTACTATATACAGTATGCGCTCACACTGCTCACTTTAATTCCCATTTTCAGTCATTTGTCTCCCTCATGTGGTGGTTATTAAAATTGCACACATTTCCCGACATCTATCCATCAAACTATGTAGCCTGTCCATCAATCTAGTCCCCAGAAATCTGAAGACTTTTTTTCTTTTTGATTAGCTTAATAGATTAATGGTTTTATTAAATTACACAATTCCAGGTTTTAATGATTTGTTGGACACTTCTTATACTGATGAACCGCAGGAGGTTCTCTAGCAACACCATCAGATACAATGTTTTTCATTTATCATTTATTCTCTTTATGTACATTGACTTATGGGTGTTAAAAAATAAAAAAATAATTAAAAAAATAAAATAAACAAATACAAAATAAAGGGGAAAGTGATGTTGCAGAGAAGCGTGATGTGAGGAAGAACTGCTGGTTACCAGGAGCTTCCTCAGCCTTCTCACTGCTGGACTTCTTATGGATCCAGCGGATCAAACTCCTCTTCTTCACTGTCTTTTCTATCTCTTTGTTCTCCTGTCTTTCCTTTAGTTTCAGAATTTGATCATATTTCTCTTTCTTCTCATTGTCATGTTTGTCCTCAATGTAATTCATCTCCTCCTCAACCTTTCCTTCTTGCTTCTTGTCATTTGCCTTTTTGCTCTTAAAGACCTTGAAAAGAAGTGTTTCTTCTTTTTCATGACAAGTTCTTGGGATTCATCCATCTGTTTTTCAGTCTGGATCTCCCTCTCCTCCATTTGTATCATTTTCATCTTGTTCTCTCAAATTTTCTATCTTTTCCAGTTGGAGCTCTTGTTTCATTTCCTCCACTCTCACCTTGGATTGCTCCGTTAGTGTCTCAGCTTCCAAGGTTTTCTTACATTCTTTAGCTTGTTTCTTTTCCTCATCTAGATGAAGGAACTGCTGCAGCAGGTTTCCCTTCTCCATCTGAAGCTCTTTATGCTCTTCTTCCATTTTCTGTCTGATATCACAGATTTGAGCTTTTTCCAGCTCCAGTTTCTTCCAACCCATTTCCAGGTCTTTTCTCTCTTCCATTAAAAGGTTTCCCTCCTCCTGCAGCCTTTTCTGCTCAGTCCGCAGTTGTTCGTCTCTTTCCATCTCTTGCACCTTAATTTTATTCATCTCAGCTTTATCCAGATCGAGATTGTGCAACAAATATTGCACTTCTTCTCTTTTCTCTTCCAAAACAATCTTTTCTGCTTGCAACTCTTCCTTTTCCATTTCATGTTCTCTCCTGGCCTTTTCATCTCCTCTCTTTGCAGTCTTTTCTTCTGCTCTTTCATATCCATCTTCTCCTTCTCATTTTCTATTTTCACTTTTTCACTCTCTCTTTTCTTCTCTTCCAGTAAACTTTTCTCATGAGCTAGCTCTTCCTCCTTCTCTGCCAGGAGTTTCCTTTCTTTTTTCAGTTTTTCTGCCATGTTCTTCTGTGCTAACCTCAACCTCCTCTGTTCATACCTTTCCTGAACGTCCATCTTATGTTTGGACTCTTGGACGTTTGGATGCTTGGCTCCTTGTTTCTCTGTTGGAGCATTTTCTTGTCCTCGTCCAACTGCTGGATTTGGTTTCTCAGATCACTGACATCAGATGTATCTGAGAGCAGCTAATTGTTGAGCACGTGCATTTTTTTTGCTTTGTCTTCCAAATCTCCAGCGACTTTTCTAAGACTTACATTGTACTTGTTCAGGAAATCAATTCTCCTTTGACTCTCTTCATATTTTTCTTGGAGTTTGCTGAAGTCATCTGAGGTGTGGGATTGAGCATTTTTGGTACAAGTGCTCGCAAATCCCTGTCTCATTCTTTGATGTTGTCTTGAAGCCATTTCAGCAATAAACTCGGCTAGAAGGGAATCGATTTTTCCACTGAGTTGTTTTTCAAAGTTGTCGATCGTCGTGTTCAGCTGAGATACTCAAGTAATGCAAGCAGTGTCTTGAAGGTACAAGATATGTAGAATCCCTCTGTATTTATACTGCATATGACATCAGTAGAATGTCAGAATGGTAACCTGTCATAGTAACCTTTGTTGAGTCTTTGTTGAGAAACAAATTAGTATGTGTAATGAACGTGGCCCCTCCCACCATAAAAAACTTTAGCCTTTTTATTTCATAGTATATTAAGATAAATAAAAAATAAACAAACATGAATTGTAATTGAAATCTGAAAATAGTAACATGTTAAAATCACCAAATGACCTGGTCAACATGCAGACACAAGGCTCTTATCAATGTGCCACCTTCAAAGAAGACAAACTGATTTACTGACAAAATATGGTACTTTTTCCCCTCTGATGGCCTGTTGATGATGATCATAATAAATGTTTTGCCAAATTATACAGTCAAAATATTATTATCTATTTTAAAGTCTTAAATAATATCTCTTTTCATACTTATATTTTGTTAGTTTGTTTCATTTTCCCAAAAACTAAAAAAAAGTACAGTAAATATGTGTAAAGAATAAGACATGGATGGATGGATGGATGGATGGATGGATGGATGGATGGATGGATGGATGGATGGATGGATGGATGGATGGATGGATGGATGGATGGATGGATGGATGGATGGATGGATGAATGGATGGATGGATGGATGGATGTTGTGCATCCAACTGTGAATGTGTATTTGAGTACAGATTGTACATACAGTGCCTTGCGAAGGTATTTGGCCCCCTTGAACTTTGTGACCTTTTGCTACATTTCAGGCTTCAAACATAAAGATATAAAACTGTAATTTTTTGTGAAGAATCAACAACAAGTGGGACACAATCATGAAGTGGAACGGAATTTATTGGATATTTCAAACATTTTTAACAAATAAAAAACTGAAAAATTGGGTTTGCAAAATTATTCACCCCCCTTAAGTTAATACTTTGAAGCGCCACCTTTTGCTGCCATTACAGCTGTAAGTCGCTTGGGGTTTTTCTCTATCAGTTTTGCACATCGAGAGACTGAATTTTTTGCCCATTCCTCCTTGCAAAACAGCTCGAGCTCAGTGAGGTTGGATGGAGAGCGTTTGTGAACAGCAGTTTTCAGTTCTTTCCACAAATTCTCCATTGGATTCAGGTCTGGACTTTGACTTGGCCATTCTAACACCTGGATATGTTTTTTGTGAACCATTCCATTGTAGATTTTGCTTTATGTTTTGGATCATTGTCTTGTTGGAAGACAAATCTCCATCCCAGTCTCAGGTCTTTTGCAGACTCCATCAGGTTTTCTTCCAGAATGGTCCTGTATTTGGCTCCATCCTTCTTCCCATCAATGTTAACCATCTTCCCTGTCCCTGCTGAAGAAAAGCAGGCCCAAACCATGATGCTGCCATCACCATGTTTGACAGTGGGGATGGTGTATTGAGGGTGATGAGCTGTGTTGCTTTTACGCCAAACATAACGTCTTGCATTGTTGCCAAAAAGTTCGATTTTGGTCTCATCTGACCAGAGCACCTTCTTCCACATGTTTGGTGTGTCTCCCAGGTGGCTTGTGGCAAACTTTAAACGATACTTTGTATGGATATCTTTAAGAAATGGCTGTCTTCTTGCCACTCTTCCATAAAGGCTAGAATTGTGCAGTATACGACTGATTGTTGTGGTATGGACAGAGTCTCCCACCTCAGCTGTAGGTGACCTCTGACCTCTGCAGTTCATCCAGAGTGATCACGGGCCTCTTGGCTGCATCTCTGATCAGTCTTCTCCTTGTATGAGCTGAAAGTGTAGAGGGACGGCCAGGTCTTGGTAGATTTGCAGTGGTCTGATACTCCTTCCATTTCAATATTATCGCTTGCACAGGGCTCCTTGGGATGTTTAAAGCTTGGGAAATCTTTTTGTATCCAAATCCAGCTTTAAACTTCTCCATAACAGTATCTCGGACCTGCCTGGTGTGTTCCTTGTTCTTCATGATGCTCTCTGCGCTTTAAACGGACCTCTGAGACAATCATGGTGCAGGTGCATTTAGACGGAGACGTGATTACACACTGGTGGATTCCATTTATCATCATTAGTCATTTAGGTCAACACTGGATCATTCAGAGATCCTCACTGAACTTCTGGACAGATTTTGCTGCACTGAAAGTAAAGGGGCTGAATAATTTTGCACGGCCACTTTTTCAGTTTTTTATTTGTTAAAAAAGTTTGAAATATCCAATACATTTCATTCCACTTCATGATTGTATCCCACTTGTTGTTGTTTCTTCACAACAAATTGCAGTTTTATATCTTTATGTTTGAAGCCTAAAATGTGGCAAAAGGTCACAAAGTTCAAGGGGGCCAAATACTTTCGCAAGGCACTGTACGTACATTATAGGAATTTGAAAACATGGTGTCATGATGGAACACTAACGGGAAGTGAAACATGAAAAATTTAGTTTCTTCTTGTTTCTTGGAATTATGATTAATATTTGGTGGAAAGTAAAGTTTGACCTTTCAAACTTCTTGCAGCACAAATATGTTTTTACAAAATCGTTCAATAATCATGTCAAACATGAAAAACATTGTTCAGTGATTTCCCGTTGTAGCTTTATGTGAAATAGATAAATGCATTATAACAATAACATTATATCATCTTGTGTTAATGTGAGGAAACAAAATAAAGTCTGTGTAGTCGTGTTTGTTTGTGACGAGATGATAAAGTTACAACATATTCGAGGATGGTTGTGTTTGTATTTGAAACTCTATCCATTAAAAAGTATGAATATTTAGATAATATTAACCACTAAAAGCATCAGGAGTTTTTACCGTCTGTTTTCTGTTGTCATTTTCCACTAAATCCTAGGGTCTTTATTTTACAATAACAGAAAAAAATATTCTTTAAGCTGAAAACACACAAATTAATATTATTTCTCATGTTTCTGTAAAACAACGTTCACTGCGATGGAGTCAAACGTTTGCACCTCTGGACTCCAATTATTGATTTTTGTTTTTGTGGTCTGCTTTAGAGTTACTTTGATTGTTAAAAGACAGTTTGACATTTAATGTTTGATGCTGTGAAGTATCTGCTGACATGATTCATGTTTTACATGATGGAAATATCTGAAGACGATCAAAGACTGGTTCATCTGCATCAGGGTGGAAAAATACAAATTAATCTCAGTGTATGGTCCATACATGGAGACAGGTTACTTCTTCAGCAATCTTCCAAGAAATGTGGTGGAGTCACCAGCTTGCGCTCTGTGCCAGAAGAGAGGGACCTTGGAGCACATCTTGAGCTGCTGTCCAAGAGGCCTGAGTGAGGGGCGCTACCGCTGGCGTCATGACCAGGTCTTGAAGGCTATAGCAAACACCATCTGCAGCGGAATTGCCCACTGCAAGCGCCTCCGCCCAGAGAAGAAGGCCATCTCCTTCATCAGAGCTGGAGAAGAACCACCAGCTGTTGCCAGGACCTCCTCCTCTGGCCTGCTATCAATGGCACAAGACTGGGAGCTGAAGGTTGATTTGGGGAAACAATTAAAGTGCCCGGACAACGTGGCCATAACATCACTAAGGCCAGATGTGGTGCTGACCTCAGCAACCTCCAAGCAGGTCGTGCTCCTGGAGCTAACGGTCCCTTGAGAAGACCGCATCGAGGAGGCCAATGAGAGGAAGAGGGCTAAATACCAGGCTCTGGTAGAGGAGTGTCGGCTCAACGGGTGGCGAGCAAGATGTGAGCCCATTGATGTGGGATGCAGAGGGTTCGCAGGCCAGTCCCTCTGCAGGGCCTACAGTATGCTGGGCATCACCGGGGCCAGTAAGAGATGGGCCATCAAGGAGGCCACAGAGGCAGCAGAGGTTGCCTCACGTTGGCTGTGGATCAGGAGAGGAGATCCGTGGGTAGGGTAGCGCTACCTGGACACAAGCTGGGGGATTGATCACCCCCGGCTGGGTCGCCTGGAAGAGAGTGTATGACGTTGAAATGACCCGAAACACTCAATGACCCCAGGTAACATCACTGATGATGTGTCCAGGTTGCATCACTAGTTGATGTATGTTACTAAGCCAAAGCAACATCACTGGGACTAAAGTTTAAAAAAATTAAAATAAAAAAAACAAAAACACATTAAAATTAAAGCCTTTATTCATGTATCTGGAATAGCCATAATTATATATTCCTACTTTCTACAGATTTGAGATTGTTTTTCAGTTCACTACTCAACATCACAACTGTCCTTTCATCTGTTTGGAGCTAAGCTTGATGGTCTGGGTTGACAACAGGAAGCCACAGGCTCCGTGGGACCAGTGGGACCAGTGGGGGAAGTAGGGAATGAGGGAACAGTGGGATCTGTGGGAATAGTGGGTCATGAGTCAGCCTCACAGTAACAAACATCACAAGTCATTTTCACAGGGAGCCTTCCTGTGTGAAAATAGTCAGACAAACACGGCTCTATCAGTCAGTACTGTTAACTCCAGCTCTCATGTGAAGTCATTCCCTACGGAAGCGTAGTGCTGCCACCCCAGAAACCACAGAAAAAAAAAATAAAAATCAGTATCACGTTATAACGTGTAGTTTCTGTGGGGGCAGCACTGCGCTTCCGTAATTTCCCACAAAACAACTCATATAAAATGAAACTAGAGTGGCTGGATTGTGATTGTGTTTTTAATCATTCTACCCTCCTTAAAAAAAGTCTAAAGAGAAGTTACATCCCTGTCAAAGACACACATTGTTTTTGCACTGTTTGAAGCTTTAATTGTCATTGTTTTGTTTTCCTAATAAAAAAGAAAATGAAAAATTAGATTTCCACACAATTCCTATATGTCATGAAAAAAAAGGCCTACTCAGTTGTAAAAGCAGAAATTATGTGTTTCATCATTGTTATTCCTTTTTTAGCCCAGCAGGTCAGAGACCAATATTGTTGTACAAATTAGAAAACCAAAAAAATGTATGATGTTTTAATTAAAATTCTGCCATCCATAAACCATTTTATTAATTTAATTAACTTTTGTTGTTATTTTTCTGTTTTTATGCAGCTATAACATTACAAACAAGAACTAATTATAAATTAATTCATCATTGCTGAGAGTGGAAATTAAATCAGATATTAAATCTTAAATATTAGTTATACCTACAACAAATACCACAAAAACAAAAAGATTTGAAGAAACTTGAGAAGTATTTCAGGTGAGACTATAATTGTAATCGTCACCAGATCCAGCAGGGGGCAGCACTCGTCAACGGTTAGTTTTACAGCGTCAGTTTAGCCTCCAGAAGAAGAAGCTGCTGTAGCTCCAAGACAAACACGTCTTTTATTTATGGTCTTTATATTTGACATTTCTGCTAAAATGTTTCCTCAGCTCCTCAAGGCCTTCGTGAATGAACGAATGAAAGCTGCCGCGGAGGAAATATTTAACGTTTTTGAAAGAACAATAGTTAAATATGAGGAGGAAGCTTCTGTTTCAGCGCAGGAGATCGAGCGACTTCGAGGTCTCCTGGAGCAGCAGACAGGTGTGTTTCTGTTCATCCTGCACCAATACCTGCATTAACCCGCTTTAGTGAGGAAACCTGCAGACACATGTGTTTATTTCTAGTTCATCCTCCACGAATACCTGCATTTAACACGCTTCTGCAGTTAGGAAACCCGATCATTAATCTGGTTTAGTCCTGCCTTCCCACTGAACTTTGTGCTACAACTTTTCCATTATTTATCTGAAGGGCGACTTCAAATTGGGTTATTATGACCTTTTTCTTCTGCTCTTTTTTACTTATATAGTTATTGTTATATTTTGATAACATTTCTGCAACTTATTTCAGTAATTACATATATGTTTTTTAGTCAGAAGGAAGGTTGATTAGTTGTTTATGTTTGATAGAAAGTATGAAAAAATCCTTAAATATTGGTTTTGGTTCAGAACTTAATTTTTAACCCAGAGTTTTTCCTGTTTTTTTCTTTGTCATTGCTTTATTATTGCTTGCATTACATTTGTAGGGTTCTTTCCCCAGAGCTGGGAATTGACCTGGCAAATGAATGAATGAATGAATGAATCCCCACACAAACAAATGAAGGCAGGTTGGTAGGGAGGAGGTAGAGAGGTAGGAAGCTCCACCTCAGCTGCGGGTACATGAATGGGTGCAGTTTCCAGCCACATTTACTTTTTTATACACGTGCCTTTTTTGTTCTCAATGAGGGATTACAATAGATAACTTTTGAAGTTAAAATGACAAAAGCTTTGCTGTTTCCACCCTTTCAAATGTGATCTGCATTTCAATCAATGATAAAAGTAAACACTAACTGGTCTTAATAATTCTGGACTCTTTTTAACAGTGTTTTGAAACATAGCAACTGCTTTGGGTATAAAACTAGTTAGCAGTAGTAAGAAAACTTGATTGTCTTTCTCTTTTTCCAGAAACCTCTCAGTTTTCTGTCTGCGAAGACAAAAGTCCTCCTGAGTCGCGTCCCAGTGAGCAGGAGCAGAGCGTCAGCGTCCATCGTGAAGACCCTCAGCCTCGACACATTAAAGAGGAGGATAATGAATTCTGGACTACTGAGGAAGAAGAGACAAGAGAAGGGACATATACGTTACACCCACCTCAATCTGATGTCTGGGAGGATAATAATCAGGACGATACAAAACCACTGTTGCAACCTCAAACACAAACCTGCGAACCCACTGACGAGTTTCAGGAGACACAGGAGGCTGAATCTGTTCATTTCACTTCACCTCCTGCTTTAACTGCAACTTCACAAAGTGAAATCGTCAATGATGCAGAAGAACCTGCTGCAAGTTTTATTTCAGACCAAACAGAACAAACGTCCTTAATCATCTACCAAGAATCCACTGACTTGTCTGATCCTAACGCTGCCGGAGCTCAGCATCAGTGCTACTTGTGCGGTGAATCTTTCTCCTCCACTCATCAGTTGGTAAATCATGCTTTCTGCTTTCATTCAGAAGATGCTGGAGTCACATGCGCCGTGTGTGGAAGAACCTTTGAGTCCACCGAGAGCGTCAATTTGCACCTCAAAGCTCACAAAAGCTCAAAATGTTGTCACATGTGTGGGAAACACTGCAACACAAAGACCGCTCTGACTGAGCACATGGCCGGCCACGCCGGCGTGAAACTGCATCGCTGCCACGTTTGTGGGAAAGAGTGCAGCCGAAAAGGGGATTTAAAGATACACATGAGGATTCACACGGGCGAGAAGCCTTTCTGCTGCTCTTTCTGCTGCAAAGGTTTCACCCACAGCGGACACCTGAGGAAGCACATGAGAAGCCACACCGGAGAGAGGCCGCACAGGTGTGAGATCTGTGGCAGAGGGTTCCTGCAGAGGACACACCTCAAATACCACCTCGGGACTCACGCTAAGAAATACTGATGGAAGCTTTTTTAATAGATGCAAATGGTTTCAAGTTATAACTTAAAAGTGAAAAAGCTTGCTGAATGTGAACATTGCATTGTCAGTGCTATTGTGTGTCTTTTTTGTTTTATATAAATTTGTCATATTTATGATAGGTGCATTTAACTTTTTTTTTTTTTTTTTAAGAAAAGGTGTATGTAAGTTCTGAGGGAAAAAAGAGAGTCCATTACAACAGATAAGATGTGACATCAAATTCAAACAACTAAGGATATTTTAGTAAAATAGTGGGACACTTGGGAAGAAAAACAAGTAATGAACAGAACAAAACTGCAGGTGGTCCTTGAGAAGTGGAGAATTGGACACGGCTGAAATCAGAACCTAATAATCCAGGATTAGCTGGTTATCCTGAAGTCTATATTTAATATCATAGAGGTGTCAATGAGGTCATTTCTAGTGTGGGTTCACTCTGTTGGGTGAGAAAAGTTTGTGCTACCTGCACTAACAATCTAGCTAACACAAACATGATTGATGATCAAAAGTAAGACCAACTATCAAAACTACTACTGTTATGGTTTGCTGGGGAAACATTGCTCACAATATTTGCTTTTTCCTCAAATTTTCTCTCACAGAATGAGTAAAATGTTGGATTAGTTTCAACTAAACTTATGGCGCCTTTACACTAGTAACAACTCAGCGCGACTTGTCTCGACTCGACTCGCCCTCGTTTATTTTCAATACCCAGATGAGAAGTAGGAAGTTGGAGCGAAGCTGCTGTGACATATTTGATTGTGTGATCTAAACGAAGAAGACAACACTAAAGATGTAGAACATGGAGTAGATGATATATACCGGTATGTGCTGCTGGGTTTGTGACTTGTGTTCGATATCAAGTTAAAAAATTAGAGTGAAAGAAGCTTCAAGCGACAACGCTTTTTTTTTTTTTTTTGTCTCTGCGCTGTTGAAAAGTCAGCTGGAGCCGCGAGCAGCTATGAAGTGACAGAGCTCCTGGTGGATCTTGTAGTTCCTTATCGCCCGTCTAGATCCCTTTTTAATTCTCTCCTCAGCCGCCAGGTTTATGAACATCTACACCTCAGAGTTGGATCACGAAACAGACTTTTGCGCTGCCATTGCCTGTCAAATAAAATGAGAAGAAGCTGCGAGTCGCTCTTTCGGCTATTCCCACTTCCTGATTCAAACGTCGCTCCCCGACCAATCGGTGGCCTGTAGTGTGATGACGTCAGATACAGCCGACTCAGCCGCTTACAACCTCGGCGAGTAGTTACAGAAAAAGTCTCTACCCGGCACGGGTAAACCCCTAGTGGAGAAGTGCAAAGGTGAGGCGAGTCGGGCTGAGTAGGTACTAGTGTACTAGTGAAAAGTTTCTTTTCTGATTTAAAATGTCGGTAGGTTGCATTTACTCTTCAGTTTGTTGTTTGGAGAGGAACAGGACATATTTCAACTTGTATCAGCTTCATTTTATGCAGTTTGATTAATTCAGGGGGCTTCGTAACCCTTGAATCCTCTGGTTCTGTTTTGGGGGATTATGTTCACTGTTGACATCAAGAAAAGAAAGTGCAGCCTGGGATTCATGTCAGTCACCAAAGATTATGGTTGTTTTGTTTGTAACGCTAAGCCTGACCTTAACTGAAGCCATCTTCAGATGTTTTGTTTTTGAGTATTTGTGCTTTCACTTTTGTCTCCAGTAATTGAAATACAGAGCGATTAGGTGGATCATCTGATCGTCTCACCAACAAGTGCCTCTTACATCTTCTATACAAGGACACCTGCGTTGCTTTCACAGTTTGGCACTTTGGCTAGAGATTCACAGAAGAGATAATCAACTTCAGTATATTTAGCTTCATACGAGTCAAAAGATTTCAAATCATGACTATGTATGGATCAATAACATGACTGAATCTTTCAGGTAAGAAAGCACACACGTTGAAGAAACTCTGCTAGTAAATATTGATGGCCAAATATTTTGTATTTTTATTTGTTTATTATTCCGTCACAATAAAATGCTCAGTGTTTCTGTACAAGTGACCAAGGGCTGGTCTCGTGAACCAAGTCAAAATTTGCTCCCATGAAAGGTTTAATACTAGAAAAAACATCAGTTGAGGGGATTTGGCTTGTTTGTTTTTTTTTTCTTTATCAAGCTTATTTCTGGGAACTTGCATTAACCTTTAGTTCTCAAACATTTCTTTTCTTCAGTGCAACAACATCAGCATGATCTTGATGTCAGTGGTAGATTCAAGAAAAAATGTGTTATTTTTGTTTGTATGTAGTTTAATCTTCAACGTGGCCTCGATTTGTGGACGTGTGTCATGTGGCACACTGAGAACATCTGAAGTGAATTAAACCTAAAGAAAAGTGTCCCGCTTGTGAACTTTATATAAAAACCAGTTTAGGCTCAGGCGTTTGAGCACTCGTGCATAACAGCTGAACATCAACAACACAGTGGCAATAAAGCATAAACAACTGTCCATCAATGCAGTTATTTTTGTGGATAAGAAAACTTGTTTTATTCTTTTTCTTTGTTTAAAGTATAAACCTTTTAATGCAACACCCTTGTGTCATTTTGAAACCACACATGCTTTGAGTAGCCATGATGACTTCATGTGTTTCACACCGATACTTCAAATAAGCCATTTCAAACCTCTTTACTTACTGATTTCCATCATTCTTGACCAGGCTAATCTTAGTTTATTGTTTAAAATATTAATAACTGTTCTACATGGACTCTATAGCTAATGTTGTGCCACAAAGGGAAGGCTTGTTCAGTTATTAGAGTTATTAATAATAAATATCTTACAACAGTTATTAATAATTAATAATGAAGATGACTTAACAAAAAGAATCAATCTAAATGGGGCACCACCTGACTTTATCAGGAAATAATAACTAAACAGCAAGATCAGTCTCAAGGTAGCTGTTATTCCATACGTGCCAGCCTGCTCGGGTGGGTAATGGATGCGTTCATTGGTTCTTGGTAACCAGTGGGCTTTCACGAGCACAGCTGGCGGGATGGCTCCTCGGCTGATGCTGGTCACGCTAACCGGAGATGAGGTGTAGTCCTTACGAAACGGAAGGACATGGATGTTGCTCTTGTGATGAGGAAGGTCAGAGAGAGATTGTCTCTGTGGCAGAACAGCGTTCCTCGGTGAACAGCTGGATGGTTAAGGGGTCCTGGGGAAGAGCGGCTCTTTTCCCTGCTCTCCTCGTCTCCGTGTTGACGAGCATGTAGCATTAGTAGCTCACAGAGGGCGAGGAAGAGCTTGGAGGTTTGGGAGAAAAGAAAACGAAACATGGAAAGCCTCTGCTATCACGTCAGCAGGGGGGCCTGCTGTAAATCAGGGTCACTGAGCAATGACCAAATTTCTTGCTTCTAAATTCAGATAAAACAGAGGTTATCATTCTTGGTCCAGAGCATCTTAGGAAGGGATTAGATGGTGTCGCGATGGCTTCCAGTGCAACTGTGAGAAACCTTGGTGTTGTTTTCGATCAGGATTTGTCGTTTAAACCATATGTTAATCAGGTTTGTAAAATAGCGTTTTTCCATCTCCGTAATATTGCAAAAATTAGGAAAATCCTCTCGCAGAGTGATGCAGAAAAACTAGTTCATGCGTTTGTATCTTCTAGACTAGATTACTGTAATGTGTTATTAGCAGGATGTCCAAGTAATTTGCTGAATAGGCTCCAGCTGATCCAGAATGCAGCAGCCCGAGTGCTGACAGGAATCAGCAGGAGAGACCACGTCTCTCCAGTGTTAGCGTCGCTCCATTGGCTACCTGTAAAATTCAGAATCCAATTTAAAATTTTATTACTTGCATATAAAGCCCAAAACGGCTCAGCTCCGCAGTATTTACAAGACCTGATAGTGCCTTATGTTCCTGGCAGAGCTCTCCGCTCTCAGAGTGCAGGTTTACTCGTAGTTCCTAGAGTACGGTGGCCGAGACCCGCCATTGCTGAAAATAAAAGTAACGCTGCAAACAGAAACAAACGCCGCTGCAAATAAAATAAACACTTTGCAAATAAAATAAACGCTTTGCAAATAAAATAAACGCTGCAAACAAAAAGAAATGCTGCTGCAAATAAAAGAAACACTGCAAATAAATTAAAAAAACTACGCAAATAAAAAAGCCACAACGGAAGTGAATTACCGGGGACTATTTTTTGCCGATGCACCGGTGTTGCACATTAAAAATTACACGTAGCGACGTTGAACACTAACCTTTTCACTTATTTTTTCGTTCGTTGTTCTTCTTATTCCTCGCTCTTCCTATTTCTTCCTTTTCACTTACCTCTTCGTCGTCTTCTTCTCCTCTCACGTAAAAAACACTGGCGCATCAGCAAAAATAGTCCCCGGTAATTCACTTCCGTTGTGGCTTTTTTATTTGCGTCGTTTTTTTATTTATTTGCAGCGGCGTTTCTTTATATTTGCAGCGTTTCTTTTATATGCAGCGGCGTTTGTTTTTATTTTCAGCGTTTATTTTATTTGCAAAACGTTTATTTTATTTGCAGCAGCGTTTCTTTTTATTTGCAGCGTTTCTTTAATTTTCCGCAATGGCTCGGCCACCGTACTAGAGTATCTAAATGTAGATTTGGAGGGCGGGCGTTCTGCTATCAGGCACCATTACTATGGAACCAATTTCCAATCTGGGTTAAGGAGGCTGACACCACCTCCACCTTTAAAACTAAACTTAAAACCTTTCTGTTTGGCTTAAGCCTATAGTTAGTGTTTAGTAAACCTCCAGCTGGTGTTGGTAAATCTCTAGGTAGTGTAAACTCTAGTGTGTTAGAGTCAGTACTCATAGTTGCAGCTATAGAACAAGACTATAATAGTTAGTCTCAAATATAGCTTCGCGGTAGATATGCTGCTATAATCTTATGCTGCAGGGGGGCACCGACATGATCCGCTGGGCGGTGCCTCTCACCCTTCTTCTCCTCTCCTATGCCCTGCCTCTCTTCTCCATTACCATTTTTATTTATTATAAATATCTCATAGCTATCGTTTTTGTCCATCGTTCCTGCAGTTTCTTGTGCCGGCCCCCCTTTTTTTCTCTTTTGTGCATGTTTGCAGGCCGGAGCCTCGGGAGCTGCGTTCTGGCCTGTGTTCCCGGCCCCCCCCCCTCCCCTCTGGTCATCCCGCTGCTGCTTCCACATGACTGTTGTGAGCTGCTGACGCCCCCGACTCCTCCAGTCTGGCTTTCGGCAGGAGGGTCCCCCCTTATGATCCTGGTCCTGCTCAAGGTTTCTTCCCTCCTAAAGGGGAGTTTTTCTTTGCCACTGTTTGGCTTAAGGCTTTTCTCCCACTATGGGAGTTTTTACCTGCCATTGTTTATGTAATAATTGCTCGGGGGATTATATTTATAACTATATTTATGTTTATGTTCATGTTCTGGATATCTGGAAATCGTCTAGAGACAACATCTGTTGTATTAGACGCTATATAAATAAAATTGAATTGAATTGAATTGAATTCAATGCACCGTCCGCGTGTCACCTTCACACTCCCGCTTTATTGCCCCGAAGAGCCATAAACTGGGATTTGGAGTCATTCCTTAAATTTATTTGTTTTAAGACCATGCAGTCAACACTAAGACTTGGTCTTAAAATTGGGTCGGTTCTCAGAGTTAGGCCTCAAAGTTGAAGCTGAGGCCTCCCATGTTCACATAGGACTGTGGCCCAATAGCCAGTTGTCCAGCTACTTTTGGTTCCTTGCATTAAACATTAAAGAACTATATTTCCTACAGTATGAACCTTTCCTCAAGTTTAGGGGTCAATAATCAGAAATCCAAGCTGATAGGCTGCACTTAGGGTTCCAGTGAATCAGCCAGAACTAAATATGCCATAAGTCACCTATTTGTGCCTCATAAAGTGATGCTATTGTGAACTTTTCCCCAAAACGATACGGCAGGCTTTTGCTTGTTAAGTGAGACGTTTCTGGCCATCTGATGAATAATCAGTTATTCTTTTTGTTCGGTGTCAGCCAGCCTCCTCCTGAAAGAAATGTCAGCGATTTTCACAGCCACATAATTCCCTTTTTTCCTAGGCCAGCTGCTTGGTGCAGGCATTGTTCAGTGGGTTCAATAGAAAACACCTGCAAAGGAACAGTTCATGAAAAAGACTTGATAGTAAAATGTATTCTTTTAATCAACAAACCAAACAGTTATCAATATTAACCGTTTGAGCTAGCCATTGTGTCTGTGCTTCTCCTTTCTCTGTTTACCTGCTCTCAGCGAAGGCGGACGCTTTTTTGCTTCTCCCGCTCCCAACCTATCTGCCCTGCTGCTGCTCTCTTCCTTGTTTTGTCTTGTCACTCTTTTGGAGCCTCTCTTTTCACATCCTCGGAAACTTTCTACAATCATGGAATTGGTTAACTGGTCTCTCAGTGAAATTGACCAAATTTTCTCGACGAGAAGTCAGGTCAAATGGGAGTCCTCTTGCCCCGACAGGATGTTTGCTGCTGGATACACCATGGACCCCTGGTGGACATGGAGGATCGTGTGTCTGTCCATACTGTCGGTCGAGGATGTTGAAGATGCCTTCATAATTTGATTTCTGATAACAGGATTTCTGCTTTTTTGGAGGTGGCAGTTACCTGGCATACCAACAAATTGGGAAACCGCACACAATGATAAATACACCTCCCTCATTCTTGAACGCCTTCCCCAGCTCCCCCCTTACAACCCCTCCAACACAGTCACCAGGTTGGAGAGCTGCGCCACCAAGGCTGCGGCACTCTGTGCAGGAGAGTCCCCCCTTATGATCCAGGTCCTGCTCAAGGTTTCTTCCCTCCTAAAGGGGAGTTTTTCCTTACCACTCTTTGGCTTAAGGTTTTTCTCCCACCAGGGGAGTTTTTACCTGCCATTGTTTATGTTTATGTAACAATTGTTCGGGGGTCATGTTCTGGGTCTCTGGAAAGCGCCTAGAGACAAATTCTGTTGTAATAGATGCTATATAAATAAAATTAAGTACTATTTCACATGAGCTAGCCAAATGCTGAACCCCAGAATGGCCAGTCCTTCCATTATCTACACCAGCTGCTTCCTATTCAGTCACTGGGATCTGCTGGACCCTGTCCCAGGGTTTGTTTGGATGAAAGGCAGGAGTACAACCCTGGACAGGACACCAGGTCATCACAGGGCTACTAACAGACAAATATTCAAACACGCTCAAACTCTTTTTGGAGTGTGCAAGAAATTATGAGAAAACCCACGCAAGCATGGGGAGAACATGCAAACTCCTGTCGCTATCACACTCCTGCCAGCAGTGGTTACGAGCCTCCATGCTGCCCTTCTCCAAAGTTGCTTTGGATAAAAGTGTATTCTACATGAATAGGACACAAAAAAATGTTTTTTTAATAACTTAAAGACCCTTACCTACCAATAACATTATATATTTATATATGTATGTAGTGACCATTTTTCCGAGTGGTTAAAACTTCTAATTAAATGCCAATGCTGGTTACTAATATGTAATATGTATGTAATATGTAAGATTTACCAATAAGGGGCGCTGCAGGACCCTTTAATTCTGGTAGATCACTCCATGATCAGAATATGTTTTCTATAAGCTTCAGGTATTGGAAGCATGTTTTAAAACATGTTTCCACTCGTGGTTTTGAACTGCACTCCCAACAAGCAAAGGAACAGCTTATTAGTCCTGTATATTATGTTTGGGTTAGAGTCTCTCAGGTTTCAGTCTGGTATTTTTTTGCATTATTTTTTGTTCAAACTTTAAAATCTGCTTTTTATTTATGTTTTCTTGTCTTTGTTAAGCACTGTGAATCACCTTGTTGTTATGTGCTATACAAATAAACTTGCCTTATCTCAACTCAATTGTCCTTTAATTGATTCCATGAACGACATCTGAAATGAAACATCACCTGCAGCAGTGTTAATCACACACTCAATCACTTTTACAGGATCTTTTTGTGGTATAAAGTTTTTAATTCTACCACCACTTCGTTTAACTTTCAAACAACAGGAATTGCATGAAAAACATCCGGGATGAAACATTCATCCTTTGTCCTCAAGTCAAAGGAGCATAAAGACTGCAGAAAGCTACAACTTGGATCACTTCCAGGTTGCCTCAAACTCTCAACCAAAGCTGATCTTGGAACTTCTGTGATCAACAAGCTGCTTTATGCACGTCAGATCAGATTTTCAGATTGGATTTTTTTGGGGGGGTTAAGCCCTAATTCAGCTTCTGTGACCTCGGGCCTAAAACCAACCGTCCTAATCTGGTTACACAACCATTCCTAAAGACAAAGCACAGCCTGCAGACACCCTTGAATTCTTGGAAAAAAGTTTCCCACATGTCTGCTCACGTCCATCGCTAACGTTGAATCAATGACTCGAACCTTTACGGATCATTTGCTGACAAGGCAGTGAGCTTGTCTGATCTGCACAAACTGACCTGAGCTGCAGTTTAGTGTCACTCTTCTGCATTTCTGCAGTATTGGACATAGATTAATGTTATTTGAGAAAAGTGTTTCATAGCTTCCTGCAAGAGATGAAAAAGAAAGATTGAGTTTAGTCTTTTGTGATTTAAATGATGGGAAAATTACTGAAGGGAACTAGAGGAATTTTCCTTATGTGGGTCAGTCTGTGACCCACAGTTCAACACTAAAGAACAGGGTTGAATGGGCAGCTCTTATGGATGTGTGTGTGTGAGAGAGAGAGAGAGAGAGAGAGAGAGAGAGAGAGAGAGAGAGAGAGAGAGAGGGAGAGAGAGAGAGAGGGAGGGAGGGAGGGAGAGGGAGGGTGACGTTTTACATCCACAAAGAATGTAGCCGGACCTCAGTGGAGGTATTCCTCCAGTCCTGCACTTGCATAACCGGGTCTCTGAGTTACTCGCAGTCTGCTCCGTGCAGGGGCCGAGCAAGATTAAGATGCAGGTGTTGATGGAGAACAGAGGCTCTCCCCCGGATCAGGATAAGCCTCATGGGTTGGGTTTAGTGTGGAGGAGGACAGCAAACATCTGGTGGATATGCATTACACGGATGTATATTTTCATTGTTACTCCTTCTTTAGCCCAGCAGGTCAGAGACCAATATTGTTGTACACAAAAGCAAGGAAATGTATGATTCTTTAATTAAAATTCTGTCATCCAGAAACCATTAGTTTTATTAATTTAATTCACTTTTGTTGTTTCATGTGGCTCTCTTTAATACAAGCTATTTAAGATGATTGTACTGTACTTTTATTCATTTGTTTTATTCTATTCTATTTTTGCACTGTATCTGTCTTTGTTGTGATATGTCATGTATGCTGTATTCTTGTTTATGTCTATTGTGCATTTTTTATTTTATTTTTCAAAAAAGTCTATTAACATCTGGCGAAGGGACTGCCGATGAAAATTAGCCTTTCGGCTAACTCGGGTACATTTACTTTCTGCAAGGAAACGTTGATCAATGTACACTGTCCCTTTTTTTAAAATAAAGAATTATGTCTGTTTTTATGCAGCTATTATATTACAAACAAGAACTAATTATAAAGTGACAGAGGAAACTAAATCAGATATTAAATCTTAAATATT
This sequence comes from Cololabis saira, assembly GCF_033807715.1. Taxonomy (NCBI): domain Eukaryota; kingdom Metazoa; phylum Chordata; class Actinopteri; order Beloniformes; family Belonidae; genus Cololabis; species Cololabis saira. The sequence continues at coordinate 26,349,634 of NC_084603.1, read as the reverse complement.
AGTTATACCTGCTATAACAAATACCACAAAAACAAAAAGATTTGAAGAAACTTGAGAAGTATTTCAGGTGAGATTATAATTGTAATAGTAACCAGATCCAGCAGGGGGCAGCACTCGTCACCCGGTTAGTTTTACAGCGTCAGTTTAGCCTCCAGAAGAAGAAGCTGCTGTAGCTCCAAGACAAACACGTCTTCTATTTATGGTCTTTATACTTGACATTTCTGCTAAAATGTTTCCTCAGCTCCTCAAGGCATTCGTGAATGAACGAATGAAAGCTGCCGCGGAGGAAATATTTAATGTTTTTGAAAGAACAATAGTTAAATATGAGGAGGAAGCTTCTGTTTCAGCGCAGGAGATCGAGCGACTTCGAGGTCTCCTGGAGCAGCAGACAGGTGTGTTTCTGTTCATCCTGCACCAATACCTGCATTTAACACGCTTTAGTGAGGAAACCTGCAGACACATGTGTTTATTTCTAGTTTATCCTCCATTTATCTGAAGGGCGACTTCAATTTGGGTCTTTATTACGGGTTTCCCTGTTCTTTTTTTTGCGTATTTGGTAATTTTTCTATTTTGATAACATTTCTGCAACTTATTCCAGTAATTACAGATGTTTTCTTAATCAGTAGGAGGCTTGTTAGTTGTCACCGTTTGATAGAAGGTACTGTAACGTCCAGACGGACCGAGCAGATACAAGCAGCTTCTTTATTAAACTGAACCTGTTACTGTCGGCTGCAATCACGCCAAGAAACATACAGCAACTACAGGAGAAAAGAAGAGCAGCCATCCCTCCTGCAGCAACCCCCGCTCACACGGTGTTCTGACCATTTCTGCTCCCTGCCGAGAAATGCTACTTTGTGGTTCTGCACATGCGCACAGTCGATTTTCAGTGATTGCCACGCCCACCATTTCTTGCACGATGTAAAGTGGATAATATGGGATGTTGAGTATTTTATCCTTCAAAATACACTACCCATGACTTGAATTGCATTACACTTTGTAAACATCATACGATAAAAACCCAATTCTATCGCTTTTTTTGACATTCATTAAGTAATTCGCCTTTATTGAGCCAGGCAGGTCATTAAGAACACATTCTTATTTACAATAACGGCCTGGCAAGAGACAAGGACCACTTGGGGGGGGAAAAGGAAGTGGGCTAGGGAGTAAAATACAGTAAAATTGTAGCTCTACAAAGGTAGAAAACCATTAGGTAGCATTTTTTAGCAAAGCAGCAAAAAATGGCAGAACACCAGCTCCTGTCCTGCCCCCTTTTCCTTCCTCATCCACTCACACAGAACAACACAGTCACAGCTGGGCATGGGTACAGGGATGCTACAGTATGAACACATCCTTACATCTCCGCTTTGGCTCAGAACTTAATTTTCAATCCAGAGTTTTTCTGTTGTTTTCTTTTTCATTGTTTTCTTATTGCTTGTGTTACATTTGTGGGGTTCTGTCCCCAGAGCTGGGAATTGAAGTGGCGAATGAGTGAATGAATGCAACACACAAACAAATGAAGGCAGGTAGGTAGAGTAGGGGGGGGAGGTAGGGAGCGCCCCCTCAGCTGCATGGTACCTGGTGCAGTTTCCATCCAGGACATTTACTTTTTTATGCGTGACTTTATTGTTTTCTGTACTTTGTTTTTCTTTCTTATCTTTCCTATTTATGTTGGTTGAGTTATTTTGATTATGAGGGATTACAATAAATCACATGGGATTTTGATGTTAAAATGACAAAAGTTTTGCTGTTTCCACCCTTTTAAATGTGATACGCAGGGCAACATACTGAAATATTTTAAAATTTGGGCTGTTGTAACCAAATTATCTGCATTTCAATCAATGATAAAAGTAAACACTAACTGGTCTTAATAATTCTGGCCTCTTTTTAACAGTGTTTTGAAACATAGCAACTGCTTTGGGCATAAAACTGGTTAGCAGTAGTATGAAAACTTGATTGTCTTTCTCTTTTTCCAGAAACCTCTCAGTTTTCTGTCTGTGAAGACAAAAGTCCTCCTGAGTCATGTCCCAGTGAGCAGGAGCAGAGCGTCAGCGTCCATCGTGAAGACCCTCAGCCTCGACACATTAAAGAGGAGGATAATGAATTCTGGACTACTGAGGAAGAGGAGGAAGAAGAGATGAGAGAAGGGACATATACTTTACAACCACCTCAATCTGATGTCTGGGAGGATAATAATCAGGACGATACAAACCCACTGTTGCAATCTCAGACACAAACCTGCGAACCCACGGACGAGTTTCAGGAGACACAGGAGGCTGAATCTGTTAATTTCACTTCACCTCCTGCTTTAACTGCAACTTCACAAAGTGAAATCGTCAATGATGCAGAAGAACCTACTGCAAGTTTTATTTCAGACCAAATACAAACAGAACAAACGACCTCAAACAACTACCAAGAATCCACTGACTTGTCTGATCCTAACGCTGCCGGAGCTCAGCATCAGTGCTACTTGTGCAGTCAATCATTCTCCTCCACTCATCAGTTGGTAAATCATGCTTTCTGCTTTCATTCAGAAGATGCTGGAGTCAAATGCGCCGTGTGTGGAAGATCCTATGAGTCCACAGAGAGCCTCAATTTGCACCTCAAAGCTCACAAAAACTCAAAATGTTGTCACATGTGTGGGAAACACTACAAAAGGAAGAACGACCTGGCTGAGCACATCGCCGGCCACGCCGGGGTGAAACTGTATCGCTGCCCACTTTGTGAGAAAGAGTACAGCCGAAAAGGAGACTTAACAATACACATGAGGACTCACACGGGGGAGAAGCCTTACTGCTGCCCTTTCTGCAACAAAGGTTACACCAACAGCGGACACCTGAGGAAGCACATGAGAGGCCACACCGGAGAGAGGCCGCACAGGTGTGAGATCTGTGGCCGAGGGTTCCTGCAGAGGACACACCTCATATCCCACCTGGGGACGCACTCTAACAAATACTGATGGATGCTTTTTTAATAGATGCAAATGATTTGAAGATATAACTTAAAAGTGAAAAAGCATTGTCAGTGTTATTGTGTGTCCTTGTTTTATATACCGGTACATTGTTCATATTTATGATAGGTGCATTTATTTTATTTTTTTTAAAGAAAGGGTATATGTAAATTCTGAGGGGAAAAAGAAAATCCATTACAGTAGATGTTAATGTTGTGTGTGTTAATAGGTATAATACTTCTAATTAAATGCCAATGATGGTTACTAATGTGTAATGACTAAGATTTACCAATAGGAGGCGCTGCAGGAGCCTTTATCTCCTGTAGATTTGTCCATGATCAGAAGATGTTTTCTATAAGCTTCAGGTATTGGAAGCATGTTTTAAATCATGTTTCCACTCTTTGTTTTGAACTGCACTCCCAACAAGCAAAGGAACAGCTTATTAGTCCTGTATATTATGTTTGGGTTAGAGTCTCTCAGGTTTCAGTCTGGTAATTTTATTACATTATTTTTTGTTCAAACTTAAAATTCTGCTTTTTATTTATGTTTTCTTGTCTTTGTTAAGCACTGTGAATCACCTTGTTGTTATGTGCTATACAAATAAACTTGCCTTATCTCAACTCAAATGTCCTTTAATTGAGTCCATGAACAACATCTGAAAGGAAACACCTGCAGCAGTGTTAATCACACACTCAATCACTTTTAGAGGATCTTTTTGTGGTATAAAGTTTTTAATTCTACCACCACTTCTTCTAAGTTTCAAAGAACAGGAACTGCATGAAACATTCATCCTTTGTCCTCAAGTCAAAGGAGCATAAAGACTCCAGAAAGCTACAACTTGGATCACTTCCAGGTTGCCTCAAACTCTCAACCAAAGCTGATGTTGGAACTTCTGTGTTCAACAAGCTGCTTTATGCACGTCAGATCAGATTTTCAGATTGGATTTTTTTGGGGGGTTAATCCCTAATTCAGCTTCTGTGACCTCGGGCCTAAAACCAACCGTCCTAATCTGGTTACACAACCATTCCCAAAGACAAAGGACAGCCTGCAGACACCCTTGAATTCTTGGAAAAAAGTTTCCCACATGTCTGCTCACGTCCATCGCTAACGTTGAATCAATGACTCGAACCTTTACGGATCATTTGCTGACAAGGCAGTGAGCTTGTCTGATCTGCACAAACTGACCTGAGCTACAGTTTCGTGTCACTCTTCTGCATTTCTGCAGTATTAGACATAGATTCATGTTATTTGAGAAAAGTGTTTCATAGCTTCCTGCAAGAGATGAAAAAGAAAGATTGAGTTTAATCTTTTGTGATTTAAATTATGGGAAAATTACTAAAGGGAACTGGAGGAATTTTCCTTATGTGGGTCAGTCTGTGACCCACAGTTCAACACTAAAGAAGAGGGTTGAATGGGCAGCTCTTATGGATGTGTGTGTGTGAGAGAGAGAAAGAGGGAGGGAGGGAGAGGGAGAGTGACGTTTTACATCCACAAAGAATGTAGCAGGACCTCAGTGGAGGTATTCCTCCATTCCTGCACTTGCATAACCGGGTCACCGAGTTACTCGCGGTCTGCTCCGTGCAGGGGCCGAGCAAGATTAAGATGCAGGTGTTGATGGAGAACAGAGGCTCTCCCCCGGGTCAGGATAAGCCTCATGGGTTGGGTTTAGTGTGGAGGAGGACAGCAAACATCTGGTGGATATGCAGTACACGGATACAGCAAACACATCAGCAAGAGAGTGAAGCGAGGGAAATCTGTTATATTAACACACTAGGGAGTAATTGCAGGGAGACACTCCCTGTACAGTACAGTTTTTCTTTGTTGATGGGCCGATGTGGACGAGTTGATGCCGATTTTTTTTTGTTGCAGATGTTTCAGATCTGCAGCGGAAATATGAAGGCAGTTTGTTTTGTAGAAAATAATGTAGGAAGATCAGATGATGCATTTGTCTTATTTTTTACTTAATGCTGCAAAACCTATAAATCACAGGATTGAGGAACTTGGCTCTTGAACGCTGAGAATGCACCCGATTCCAATGTTAGGAAAGGAGCCAACAAAAGATAATAAAGGCCATTCAATGGTCTGACAACATTCGAATCGAGTGGAGAATGAGTAATGCTGTTGTTTCCTCACACGGTCCTGCTATCACGGATCTGCCAACTGTATCGAGTAATGTTTCTTTTTGTTTTTGTTTTATCAATACCAAATAAATAAGTTATGAACATTGCTAATTAAAAAAGGGGGTGCAAGCTCACAAAATACACCCTTTCATTACGGAACACTATCAAAAAGATGTGACATGGGTTCACTGGAGTATCTAAAGCCTTGATTTCAACCATAAGAGGCTTTACCATGAATTTGAAAAACTTGTTTCTATATTTTTGCCGACTTGGCGTCGATAGATTCTGTGGTTAATGCTTCAGGGGAATTATTGAGTTGCCATGCATACCACATGAGTCTAGTGCACTCAAATTTACAGCTTACAGCTGACACATTTTTCCCTAAATTAGACCTGTTTTTTGAAGGTTTGGACCTTGTGCCGGAGGTTAGGGTTTGTTCTTATCTGTGATTTCCATGGACAGGATTCCAGAACACAGTAGAACTGATAAAGGGACCTGTGATGGAGATGGGGCGATGATGTTGTCCTACCTGTGTGACCTGCAGTCAGCTGATGCAGCTGGAATCTGGACAAACACATCTAATACGATGGAGAGATGCAGTCACTGTAGCATTCCTAGACATAAGCAATGCTCTGGATTTGCTAAGTGACTGAATAACCATTACCTTCAGGTAATAATAGGACACGACTGTGAACAATAACTGACAAACTTTCCTACTTACTCTTTTAGGTTAAATGGGAAAATCAGAAATGTACGAGATACCTCGCGTAAAACGCCCAGTCTTTGGTATCTGCAGCAAGAAAAAGATCTCAGCTCATAGGTATTACATCTTATTTCCTCCAGAGTTCACTTGATAACGCCACAGGGAGGATCCAGCCTTTTAAATGCTATCAGCCTGCTTTCTGTGATGACTTTTTATAACTGTCAAAACATTTTTCAGTTATGCCATGTTCACTAAAAGGTCAGTAATGTAACAGCAAACAGGCGTTCTATGTTCTTTTTTGTACATGACTGTTTGTGAAACACATCCTCTCTGTGGAGAAGACAGAGTGTGTTTAGCAACAATTAACAGAAACCACAGTCACTCTCGAGGAGGATTTGCACACATCCAGCCTGCCACTTCTTCCTCTTATTTGCATACTCCAGTACACACAGTGACACACCTGTTCTCAGCTGCATTTGCATAAAGTTCAAAATCTAAGCTTGAGTTTGTAACCTTGATCATATATTACCTACGGCTTTTATCTATTGCTCTTTTGTCTTTATTCTTTTTTGTTTTTAAATCATGCTCCTCTTCATTATTGTCTGCTATAACCTATGGTGATGTTTTAGTGTCTCTGTAAAGCACTTTAAATCACCTTGTTGTTGAATTGTGCTATATAAATAAACCTGCCTTACCTTGCCTTGCATAAATGTTGCATCAAAAAACAAAACAAAACAGTTAACTGAAGATAGTTTTCTACTAAAACACCCCAAGCAAAACATGTATGGATAATGAATAAAGCGACGGCCACAGTGGTTGGTAGAGGATTGTTATACCTTGTGACCAGTACTGGAGTTGAGGGGGGATGAGGGGGGATGGCAGTGTGTGTGGTAGTGTGTGGTGACCGGTCACCACACACTACCTCCCATCATACTGTTCTGTTATCTGTACTGTTGCTCCTTGATTGTCTAATTGTATGTATTGTGTATGTGTGTATGTATTATAATTTCTACTGTATTATTATTGTATTTCCTTTATTGTATTGTTTTGTTTTTTATTCTGTAAGGTGACCTTGGGTGACATGAAAGGCGCCGTTAAATAAAATGAATTATTATTATTATTATCCCCCTGAAATAAAAACGGTCAAAATCACCCCCCCTTTCCATCCCTTATGTCATTTCATCACTGAATGTGGTTTTACTGCTATTTCAACATTTAGAGTCATCACCAGAAAAATAACACCAGAAACATAACTTATTTGATAATTTTCACCTGTTTCAAGTAAATTTTCACTTGAAATAAGTAGATCTTATCTTCTTATTACAAGCAAAAAAAGCTTGTTCCACTGGCAGATTTTTCTACTTATTTCAAGTGAAAATCTACTTAAAACAGGTGAAAATTGTTGTTGTTTTTTTCCAGTGATGAGTCTTGTTTTAAGTGTAATGACATTTTTTTTACTAAAATGAGACATTTTAACTAGAAATAAGACAAATATTCTTGTTAAGATTTTGAGTTTTTGCAGTGATCCATTTTACTTATCCTGTGAAGGACAGAGTCATATTGATAAGTTCAGAAAACTGTTTTTTATTGTTGTGTTTTGATGTATTTGATGTAAGCCCAGTGGATATTTAAAGCTTACAGAAGGCTGCATTTAACTGCTGCTATGTCATTCCTGCAGTGTTTCTGCAGGTGTTTTGGTCAGTGCTATTATTTGTAATATATTATATGAATTGTAATCAGCACAAATTATCTGTCCCCATATGATAAAATCCACCATCCCCCCTGATTTCTTTTTTACAACTCGAGTACTGCTTGTGACATATTTCACCACTCTGAAGCATGTTTTGCAAATCATAATCTGGCAGTCTATTTGTAAACCAACCAGTTGGTGTGCTGGTAGTCTAGACCAGCCATGCCCCCCCCAAAGCCACCCCACCCACCACCCCACCTCGCTGCCCGAATGTGTGCCAGCCGCATAATCACGCAGCGGCAGCTCAACGGGAGGACAGAAAATCACAGGAATGCGTGCATGACCGAGTTTTTTCCGCAACCCGACGCGCTGCACTCATGAGAGGACGTGGTGGGCCGGCTCAGCGTGGGGTAAGTGCTCTCCCAGAGCCGCGCAGGGGGGGACCGTCTGCAGAAAAACCACGGCTGGTGGTGTGTGTGTGTGTGTGTGCTGGGAGGGAGGGATCCGGTGCCTGCCAGTGCCAGCCCCCCTCCCCCCCCCAAAAAAAATCAAATGTGGAAAAACGGGGCATGCAAATGTTTATTTCATGGCTGATTCTGCAGAGTTGGGGAGCATTGGGTTGAGAAACGGGGACAAGGTCAAATGGCTGCAGAGTCGCAGTGCGGTGCGCGCAGAGCGCCATGTGACTGGCGCATCCTGCTCCAGGGGGCTGAAAGCCTGATTTATGGGCCTGCGTTAAATCGACGCAGGGCCTACGCCGTAGGCTACGCCGTATGGTACGGCGTAGCCTACGGCGTAGGCCCTGCGTTGGTGTAACGTGGAACCATAAATCAGCCTGAGAGTGCGCCAGTGGCGTCTGCTGGGGGGTTATTCTTGAATGGTGATGTGAGTGAGGCACAGAGGTGGAAAAAGTAGGCTACTGAAAAATTGTAATTGAGTAAAAGTATCTTTACTTTGCTTAAATCCTACTCAAAGTAAAAGTAAAAGTACTCATCTAAAAATTTACTCGAGTAAAAGTACAAAAGTACTTCATTTAAAATGTAATTTTAGTAAAAGTTACTTTCAGTTATTTAATGCAAAAAAAGGATGAGTCACGAATCAAATCCAGCACAAGTTGTTTTAATCAACTTCGAGGCATATTAAAGTACACATCCACACTTGGCCAAGGGTTTTTGTGGCTTTCCGCTCCAGAATTTCTATCTTCATCGGGCCATATCAGCAACATCCATCTTCAAACGCGTGGATCCAAAAAGGGCGCGCAGAAGGCAAGGCGCACTTTTTCTTCTTCTTCTTCTTTTGTGTTTCAGGCAGTTTCGACGCATCAAGGCGCACTTTCACGTTCACTTCCGGGTCACAGGGGTTTCCGCCCGCATTTAATTTTTTCACCATAAATTTTGTACTCAGTAACGTGAGGGGGTTCAAATGTAGCGAAGTAAAATACTTGGGTCAAAATGTACTCGAGTAAAAGTACAAATTACATATTTCAAAAACTACTTAGAAAATTACAAATTACTCATAAAAAGTACTCAATAACAGTAACGTGAGTAAATGTAATTAGTTACTTTCCACCCCTGGTGAGGCAGCTTTGAATGTGTGCAATTGCTTTGACAGCAGCATCTCCTGCCCGCGTCCATGTTGTGATAGCTGCGGAGGAAGTTGAAAGAACACTTGTTTTTTTGGAGTCAAACTTAAACGCCAAAGGTTGAGACGCGAGCGCAGCTTGAGTTGAGGCATCGCGGCAGGTGGCCGTGTGAGAATATAGAGCCTTGACACACAAACTCCCCAGCAGCAGATAACATGAAAGGGCTCCGAGAATAGATCCCACTGGGCTCAAACTGCTACTGTGACACAAAGTACACACTCACACACTATATCTGAAACTTATCTCCCCTCAGTGAGCCTTAGGCAATGTTGGTGCAATGATAACGTTGAAAAATCTGTTAATGTGTTTCTGGTAATGACAATTTTTCACCTGCAGTGAGCTCTGCTGGACTCAAAGAGAAGGTTGATGATTCTTACCTGACCATGAAATTATTAAAAAAATATGCAGCTGCTCTTTATGTCTTATTTGACTATAATCCATCTTTTTAACTTTTGGATAAATGTTCAAAAGTTAGGTATATTTATAGTTAATAAGGGTGTTCAGGACAAGCTGGGGCTTGAGCGATTGTGTTTGTTCTGTTGTGAAACAGTTTAAAGACAAAAAAATGTAGCAATCAATTGTGTAGTTTGTACTCTCAATACAGATGATAAGAAAGAAAGATGAAAAACAAAGCAATCAATGGGGAACTGTTCTCATTTAGTGATCTGTTTACTGTCTACAGTACATTGTTAATCTCAAACCGATGTAACTCTAATGGCCTCTTTATCAGGTAATCCATTTTTCCCCTCTGATTTTTCCTTTTCCAGAGACATGATCACATACCATATACGTTTTAACAAGCTAGTAAACCATGCAAAATCAGTAACCCCCTCTCTCAAGTCTCCTTTGAGTCTTTGCCCTTGTGTTGGCGTTATTATTATTATTGCAATATCTTTTTTTTTTTCATTTGCACCCATGAAGATTATTATGAAATACTTTCAGGGATGGAGATAGGCTCACCATACTTGCTTTTGCCTCTCATCTTCTAGAGTATGACAAAAGCCTACCGTAATTTTAAACCATTTTTGTGCTTTTCGTCTTGTGTGCTCATGAGCATTTCTAACACTGTGCCGTCAGATTTAATGTCTTAAGTATTCTTATATTACACCTACGTGATATATGTATATGTACTGTGTATATATATATATATATATATATATATATATATATATATATATATATATATATATATATGTGTGTGTGTGTATAAATATATGTGTATATACCATTATCTGGCCTTATCTGGCCCAATAATCTCCAAATAAGGTGTCTTGTTGGTACCTGGCCTTAACCACTAAAGATGACACCATGCAATGTTAGTAGATGCTCGGTTCATCCACTTTAGCACGCAGGATGGCATTGCAAATCATGTAATTCATTTACGTTCAACTCACTTGTACTTGTTTAACCCCAGTTCATAACAAGGTCGTGTCAAAGCACTTTAGACAGAAAACACATAGTGTTTACAAGATTAAATGCAGTTCAATTGAGTGCACATTATGAAATTGTTCTATCCAGCTACAATCACGTCTCACAAACCTTGATGTAACATTTGTTTACCTGCCAGCAGCAGGAGAAATTCAACTGTAGTTTTTGATCCCTCAGCTCAGTGAGAGTACCTGCATGATTTTTTTAAATCTCCAGATCAGTCCTTCTTATCCTCAGCTAGATATTTTTTATGTTTTTGTTTTTGTGTGTGTAATGTCTTCTGCACTTTTATTGAGATTATTGCTAAAGTCTGCGGTGTGTTGGGACATTGTTCTTGAGGACTATGCCTCAACTGATGTTAACCATTAGTCATAAAAAGCAACTAATAGATAAAATGCAGCGCAGCAATTTGATGGGTATGTGCCGTTGTCTCATAGGTAGAAGGTTGAATTCTCGACTGGAGCCTTCCTGTGTTGAGTTTGGGTCTGGTTTCCTCCAAGAACATGCATGTTAGGCTGATTGGTGATTTCAAAATGACCTCAGGAGTACGTGTGTTGTTTTTTTAAATTAATTTTAAGAGTTTGTCTAAAAAAGTTGATGACTTATCCAACTACGTGGAGCATGCACAAATTAATCTAGAGTTTCAAATCTCCGAGGTGAATGCTGGACTTTACTTCCACTAAGGGACAATCTACCAAACCTTTGTATTTACTGTTGACTGTGGACAAATATCGCTTGTAGTCATCTCCTGTCAGAAGAATTGACCTTTACTCAGTGTTGGTGACTTCACACTTATTTTTAGCTTCTCCTGTTTTTTTTCTGTTTGGGTGTGATGATCTCATTCATTACACTTCCTCTGATCAGTGTGCTGGTGGTTCTTCTGAAGATAATTCCTAATTTTTTTTCCCCACAGAAAACAGCACATAATATTTTTCAGAGCCACATATGTTTACTTACACTTCAAAAAAAAGGAAAGCCAAGACTGTAGCAACCACATGGCAAACGTGAGCTTCAGAATAAACTGGTGTCGGTATTTTATTTTACAGTCGTTTTCTTTTTTTTTTTTCTTTTACAGGTAACAGTGATAATAATAATTTAAAAAAATGGTAGTAAATATTCAGAATAATTGTATTGGGTGTTTCATGAGAAATTAAGTGTCCGCTAAACATTCAACGTCAAAGTTTAAAATGTCACATGTGTATTTGGATGAGACTCTGACCTCTGCACGAGCTTTTAAATCAACCATGAACCATCGTTTAATCTAGTAGCACCGAACAATTGATCTCCCAGCAGCACTTTGTGTCCTGAGACTATTAGAGGACTATATTCAGAAGCTCCAGCCTGAAAACCAGGCAGGGGCAACAGCATGGCGTAAAGTATTCATGCCGCAGGGTAATATGATGCAGTGAACTAAATCCAGGATCGCTTATTAGATGCGTCATTGTGCTTACAGATGGATCACAGCTGGGACACAATGTCACTGATACTGATAACAATGTAGTATGACTTAACTTTGGGCACATCGTTACTGTTATTTAAGTTTCTTGGTTAAAAGTAAAAAGTAGTGGAAATGCCCTTTAATGTTCTTACGGGCCAAAATGAGTATGTTTAAACTGAAACCACAACAAAAAGTAAACATTTCCTTCTGTTTGGTTCTCCATTATGGTCAACAATCAGATTTTTCAGCAGCACAGACTCTCATGGAGGCCAGAGGTGTGTAGTGGCCAACCTGAGGGAGCTAGACTCACCAGGTTGACAGCTGTCAGGTCACGCTTCTGCAGAAGATGGTAAACGAAATTGTCTCTTTTTATTAATGTGTTTGATAAAAACAAAACAAAACATAAGTAAGAAAACATCATCTTGTTTGACTTTAGGATTCATACATACTATATCGGTGATTAGAGGAGATGAAGAGGGAGGTTGCTTCAATTCTTCTTCAAAAAGCATTGTAACTCGTAGCTGTTGGCAGTGGGGAACTGCAGTGGCCACATTTACACGTTTTATTGTTTACGGGAGTGTGTACATTTGTAAATCTTATTTTTTTTATGGTAGAGCTTCTGCATACAAAATAATGTGCTTTATACAGGCTCTTCCAGTTAATTGTCTGCATCAGGGAGGATTTAACCCTTTAAATCCTGACGTATGAAATAACACAACAAATATTTTTATTTATTAATATTTATTTTTATTTTAAATGTTAATTATATATTGGAATCAAAAAAACTTCAAATTTTGTATTAAAACAATTTTAAATAATGATTTTTCTCATTATGAATGCATTGGATACATTTACGTATTTTCTACATAGCTTTTTATTTATTAAATTTTTTTATAGTTGTTTTGGTTAGTATGAAACTTATGATAGGGTTAAACAGCAAGTTGGCTGCTCTTATTTGTAGTCGGAGCTGCTGGACCTCCAGGAAAGTAGCGCTCAGTTTAAATGAATGTCACTGTTTGTGTCTGGAAGTCTATTAGTCGCATAGTTCCTCATCTAAACATGATGGTAACCATCAACCAACTGGACATGTAGCTACTTGTTGCTGGTGCGTGTGTGGTCTGTCTTGATTATGTTTGTTTGCAGTATCTTGTGTTCTGCAAGATAAACCTTTCAGAGCCTTAGATGAAGGGCAGATTGCAGAGGAGTAACTGAATTAAGAGAGCTCCTAGAAGTTGCTTGGAGGCAAATGCTGGGAAAACAAATCGAACGGTTATAATTTGAGCATATTTGTTTTTAAAATATGTTTTGATAAATTCTGAGTTGGTTTAAGCACCCTGGAATGTGGTTTCATTAACTTTCATAGATAACTCATCTCAGGTTTATTTTTACATCTTGACTAAAGCATCATATACACAAACATACTATATGACTTTGTAGTTTATAGTTGGTGCACAAATATATTCCCACAGATTTGTATTCATCATTTTTGGGTTATGGTTGCTGGATATTTGACCATAAAAAATGAGTTGTGTTTCTGTATTAAGACTGAAAGAGGTGGAAAATCATTTATCAGGGAGTGTAATTTAGGATTGCATAATTTCCCCATGCTGGTCCAGAGACATTCCTGGGAATAATCTGAAACATATGTTTTCCATTTTAAACTTTCAAACATTGGAACATTGGTAGGTTTCCAGAGGCTTAAAAATTATGGTGGTGATGATAACGTGAACCCCAAATCTTACTAACTCTTGTTTCCAAACCCCAAATTCTTCACCCACTGATGCAGGGTAAATCCCTTCTTAGATACATTTTAATGACATTTCTCAATGAACATAGCTGATGTTACACAACAGTGTAACCACATCCTCTTCCTGGCAAAACCTAACCTAAAACAAAACTGGTGGTTCCAAAGAAAAGTTAGACTGTGGTCACTGAGGTAAAAGCTTATGTAAAGTGGATCCTTCCTCTGGTCCGACCTACACAAAATAAACTAAAAACTTCTTTATGTTGCTGGGTATATTGCTCTCTGTGCTTACAGCTGAGTTTGGACCAATGATAGCAGATTTCCTCTGTGGTCTGAAATCTTGCCAGTTCAGCGGAAGTGAAGGAAAAAAGAAAGAAAAAGTCTGTTTGTCTTCTCCTGTAGGGGATGCTGAACTGACTACAGTAAACTGCTGAAAAGAAGGAAATGCACCAATATTTACTAGTATCATATCTCCATCCCTGAGAATAGATATCAATTATGACTTCTGCGATACACCTTAAATTAAACAGAGGGATAAACCAGAGACTGGTGGGAAAACAATCATTACAAGTAATCACAGCTTCAAGCCCCACATTACAACTCATGAAAGTAGTAGCTCCAGAGCAAGGGGCTACATCCCATTTGCTAGTGAAGGAAACTGCAGTTCTTGGACAGACCACCAGGGGCTGTCTTCAAAAGCAAGTCGATATTCACTGACACCCATGCCAACTTTAAAGCTCAAAGAAACAATATTGTGTGATATTTTGATTGATGGATGTCTATGGCTAATGGTTATCTGTAATCACTAAAGCTTTTTAGCGATTAGGCACTGTCTTGAATTGATCTCTCAGTTGTGAATGATGACCCAACAGTGCATAATCTTTCTTTCTTTAAAGGTAATGTTTTGTTGTGCCGTTAATTGTACTTAGAAGTGCGGAAACCCCCTGTGAGCTTGACTGGAGGTCCTCCAGTCCTCGTGTCAGTTCTCGCTGTGCTTTTTTCAAATGTCATTTCAGACTTCAGTTTTTTTCTGAAGTTTAATATCCCTGCAGTACTTTTGTCAAGCTCTGGTCCCTGCACTACCTCTAAAGGACTTCCAGGAAATCCCTAGTCAACAAGGAATAATCCTGTGTTTAAAATACATCTTAATATTCACAATACTAATATTGAAAATCCACTCACTTTTATTCTCTGGGTAATTGCATATTTGTGACACCAGACCTCTAATAATTTCTGTTAAGTATAGAAAGACAACATTGCGAGCCTTCAGCTACTGTTTGGACTTATATAAGAGGAAAGTTTCAATTCTTCCTGTGAAAGTCTCCCTTTTTCTTATTTATTGGGAAAAAAACAGCGCCTGAATTTTGAAGATTTTAGTGAGTTTTAGAAAGTAGTGTAGTCACAGACTTTTACCAGATAAGTGCTGAGATTTGTTGTTTAGACCAGTGTTTCCCAACCCCGGTCCTCAGGGAACACTGTCCTGCATGTTTTAGATGTTTCCTTGCATCAACACACCTGCTTCAGAGTAAAGGTCGTCATTAGCATGTCACTGATAACTTCAACAACTTTACACAACTTTTCACAGTGCTGCATTTGGACTCTTGGATAGAGCTTTTCTGCTACACACACGCTATGATGACGCATTCATTTTCCAAGTCTCGTGTAAATACAAACAAAAATTCCCAGAGAAGCTTCTGGTTTTAACTATCAAAGCTTTTTAAAACATTAGTTTTGAAAACAAAGAATTTGACTAATTTCTGTTATCCTGCCTCTAAGGGTTTGAAAAGCACTCACACACACCATATTACTGCGTTTCAAATGTCCCCTGGGAAAGTTTCTGTGAGAATTTCTATTGCATTTATCAAGGCTTACTTTAAGGAAATATAATTTGATGTTGTGCTCCTTCATTATTCTGTTCAACTTTACATGAGTCGATCTGTACTGTCCCGTGACTGAAGCTGTGATCGTTCACGTGTATTGCAGATCTGGAGCGTGTGAGCTATTAGGCTTCATCGATGTATGTTTAAAGTTAAAGTTTTTGGAAACCATTAGTGGATGGAGGAAAACATCCATTAGTGGATGACGTTAGACTTAACAGAACAACATTAATTTCTCTATGAAGTTTTTTCTTCTTCTTGTTAAGGAAATACTACATAGAAGTTGTTTTGTGTTATGTTTCAAAAAGCCAAAACCACACATGATGCACCTGTGATAGAACTGAACTTTTGTGCCATTTTTGAGGAACATATAAACACAAGCATATACTTGCATACAGTTACACATGTCTTGTGAGGTTTGTGGTTTTCTTTTTCACACATGTCTAAACCTGGCTAGACTGTTTTATTTTCTAGCTGACCACAAGTTGAGGATGTTTGCTAACTTCATCATGCTGCAGTGTTGAAAAAGACTTTTCTCACAATTTCTCTCTTTGATCATAGCAGCCACTTTTACATGGTGGAGGTAGTCATTCAACCCCAACACACCCTTCAAGTTGAAAATAAACCGCATTTGTTTGGTCACATATAACTCCCCCTCACCTCAACTCAGAAAGTGATGCTTTGAATATTTGTTGTAAAACTCCTGAGCCCACGCAATTGCATTTGGGCCAGCCCTTCAAAGAAGATGTCAGTTTTGATACAAATTACACTCACAACCGACTAAAGCAGATTATTATTGTGAGTATGTATTTATTATATTATTCATTTTTATCTATGTATTTACTTTTGCTAAATTTTTTCTAAATGAAAATCAGGTTGTTTTATGACAAATTCATGCAGAAAACCAGTTAATTCCAAGAGTTCAGCATAATTATCATAATTTTTTTGCCCCTGTATAATATTTAAAGCTGCAGGACTTCCCTCTGGGAAATCTTCAACAACTCTGACCCACATACTGTCTTTGGAAAATAAATGTGGCAGATCTTTCTCACTTCATCATATGAATGTCACACACCCATGCGGTTCTTGTGCAGCTGAGGGAGTTGGTGTCAGTCTCTTGTGATGGAAGAGGAAGTGTACAGTAGCTAGTACCGTAGTAGGATGTCATAGCGTCCACAGAAGGAGTACAATGGATTCGGCTGAAATCAGTCAAGTGAAGAACAAACAGCATTGGAGTGATGGATTTCAAATGGGTGACCAGGATGTGAAATGTTCATAAGGGCACCACTAAACCATGTCCATGGTTGCACTCCAAATTATTTGAAGAACTAAATTAATAAAACCATGCCCTTGTTTGCTCCTCGGGCCAGCGGGATGGCTGTCAGCTGCTGATAAAGATAAAAGGATGGGCGATGACGAGGGCTGATGAGGGTTGCATTTTAAAAAGATTGCAAAACAGACACAGATCACTGAGGAGAAGAGTATATACATGGAGTCCTGAGCTGACAGAAACATTACACAGGTCCAAACATCTTAGCAGCTGACACTGTCAACAGATAATTCAGAGTTCCCAAATAGAGTTAACAGGTGATGTGTTTGCACGTGAAGATGCACAAAGAAAACACGTGCCACATGGGTGGGTACAGTTTAACTGTATGTGAAGCACAAATCATTGCATGTACGATAAAGGAATGCACAGACACACATGAAACCCTGAGTACTACTACTCATGTTCGTTCTGCAAAGGCTAAGAGGTTAAAAAGAAAGTACAGCACACAGCCTGTAGCTATATTTAATTTTTGATTAAGGTTAATGTATCCAGTTGAATACAGTTCAAATAAAGAAAAAAGGTTTAGTGATGTACTTCAGTTTAACCGATGACAAATATTATCTGTGTCCTGCGGGTCTTTCAAGGCAAGGCAAGGCAAGTTTATTGATATAGCACAATTCAACACAAGGTAATTCAAAGTGCTTTACATCAACATTAAAAGCGGCAAGACACAATTAAAACATAAATAACAAATAAAATGAAATAAAATGATAAGAAAAGAGGTAACATAATAGAAAGCACAAGTTGTTAAAAAGTAAGGGCAGAAGAGTACAGCAGGTCAGTGATTTGGGATGCCTCAATTCCCGGACCTCTAACCCAGCTTTATCCGTACACCCGTCGATGCTACTGCAGCTGCCTGATTGATTTCTTGTTAAGGCCTGTAAAAATGCCATTGCAATAATCCAACCTACTGAAAATGAATGCATTAATAGGTTTTTCCATGTCTTGTTTAGACAGAATCCCCTTAATTCTAGCAATGTTTTTTAGGTGGTAATAGGCAGATTAAGTGATACACTTTAGATGGCTGTTGAAGTTCAGGTCTGAGTCAATAATTACACCCAGATTTCTGGCTTGATTTGTAGCTGTCAATGACATAGAGTCAAGGTGAGCGCTGATCTTTTTAGGGCCAAAAATGATCACCTCTGTCTTTTCTGCATTTAATTGGAGAAATTTCTGGCACATCCACTCATTGATTTGATGAATACAGTTGCTCAATGAGAGTAGGGGACTGTAGTCGCGTTATGACACTGAAATATAGAGTTGTGTGTCATCGGCATAAGTATGGTAGGAAATGTTGTGATGTTCCATAATCTGAGCTAGGGGTAGCATATAGATGTTGAATAGGAGCGGTCCGAGAATGGACCCTTGAGGAACCCCACATGTGATCTTGGTTCTCTCAGACTTGTGGTTTCCAATAGACACAAAAAAGGCCCTATCTTGCAAAGAAGATTTGAACCATTGCAGAAGGCAATGAAGGCAGAATATCAAGACAGCAGGTTGTGGGCTTTAATTTTGAAACCGTTTCCGTTAGGGTTGTATAATCTAAGAGGCTGAAAGGTTCCAGATTGACTAGAGGATGGGAAGGCACAACTGTTATCATTTCTAAACTGGAGCTGCACATTGCTTGTCTTATCTGTAATATTTTGTTTGTGAAAAAGGCAGCAAAGTCATTGCATGCCTTTTTCCGACAGCAGTTCAGGGGGATTGAGGCTGTGGGGTTTGTCAGTCTGTCTACCACAGAAAACAGAGTGCGAGCATTATTACTGTTTCTATCGATAATCTCTGAAATATATGATTGCCTTGCATTCTTCAGTTTCTGGTTATGGTTGCGAAGACTCTTTATAAATGTTGTAATATACCTGGAGTTTGTTTTTGCGCCACCTGCGTTCTGCTTGTCTACATATCCTTCTCTGTGATTTAACCAGTGTGCCGTTTTTCTCCAGGGTGACTTTTTCCTCCCGGACAGAACTTTGGTCTTAATTTGGGCGATAGAATCAATAACAGTCATAACATTGGAACTGAAACTGTTAACAAGGTCATCAACTAGAACTGAGGGAAGGGTTGGTGATAGTGTAAAACCCTGGGTGAATAATGCACAGGTGTTATCGTTTATATAACGCTTTCTGATTACCTCTGCTTCACCTTTCATAGTATTGGCAACGGTGGTCATTTTAAACAATACACAGTAGTGATTAGACAGAGCAACATCGTTCACCACAACCTCTCAGATATTAAGACCTTTGGAAATAATAAAATCTAATATGTGTCCTCTATTATGCGTTGGATCTGTGACATGCTGGGAAAGCCCAAAATTATCCAGAATATTTAAAAGTTCCTTAGCACACCCATCTTTAGGATTATCAACATGAATGTTAAAATCAAACACTAAAACAACACAATCAAAATCCATGCACACAATTGACAGTAGTTTGGCAAACAAAAAAAACTTTGCATCATATTTGGGGGGTCTGTAGATGGTCACTAAGATTGCTCGACAGGGGGATTTTAACTGAATGGCAACATATTCAAAGGAATCAAATTGACCATAAGACATTTTCTTGCATTGGAAGCTGTCCTTGAACAGGGTGGCAACTCCGCCTCCTCTCTTATGTATTCTTGCTTCACTAAAGAAACAAAGGTTCGGGGGTATTTACTCACTAAGAACTGCTGCACTCCTATCCTGACTTAACCAAGTTTCAGTTAAAATCATAAAATCAAGGTTGTGCTCGTTAATAAAATCATTGATTAAGAAAGATTTGCCAACCAGAGACCTGATATTTAACAGAGCTAAATATAAATCCTTAACAGGAGACACTGGTGAGTTTCGAGGATGACACGCTATACTCAACAGATTGGCAGATTTAATTGAACTCTTTTCATTTCTCACCAGTTTGATACGTTTTCTGTTACCTATCATCACATGGATAGGGAAAGCTGATTGAACTCCATGGGGCCCAGACTTTTCCTGGGACAGAACAATGTTAACATTGACATCACAGCCTGGCCCGGTACATATCAGACTGACATCTCAGTTTCACATTTCAGTAATCTTCACACGTGAAGGGAGAGAAAGATCAACAGGAAGTGGTTACTTAATGCCATTGCTATAACTGATAGAACTGATAGAACAGTTTATGTTGTGAAACTGGATACGCCTTAAGTTAGAAGGTTGTTGTCAGGCCACCAATCTGGTGACCGGGAGGTGGGCGACATTGGGAGATTGGTTGTTGGTCTCCGAGCGGCCCTGTGATGGATGCGCGACCTGTCCAGGGTTTACATCCGCTGTTGCCCAGCGATGGCTGACATAAGTTTTATTTTGTTGGTAAGAATCCCCCACTACATTAGAAAGAAACCAATTAGGTCCGCTTTGCCAGCGCAAAATGTAAATTCCAGTTATCATCATTTAAAAGATCACACAGTTACTGCTGAGGCAATTTTTCAAGTAGTAAATGTCTCTACAACATACAATCTCTCCCCTGGCAAGGATAAAGTCTCGAGAGCTGTTTCTAGTAGTTTACTTAATCTATTTATTTATTTTAGGTAAATTCTATTGACTTTTAATACTTTTGGTTTGCAGCTTTGTCATTACTCTGTGAACAGATCCTGCATCTACAATAAGAAAAAGATGAAATGCTGCACAACCTGACTCGTGGCAGCTCCCCCCCTGATTTATGTTACTCCCCTTTCCCCCACACGAGCATGTGATCATAACCCCACTCAGGAATGCATTGTACATTTCTCTACTGTAATTTATGTTGGCCTTCTATTGTGAAAAGGGCTTGGCATAGGTTGTGAGCTTTGATCTACAAAAGAAAATAAAGAAATCTGCTGTCTATCCTGTCATTATATTTAGCCTGGTTTTCTATTTTTCTGTTTACACAAGTTTTTGCCAAAATTGTGTAATCTTGCATCGGAAAAACTAATTTAGCATTTCCAACACCACAATACTGGAACTACAGAAAACATATCAATACGCCCGGTAAAGTCTGGATTTAAAAACGGTATAAACGGTAAACCAATGGACTTTACAGGACGATATTCACGAGCTGGGATCATTTTATGAAAAACCATTGATGTTTTTGATCAGTGGATTCTTATTAGTGCAGCAGATTAACTCATTTTATCAACACGATACTTCACTTTGGTATAGAAGCATGAAATTTGGCACAGATACTCTCCAAGGTCTACTCTTTGGGGAACAGGCGCGTGCCACTCAAAATTCCAAGATGTCGGCCCCAAAATCCAAGATGACCGCCCAAAAACGTGCTTTTTCCTTTATAACTCAAAATGCCTTGATTTTTAGCCCCATAGATATATTAAAGTTGAATATAAAGTTGGGTATTGTGGACATTTTTGTACCAAGTACATGTCTGTATCCATTAAGGTTCTTGAGATACATCATACAGAAACTTGTATATACCCGGAAAAGTGAGAATTTTGTAAGATTGATTGTTGTTACGAGAACATGGATTCATGAAAATGTTACTCTCATAACCTGCTATTTCCAGTAGGGTTACTTACTATTAAGACAACCTGGGGGTTGTCTTATTAGTTAAAGATGTCGGCCCTTTTTTCAAGATGGCCATCAAATTCTCATTATAGTAGAGTATAGTAGAGTGAATGTCACTACACAACCAGGGCACACTGGTGACATCACTGCTGTGGAACTCAGCATGGGGTTCAGTGCCAGCTGATCTAGTTGTACTAATACTGTAGTTGTTGTCTAGTAGTGATAGTATAGCTTTGTTTAGTGTCCCAAATGCTGTCTAACAGCCCCATGTCAATTAGGTAGTACTAGTTAGATGTAGTTAGATAGCCACAGCTAGAGATCTTGGAGAAGTTTGTTGTCCTCATGTGCGACAGATCGAGTACGGCCGTTAGTGTAGATGAGGCTAGGCTTGATATGTTTGCCCGAAAGCAGAGGCCATATGAAGCCATTCCTCCAACAAGAGCAGCTCTGCTTCAACACACTAAACGCGCTGCCTAAGCCACAAGAAGAGAGCCCTGCTGATTGGGGATGGACAAAGGTCGGTGCACAGTGGCAGGTCTACTGGACAGCAAATGCATCTGTTGCTCAAAGTTGTGAACAGCTGGCCAAGTGTAACTGCAAATCAGAGTGTTGTGGAAGGTGCAAATGTTTCAAGTTGGGTTTCAATTGCACAGCACTGTGTGGTTGCAGATGTGAATAGAGCAAATACACTGAAAACCTTGTGGTGGGCCTGGAGCCTATCGAGTACCGTGAAGACAAGTGCACCTTCCTTGATATGATGCCCCTGATGCAAACCATAATACTGAGTGCCAAGCAGGGAGAACTGTAGTATTTTAGATGGTCTTTTGTTTGACTCGGCAGGGGATCGAATGCACAACCTTTCAAATTCAGTGTGGACATTAACATCTTAAATTTTTGCTGGTCATTGAATTTTGCGATAACAGTGGCCCTTTGTATGCCTGCAATCTTGCAAAAGGCAGCATCTTGATTTTTTTACTGGCTATACACTTTTTCAAAAAGAGTGGCCAACACAATATTTGGAGCATATATGCTTGCATCAATATTTAAGCATTGTGACAATGAATATAGGACAGGAGTGGAAGACAAAAAACGGTCCCATCCTGAATATTTACTGGCCATTTTCCAAACAAGTGGCCCTTCCTCTTTGTAAGCTGCACCTTGCCGTGGTGGAGAGGCTTGAGTATTCCTTGAGTGATCCTGAGGGCTATGCCGGTGGGGATTTTAATTTATATCCCTGGCAAGTTTAACTAAGCCGGATAGGTAAAAGGGGAGGAGGCAGACGAAGCAGCGCCCTGGGCCTCCAGGTTGAGGGTTGGCCATGGGGATATCTAAGATTAAGACAACTCCCAGGTTGTCTTAATAGTAAGTAACCCTACTGAAAATATCAGGTTATGAGAGTAACATTTTCATGAATCCATGTTCTCGTAATAACAAACAATCTTACAAAATTCTCACTTTTCCGGGTATATACAAGTTTCTATATGATGTATCTCAAGAACCGTAATGGATACAGACATGTACTTGGTACCAAAATGTCCGCAATACCTACGTTTATATTCAACTTCAATATATTCATGGGGCTTAAAACCAAGGCATTTTGAGTTATAAAGGAAAAAACACATTTTTGGGTGGACATCTTGGATTTTGGGGCCACCATGTTGGAATTTTGAGTGGCACGCGCCTGTTCCCTAAAGAGTAGACCTTGGAGAGTATCTGTGCCAAATTTCATGCTTCTATACCAAAGTGAAGTATCGTTTCACTAATCTGCTTTACTATATGGACAACTTGAATATAAATAATTGACATTACGGCTGTATGGCCTTGTCAAAGGTGGGGACTCGTCGTGTGTTTCTTATATCTCACGTTTACCATGCTGGTAAATATCAGTGAGTTATGGTTTAGCTATGGTCATGATTTCTGCAAAATCAACTGGAATGAATTGCGGAGATTCCACCATTTCTAACGACGTACAGTATGTCCGTTTTGATATAAGTTGAAGCGGGATGCGTTGCTGCGTAGTGTAGACATATAGTCACTTACCTGAAATCGCCTGCCGGCGGGCGGGTGGGTGTTGAGGGGTTAAACCCAAAAATGAAAGTATGGAAGTGTAGAATTCTAGATGACCCATTCACTACGGATCCTGAAATGTGTTTTCTTTTATATT
Organism: Cololabis saira; assembly: GCF_033807715.1. NCBI lineage: Eukaryota > Metazoa > Chordata > Actinopteri > Beloniformes > Belonidae > Cololabis > Cololabis saira. The sequence goes on along the minus strand of NC_084603.1, from coordinate 26,326,041 downwards.
GCTCCTGACTCTTGGAAGAATTTGGAGGAAAGCGATCAATAACAGGATTAAATGAGTTTATGTTATTCTAGTGTTTGGAGGCCTGTTACACTTTCCCTTATTTGTGTCAGGTGAAAGATGACACTTATTTGTCCTTCCCAAAATGAACAAGGCTATTGATAGACTGAAACTATAATATACGGCACTGAGCTTTTTTTAATGAATATGGACTTTAAAGAAACACAAGGGATTAAAATGAGGCGTGGAACAAGAAATGGTTCAGCTGCATTAAGCCTCAGATATATTATGTTTGGCAGGGATGTTTCATTTTTTTAGATACACCCTTGACCTAAGCCAACCTTTAGCACATACCAAGGAGTGAAAGTAATAAATTGAGCAAAGTTTGTGTTTACTGAGGTTTTTGGAGGGCTGCACAGGAAAGCAGAGCTACAAGTCAACACATGAGTAAAGTTAAAGGACTAAAGCAGCAGAACCTAAGCTGCAGAGGTGAACAGAGGTGGTTCTTGTCTTTGCAGGTACCAGCAGACGACCAGTCAGATAACTCTCACAAACTTTTCTCAGAAGTTTATTTGCTTGTCTTTATCACTTAAGATCAAAATTTAATCCCCCAAAAGAGAGCTGCGGAAATCTTTGTACTAGCTGGGAATTGCTGTACTTTTTTCTGGGTTAAGGGGCCATCCATTGGAATTCCTCTCCTACAGTCGTTTCCTTAAATCTCAGTATGTGGTTAGAAATCCACTTCCATCCCCATTCATTGTCATGCCCTGACAACCCACAGATTTCACAGGATATCCTAGAAATAGTCATACATGATGTTTATTTGTTCATCTTGTGTTCTAAAAATGTCAAGACAGAGCGGTGCATGCATCAGCAGGAGGTGAAGGGGTTAAGCTTGTCCTTCCTGGCAATATGACGGATGGTTTAGTATCAAATAAAATTGAAAGCTTGTTTATCTTCAGCAGTTTGAAACGGGTAACTAGCAGTTGTGTTGTTGTGCAGGCGTCTTGCAGAAAGACTGTTTTTAAGAAAGACTTTAAAGGCATGTATAGCTGCTGAAATACAGGGGTGCACGCTTTGACATCGGTTACAAATCAGTTTTTTTTTTGTTTTGATTTTTTTACTTGGGGTGCTATGTGTGCTGTAATGTAGCCAAAAACACAGTATGAAATATTTGTAGATGATTTTTGAAAGGTCATCCTGTAGAAAACACTTGATGGGTCACAACTAATTATGGTTGCTGACCACCGGTGAATATCATTGTTGAGGCTTTCGATATAAATGTGGGCTCTGCAAGACTTTTGGTAAATAATTCAGCAGAGTTTGAATAATGCTTTTTAACATGACAATGGAAAATATGAACATGTTTTGGAGCAGTCCTGTGCCATCTTTTGGTGCTGATGGTTACACCTTGCCCAGGGTGCACCCCACCTCTCGCCTGATTACAGCTAGCACCTCCACGACCCTGAACACGGTGAAGCAGGTATGGAAAATGTATGTTTATATTTACATTTCAGACAATGTCCTATTCTTTTGTTGGAAACAGGGTTTTATGTTTCCTATCCTTCATTTCTTCATTTACGTTCAGCACCTGTCTGATGAAAGAGGTTTATCACAGAAACCATACCCTTTCTTTTCTTTTTTCGTTTTTGCCTCTGGCTGTTTCCCTTGTTTTCATTTTTTTCTCTCCGTCTCTGTCGCTTCCCACAATGTGGAAAAACTCTTGTCAAGGTTGTTTTTCTGTTCAAAAACAGAGCTTGTTCGATGACTTTCCCTTTTTGCCACAGAAGCCTGTAAATGAGGCTCACAGGAGCAGGGAAAGCGTAGGCAGACATCCTCGGCCCTGTGACGTATCTGATTGTCCCCTTATGGAAACGAAGCATCGTCTTGCGTCTTCCTACCAGAAGAGAGACACAGACGTGCCTCAGTCTTCTGTAGCTCGGCTCCTCCTTGTTGGGGTTGGGATTTGCGAGAAAAACAACCAGACAGCTTTAACATCATGGTGCAGATGGCCTCCGTTCAAAACCACAGAAAGTTTATTTAGACGTAGAGTAGACAGGGTGTGGATGACCAAATACTCTACCTACCACAACTACATGAGTAAACAGCAGACACCAACTCTTAGCGGGCCCAGACTCGCATCCATGTAATACACCTCGGCCGGGCGGAGTATGATGTTAAATTATAGACTGGTGTTTTGTTTTGTTTTTTTTGTTTTTTTTTCCTGTGACTTGAAAAAAACAAGCTTTCCTCAGAAAAAAAGAAAACTTGCTGCATGTTTACTTCACTGTTCTTGCTAAATATCTTCAACTGATTGCATATTTTTCCATGAAGTCATTTGTTCCCCGTTGTACAAAGAACAGGAATTGGATATTGCTGATTATATTTTTTGTAAAGGCAACACCAGTTTTCCAGTCATATGAATATAAGCTCCTTCGGGGACTCTTGTCTGTTCAATCTTCTACTACTTGATTGTTTTGTCTTCACTTGCATCAGACTGTGGCCAGACTTCACATTCAGGCCTGGATTCACATCTGTTTAAATAGTGGATGGGTTACATGATTCACTCACACTAAGTCACTTTACAAACATTGTCTTTCTGAAGTGTTCAACTGTGGATTTCTCTTCAAATCAATCATGTTCCCATCACTTGCAGGGCATCATTTGAAATGTTTATCAGTGGAAGGTGAGTTATATTAACTTATATTTAGTACAGATGAATCCCAGCTGCTGCCAGGGTTTGCAGTTGTGGCTTGTTGGCTTCTGATTTTCATCTGAATATTGGGCTGGTTCAGGAAATGACATTTTACTATGGAGTTAAATTCAAAGCAGCAAATTAATTCATGCTGTTCTTTTTATTTATTTATTTATTTTTTAACTTGGATCTTTTAATGAAGGAACACTCTGTTCTCAAAAGTTCAGCTGTATTTTTTTTTCTTGTTCTGGTATCTGCTAGAGCAGCCAAAAAGCCAAAAACAGTTCATTTAATTACCTTTAAATGGTCATTTGTTTGTTTTTACATTATGTAATGCTATATACGTAGCAAACGTCACAAAAAAGTTACATTACATACACTGAGAAAAAAGCTAAGCAGTAGTTTGAACACTCCTTACCTCTGCAAGATTCACACTAGATGCCCTTTGGTGTCGGTGCAGAGGACAACAATGTTTGCTTTTTAAAGATACCCAGAAGCCGGCATAAGGAGTTACAGTTAAGTGTTTGATATGGACGGCAAAAAATGTGATTGGCCTGGAGAAATACAGAAAAGGGGAATTAACAATAACTCTGTGTTTGGTTTTCACAGTGAAACATAAAGGAGGAGATGTTGAGGGGCTTTGCAGGTGGGGGTGTTGTTTTACTGAGATAAAAGCACCAGTTAACCAACAGTTTACAAGATATTTGTCGTCCCATCTGATTTGAGATATTTTTGCATTTCTATTTGTTTTTCAACGGAACAATGAGGCCAACACTTGATTATGAATCAACATGGAGTGCTGCACCAGATGACTGGTCTCCAAATCCAAGCCCAAACATTTCAAATGGGTTAAATTGCATGGCTGAGCATATGAAAAACACTCAACAAGTGCTCAGCATATTGAAAGGTGGAAAGTTGTTACAAATGCCAAGGGACGCTTAAAAATGTTACTTCCTGCATGACCTTCTGACCCAGAGGAATATATTTGTGTGTGTGTAAATATATATATATATATATATATATATATATATATATATATATATATACATACTATACACACATACATATATATATATATATATATATATATATATATATATATATATATATATATATATATAAACAGCTTTATCCTCCTTACATCCTCCTTATCACCTATTTTGGCTTAAGAAGTGGAAGAGGAAATTAAGTCTATGACATCTCTTTTGTCACTTAACTATACTTCTTGTGTGTCATCCTGGTGTGGTGACGTGCCAGGAAAGAGGATGATCATCAAAAAAACGGTTCAAAAATCACCCACATCAGCTTACTCATACAGAAATCATCGGGTACCAGAAAACTTGCAGTAGTGCTTCCCCGTATGATGCATTCAGGGGGACTCTGACAATTACAAACTCGGGCTTCGCGGAGAACCACATGTAGTCTAATCTCGGAAAAGAAACAAATCCAGAGCGCAGGTGAGATATTTTTTTATACGTAAAAATATTCTATTCAAATTAATCTTTAGTTAGAGGACAATTGATTAGTATTAAGACAAACTTTAAGGTTATACTAATATTGAGAGGCTTATAGTCATCATAGTTGTTTAGATACCATAAAGTATAGAAGTATAATTCTTCTATGTTTATGTAATGTAACATCACTTAGTTTATTTAAATTATATTTATGCTTTTTTTAGTTTATTTTGTTAATCTGAAAATAAGATAGCCTACATTTGTCATTGCAAGATAATAGAAAGTACCAGGCTACTATTTGTTTTATGTCAAGGTTAATGGATCTGACACAAATAGGCAGGAAAATACAACAAAAATTGTTCCTAACAGCAGTTAAAGGAAGTTTTAGTTATCGGCTTTAAAAAAAAATACTTTGGTCTTTGAAAATGTGTTACAATCTGGGAGGTTTTATGATTTTCTGAAACAATCCTACTTTTGTGACATTATTCTAATGACATAACTAGTCGGAACAGTGTGGGTGATGGGAAGTCCAGTATTACGAGGGTCCGTGAACACCCCTCCCCTCTGGCTGGTTCTTTATATACAGTCTAAACTTAAACTTCATCATCAAACCGACAAACCTCTGCTGGCTTTAACAAGGTAAGGCGACGTGTTACTTGTTTTGTTCATTCACAACTCTGAATGTGAAAAAAAAAAACAGTTTTCGGCCGTTGTTTCATGTAAACAGCAATTACTCGAGTCAGTTTTGCTCTAAAACCAAAAACTATATTTTGTAAATGGTTAAAGTGACGTCACGGTTGTTTTATTTCACACTCTCCCCTGCTTCGGCGTGGTGTTTATTCGCTTACGACTCGTTTTCAGCGTCTCAGAGTGAGGGGAGAAGAGGGCAGCGGTGTGCTGAGCTGGCTGCCAGCATTTATCTTTTGTTTACTCCTGCTCGGACTCGCTCGGACTTAAATTTAGCGCCAAGTTTCATCGCTGGGTCCGCAGTCCCCGCTCAGGTGTGACGGCCGCTCCGGACAGGGACTGACGTCCCGCAAACTACTATGGAAATGGCAAAGAAAGGGACAAAACACCAGTGAACCATCTCCATGTTTAGTTTAAAGGATGTCTAAAGGATCGGAGTTGTAAGTGTGAGGAGGGGCGATCATCACGAGGCACATGGTTGCGTGGAAGCACGTGTGCGGTAAACTTGGATTATGGTTCTGCGTTAAATTGACGCTGTAGGCTACGGCGTAGGGTACGCGGCGACGTTCACGGTACGTTGCGCGTTCCGCGTACCCTACGCCGTAGGCTCTGCGTCGGTGTAACGCGGAACCATAAACCAGCCTTTGCGCTCTCATGAGTTTGTGAGTGGAAGCACGTGGGTCTCTGTCACAGACATGACAGTAGGAAAGAGAAGAGGGGGGTCTCTTTTAAAGCTTCATCAGCAGCTCTGTGATAAGGTGAAACCTAAATCTGACAAGAAGCTCAATCTGACAAGAAATCTGACAAGAAGTCCCCGCAGCAATGTGGTTAAATACTTAATGTGGCTCAGATTCGTATAGGGAACAGAGGTGTCAAAAGTATTCACATTGATTACTCAGGTAGAAGTATAGATACTAGAGTTTAAAAATACTCCTGTAGAAGTATCAACTCAAGTTTTTTACTCAAGTAAAAGTACTGGTTTCAAAACTACTTAAAGTATAAAGTAAAGTATAAAATAATCTGCCAGTCACAACACTCCACCTGCTTTTCTGCACTGTTTCTTAACTGTATATACTGTTCATATCCTGTGGTTATACATATTTTTATACGTATCCTTTTGTATTTTTTATATATTTTTATTTCTGACTTTTCAGTCTTTTTACCCCTCCCCTACATGTGTGTGCTAAGTGTACTGCTGACAACAAAATAAGTTTCCCCACTGAGGGAGAAAATAAAGGATATCTTATCTTATCTTATCGTAAAAGTAATGTGAGGGGGAAAAAAGCCTTTAAGGACAAAAGCCATTGAAAATGAATGCGTCTTAGTATAATGCAAATATATTAAAGAACCATATATGTGTACTATTGAGCATTAACATGTGTTTCAGAGATTAGAAGATATGATGACTAGTTGCATATAAGTATTGTAATGGTGCAAAAAGTCAAACTTCAGAGGCATGTTATCATTTATCCTACCCTTTATTGGAATGTACATCCAAGTTTAGTTGCAGGAATCTGAGGGAATGGATGTAAGAACAAAACTGGACAAGAACATCTGAAACAACCACAACCAAATTCACTCTATCCGGATGGAGCAATTTAACTGGATAGTTTTTTTTTAAAGGCCCAAATGAAATAGAGTAACGAGGCTGTTTTTAAAATGTAAGGAGTAAAAAGTACAGATAATTGCGTGAAAATGTAAGGAGTAAAAGTAAAAAGTCGTCTGAAAAATAATTACTCCAGCGAAGTATAGATAACCCAAATTTCTACTTAAGTAAGGTAACAAAGTATTTGTACTTCGTTACTTGACACCTCTGATAGGGAATACATAGATAAATAAACCTGGGTATAGTATTTGCTGTGCTACACTGCTGTTGTGGGTGAATGAGTTTTTTTAAATGTGTGTACGGGCTGGGTTTTATTCTCAAAGAAAATACTCCAGCAGGATTACTCTAGCTGTGAACTGTGAGAGAGCTGTCTCTGACTGAATGGTGGAGTGTTTTCTGGCTGGCTCTGTGTCACACGTGGTTGTGCTATTTGTGACTGGACTGACCCTGAGAAGAGTGGAGGTTTTGTTTTCCACCGAGCAGCTGATGGAGCACCAGCATCCCAGCCATCACATCTGCTCTGCAGAGGAAGTGGGACGGAGGCTTGGCCACCTGTTGCTTGAGTCAGCCTTTTTTCTTTTCTTATTTTCATATTTTTCAATTTATTTTTACTCTCGCTGGCAGCATAAAGGTTTAATCATGTTCAGCTGGTTTTAATCATCAGTATGACTTGGCTGAGCTGAGTCATCAACAGGAACAACCGCTGCTCCACCAGCATTACTCCCGCCAACCAAAAAAGAGGAGGTGCCCATTCATGAGAGCGCCTATTTCCCGACCACTTAAACCAACTGTAAGGCCGGGCATCTGGAGTTGGGCTTTGTTTGAGCTCTGTCAGAGTTGCGGCAAAGAATTTGGGGTGGAAAGGGGGGTTGGTCACCATGGAAACAATTGATTTGGGGACCTTTATCCTCCTCCTCACTTCTGGCATGGTTTTGAAAACATCTTTTTTTTTTCTTTTTCTTTTATTCCTCCAACTTTACAAAGTGTCTCACCCCAAGGATTTACACTGCTCTAAAAAGTGTAATGAACAGCTGCTTCCCTGTTGTTGTTTCCTTTTGTTTTTTTTATCTTTTGTCCCTACCTTTTTAAAAAGCATGACAGAAATCTGTGCTCATCCAACAGAAATTATTTAAGCACAAATCCAACATAAACTGTATCCTGCAAATACTTTGTCAGCTCTGAGTAACCAGCAGTTACATGAGCTACAAATGGATAAAGTTTTAACACTTTTAGTTTGCATGATTTTAAAGTGATAAAAGTGTGATCTTGGACATATCTAAAGCTTTGAAGCAATGAATTCTTAACCAAGATGTTATCATACAAGCTCAGAAAAAAAGTTGTGCAAGGTTTTGTTGTATTTCTATGCAAATAAAGTCTCAAAAGCTCCACTGTGTAAGACTTGAATTCAGGACTTCAGCTGAGGATGCTGTAAAGTGTGGATTACTTGAATTAGTCAGAATCTACTGTGGACCAAAGGGGCCATGCATGGTCATGAAAATGAGAGTTTCTGGCTTTACATCATTGTCACTGGACCAGCCACTGGAAAATGGTGATGCAACCAGACTGTACGATGTTAAGATACGTATATATGGACACTGCAATCACGGATGAATTTCCTATTTCAGAAAGCAGTTTACACAAACTCGGAGTTCACAAACTTGGAGTTGACAAACCCTGAAATGAGAAACTCCGTTTCCGCTTTCAAAATGGGGTCGATAGTTCAGTCAACTCTGAGTATGTTGAGTCTTGATTTACCAAGATTATATAAAAAAAAAAATCCATCATCTGTGGGGCACTGAAAAAGTGATTCACCATGACATTAACTAAATGGCAAAGATCAGATTTTTCTTCATTAGAGTTAAAGCTTTTATTGCAATCATGCAGTGAATTTGAGCAAATCTTTATGTGAAAACGTGACATGGCTGCAGTGGCAAATGAAAGGGAATTGGCAAAGTGGCTGTATAATTTAGATATTTAATGGCTGTTATCTCATGAGTGGCACATGGTGGAATGTGAAGGTTCATTATACTCAAGATTCATTCATCATTCAAGTGCAACGCTGGTGATGGAAAACAGTTGAAGTATAAACTCTTCTTGTCATCTATTTTGCTCTGGGTAGAGAAAAAAATAATAATTCAAGGAGCATTTGTTTGAATATGGGTGCAATCAGTACATCCAATCACTTCAGAAAATCCTAAAGGTAAATTTGTGTACTCAAAGATGGGATCAGGATGCCATTAAAATGTTATTTTAATCATTGATAAAATTACTATTGACATTTATTTTATTTGGTGAGGGCATGGGTCTGATGAGTGGTTTTTAAATAGTACTAAACATTAAGTTTTCTAGTTCCTCATCAGTGAATCCTGTCTCTAATAACACAGTAATGTGTGTTGCCGTTAGAAAGCTGATCAACTGCATTTGTCCAGCAAAAGTTTGGATGCAGGTAGAATTGATGATCAGCATGTCATACATCTGAGGACTGAGTTTTATCAGGATTAATTTGATGACATATTGTGATGATGTGTTGCTTAGTAACACATCAGCTGGACAAATTTGTTAAGAACAGAGAAGTTAAAATCTGCTGTTGATGTTGGTTGTTGCTCAAAACAGACACCAAACTTCTTTTTGCGTAAAAGTGGAGTTTTATTTTTTTATTTAGTATTTAAATGTTGCAATAGTTGAGGAAACCATGCCAGTATCCTCTCAGGGTTAAGTAATATCCAGTGTCATGTTCTTTTTTTAAATTTTAATCAGATGTTGGAGACTAAAATGTGGGGGTGTGTGGCTTCTTGTGATAATGTGGTATTTTCTGGCACATGTACTCTGAATCTTATACCAACATTTTTAAATGGAAGAATGTTTGGATGCCCATATTTTAGAAACTTCATATCCAGATGACTTATTGAAGCTCAAAGACACAGACAATGGCCTTACTAGTTTCCATAAACACAGGGAAATGACCTCAAGGAAAAATGTTATGCTTCCCCCTCGTCATATGACCAACATCAAACTATTCCATGTTTCTGCTTGGGAATAAAGGCAACTCTGTTGGGGGGGGGGGGGGGGGTATGAACTTGTGTCCTTTTTCTACCCACATTCAGCCCTAATGATATTGGCAGTTTAGGAAATAATCCAAGTCAAGTCTTTAATGTTCCCAAGCTCAAACATTTTAATCCTCCCTGCAGTCTGCGCTAGTCATAGTGTATGTGTTATGAGGGAAAGTTTAGAAGAACATTTGAGCTGCACAGATATGAAATCGTAAATATTGAACATGTTTAGTATTTTTGATTATAAATCTTTCGGTGTAGAGAGTCCTGTCAAACGATGAATCATGTTACATGGAACATGATACCAAAACAAAAAGTGAGCCAATGGAAGAATTATCATGAAAATCGACTTAATCAAACAAGCTTGAAGGGAACATCTCTTTCCAAAAACAACTTAGACATACCGAAATTTGCAAAATACATGATGTTCCTGATAAATCTTACTCACCTGTAACATGTAAAATCCTTTTTAGTGCAATTTTTTTTTTCAGCATGTTTTCTTTTTATTCAATCTCTTGATTGTTTTTTGTTTTTTTCTCATGTCAGTCATGTGCAATCTTTATTCCACTGAGGACAAGAGATGGTGATATGTTGCTTCATTGAAGCCAGACACAATTTAGCTGAAAGCAATCTGGCTTGTTGGAATTGCCAGAAAAAAAAGTTTTTTTTTTTCGCTTGACATAAGCAGTAACTGCTATTAGTTCTTCCATCCCTTAATTGCTAGTTGTTGAATGTAACTGAGAGGTAAGCCAGCAAAATTGTGAACATGTAAAACTGTACAGACTATAAATCGCCTGTGTGTGTGTGTCTGTACGATGGGCACCATTTCAGCACCAGGAAAGTTTTGCCAGCTGGATTGTGTTGACACACTGGTAGAGTTTTAAAGGAATCTGGGACATGCTTAAGCCAGTATGATTAAAACTGACTTGTAGTTTCTGTTGCACTGCTGGGTATGATATTGTTTAGCCTTCAAGTGAGAGGTGAGAGGTGAGAGACTAGATTGATTTTCATGACAGCTGTGACAATGAGAGGGATAAAAGATTAGAAAAAAATAACGTTCATGTTTTCCTCACAAGACGATTCCAAACTGGCGAAACATTTATCAAAGCAAATGGCCTGAGGACAACTGCCAAGGGGAGAACTGAGACTTGTGGTCCTTGGGGTCATTTTTAGCAAAATAATGCAAAAACTACAAAGCTGAATTTCATGAAAATCTTTGAGGCGGAGAAAAAGCAAAGGAGGAATGCATTTCAACTTTGTTCATACTTGTATAGTTAGGCATTGGCTTTGGTGGAGGATGTGTGTCTTAGCACAACACGTAACAATCCTGTGTGGCAGCCCAAAGACTGATGATTTAATTAGCATTTTTATTTTAATAATTTGTTAGAAGATAGAAGGGTGAGAAGTTTTTTTGATTAAAGAAAATACTTATTTGCTATTTTTCTGGGATTTTCCAGAAATGTCTCCATACCATTCAGCTCTCATTCGTTGAACTGTTGTCTTAAAACCCCATGCAGACCTTTCTCTCAGTGGGTGACTTCCTCAGCAAATGACTGTTATATAGCAGTCTCGTGTCATTGCACTGCAATACACAAAATAAGTTATCATATGTCGGCCCCCTTCATATAGAAGACTCTCTGTGCTCTCACGGCATACTCGTGATGAGCATCCAACCATGCGATTCATTATGTCTTGTCAATACTGAGGCTTCCTTGTTTAAAGTAACCTGTCCAATCGGCACTGGAGGTAAATTATTATTATTGATTAACTCAGATTTTTAGTTTATGGCAATGTTTGTTGGAAAAATTAAAGTGTCTCGGGTTGCCCTTAAAGTTCATGCGAGAGGTTTGCGATGTTTGGCGTCATGTAAATTGCTGTCACTGAAAAGTTTGTTAGTGTCATGGTGTTTGTACAATAATACAAACACGACAAGGCACAGCACACTCTTAAAACACCAGGCAACACTAGTAGCAGACTTTTCCTGTAGTATCTGTGATGGTAAGAAGACTTGGTGGAAACTCGGTCCAAAACATGGCAACTAGATTTCCTTTTCTTTAGTTCTTGAAGACACTTCACCCTCCATCCTGAAGGCTTTCTCAGTTATGTCTTCAAGAACAAAAGAAAATGAAGACCAGTTGCCCTTTTCAAGCCTTTGAGACTTAAAATGACCTGGGTGACTGAGAATCTACGCCGAATTGCAGACTTCCTCCATAACCTCCCCAACTTTAGTGCAACGACGTGCTGCATCCAACGTCTTTGTTGTTGTTCTTTTGCGCATGCAGGTCGGTTCAAAACCGCAAACAGTTCTCACTGGAATCTGATAAAGGCCACATTTTAAAAGGTAATGTGAACAGCCAAACAAAAAAAATCGGATCTGGGGAAAATTTTTGAATTGAGCATTAAGACTTGCAGTGTGAACGGGATCAGCTGAAAAGCCTGGATTCATCCACGTGCTAAATACTATCGATCCCAGACACACTACTCTTCATTATTATGATTTATTGCTTATTTATATGTTTATTATTAATTTGGAATAAATTCAATCTCAAAAGTAAGATTGAATTTCAATTAGTCCAAATTGGTATTTCTTTTTATTTATAGTATTAAAACAAAAACTGATACTGGTTGTGGTTTAACAGTTATTGTGATGTCATTATGACGTCAAGCATGACTAATTTAATTACTTAAGTCTTGGCAGGTCTGATGATGGTACTCAAACCTTTTTGGCAAATCTGGTACATTTCCAAATGCTTCCAGCTGTAGATAACATCCGGGTTCTTGCAGCTCTGTAAGGAAGTCGTGTGCCAGTGCCCCGGTGTCTGTGGTCAAGACATAAGAGGAGAAGGGATGATTTTGACTTTCTTTTCTCAGTTATGTCACACTGTCTAGGATTTTACCAATGGTGCATGAATGTGAATTAAATATAATAATTAAAATCACATGATTTCAGATTTTGAGTTGACAATTGTGGTTGAACTTTTTTAAATCCATGTTTATTTGTTCAGCAGGAACAATCCATTGATTCTGTCCCATTTTTAGATCACCATCATTAGTCAAACAAAAAACTCAATACAGACCAGCCTGTCAGAAGAAAAGTCAAACACTGATCAGTCGTCACATATTTTGTTAGACCACCCTTAGCTTTGAATAGCGCACGCTGTGGCATTGTTTGGCAAGCTAATCTAAAGCCATGATATTCCCAGAGCTGAGACTTTTTGCCAAGATTTTGTAGTGATGATGGGAGACTTGGACCTCTGCAGAAAGTCGTCTCCAGAACATTGAGCACATGATTCTTAATAGAGTTACGGCCTGGACTCTGTTGTGGCCAATCCATTTGCAAAATGTTGCTCCCTGAGCCGCTCTCTCAATTTGAGCCAATGAATCCTGGCGTTGTCATCTTGAATATGCCAATGTTATCGTGGATGGAAAAAAGAATAAAAAATTGTTGGAAAAACGTGTTTGCTAGGTAGTCAGCTGATCTAATCTCCTAGGTATGTAAAGTTTATGAACATGGCCCTCAACTGGAGCAAACGCAGATCATCACACAGCTCGCTTTCGAAGTCGGCAACAGGCATGATCAGTTCAGTGCTTCATCTACCCTTGAAATTTTTATGGTCCCCAGGAAATTTGGTCCTTTTCCCCTCTTTTTAGTCTTAAAGGGGACATATTATGGCATTTAATGTATATTTTAAACAGGTTTCAGCAGCGGAGGCCGAACCTCTGCGCCTCGGGTGACGTCACCCTAGGCGCAGATTCTCATCGGCTCAAAAAAAATCACGTGACACTGGGGGATTCTGTAAGGCGGGGGTCAGAGACCTTGCAGAAATTCATGGTATTTTGTCTCCCCTGTGCTGGCAGGGTGAGGGGAGACCACTTTTTATATGTTAAAACAAGAAAAAACTTGTTTTTCATAATATGTCCCCTTTTAAATGGTAAATAGAGCTGAAGTCGTATTAGTTTTGTAATTAATCAAAATCGGCAGATATGACAGTTTTACCTGATCAAAGGTTGCAGTTACTCATGTGCACAATACTTGGCTTTTTAAAGTACAATAGAGTATATGAACTGAAGGTTCACTTTATAGCATTTTATTGCATATCAAATTGCTGTCACAATATAAAAACAACAATATCTGTCAGAATTATAACATTTAGATATTTTCTCCAAAATGTTGAGCCCAATGTGTTTTGTTTTGTTTTTTGTTGATGCTAAAAAGCAGTTTACGCCTTTTTCCTGGCCAGAAAATTGTGTGTGTGTGTGTGTGTGTGTGTGTGTGTGTGTGTGTGTGTGTGTGTGTGTGTGTGTGTGTGTGTGTGTGTGTGTGTGTGTGTGTGTGTGTGTGTGTGTGTGTGTGTGTGTGTGTGTGTGTGTGTGTGTGTGTGTGTGTGTGATGTAACAAAAACATATGAATGTTTATGACAGTTACGGTTTAAACAACACCCAAACTCTCAGCATCCCAGTCTTCTGTTTTTCTTTTTTTTTTTTTTAATAGGTAAATGTAAAAGGGCCATACCCTCTCTGGGTTTGTTTTTCCTTTTCCATCTTGTTTAATGGTGAACAACAACTGTGTTTGTGGAGGGGTACTACTTTTGGCATAATGCTACGAATCATAACCCTGACTCTTGGGAATGAGTCTTCAACCACTGGGGGTCAAAGCCACTCATTTTGTGTTTTTTGTCAAATCTGGAAAGACAAGTAAAATGTTGAAATTATGTTTTAATGCACTCATCTTCCTGAGACTACTCGTCCCTCTCAGTGATCCTTTTAGTTTGAGTCTTTCCTTTACAGGACAGACTTCACTGTGTCATCATTTCCTCCAAGTACGACACTCAAAAGTCATCGGGACTTGTAAAAAGAACACGGATGGGATGTTAATCCAGGGAAACTTTGAGAAACCGTGTGTGTGTATTTGTAAAATAGATTAGGCCATATTTATTTGTTTCAAGGGGTCTCAGAGTCAAGAACCACAATATCACGGTGATATTGGACCATAGACTATAATTACTGGATGAACTCTCAAGGAAGTCACTCATAACACATGGTGCCATTCACTGCTGCAAATGGGAGGAACGAACAGACCTGGGAAGTTGACTTGGACACACCTTGTGTCAATCTAAACGGCCGTGGCTCCTTGAGGTGCTGCAGTGGCAAACGTTTGCAGCGAATATACCAATTTAGATGTTCTTAGTCCAAAATCAGAGATGACTACAGCATAGATTTATTGCTTTATATAATTGGTAATCGTGTTTTATGCAGAAGAGTAGATCTACCTACAGTATGCACAGATGATCGAAAATGATTGTAATGATTTTTTAACTTCAGCTTTTTTTGTTTCCTCAACCACATCTCGGAGTATTATTTCTCAATTGTATCAGATGGGCAAAAAAGAGATGAGTATACATTAACCTGCTTTTGACCTGGCAGAATACGTTACTTGCCTTATCACTGCCACCTATTGAGTAGTAAAGTAAAAGAATATTACTACCAAGAAATCTAGTTACGGTTTACTCTGTGTGCTTTTGTAAGCAGCAGACCAAGAGCTCCTATCTCTTTTTGAGGTTAAAAACCACAGAGTATCTTTTTAAAAAGTTTATTTTTGCTCACAACAGCCAGCCAATTAATTGTTTAATCAGCTGCTGTAGCTCTTATAAATTCCTGTATGGCCTGTCCTTGTCGAGAAAACTTTGACTCACTATTGCATTGTTTACTTTGATTTAACGCCAGATTGTTTTTTTTTTTTCTTCCAAAAAAACATTTGTCTCCAAGTGAAGTTATTTTGTTTGGAGTAGGTGTCAGGCAGTTATCTAAACACATGTACTCCACCCAATGTAGAAGAAAATGTTCTTTTGCAGGAGAAGAGTTGACATAAAGAGTTTCAGTGTGGAGGTGCTTCATGTAGATATGAGAGAGCAGGACCAGATTATGAACTGCATACAAGGACGTTAATATGAATTTGATTTACGGAGGAGGAGCAGTGGAAGGAACTTTGGTGAGAAATGGTTTAACATTCAAAACAGTTTCTTGTTTTTATAATTTTTGCATAAAATTACGTAACTATTTGAACTTCATATGGCATGCAAGACATGCATATATGGTATTAAACGTAAACGATGTGTAGCAATTGTTAGTTCAAGGAGAAGAGGGTCTTTAAGGAAAGAGAGAGAGGGAGACGAACACTGAAATGCAAAGATGGGCAGGTCCAGAGGGCTGAAAGCAGCTGGGTGTCAGCCTACTACAACTATGGTATAAAATGAAACGTCCAGAGCTTGTTCAGCTCTTGCCTGAGTCGTGCAGCTGATGAGGGAAAGGGGAATCTCCATTCTGTGCTTGATCTCTTTTCTAAGTAAGTTTTCATATTTGTTTTTGTTTTTAATCTTTATTTGAGAATAGTATACTGTGAGGTGATGGACATGATTCTCACCAGTATGAGGTTTGTCTCATGAATTTTACAACTGCTACACAACTTATTGCTGGTTGTTGCAATGATCTGTTGATCCACATGTTTGAATAACTAAATTCATTCAAAAAGAATGCATTGCTGATGATTAAATATAATGTCTGCGCTAACATCCTGAATGTTTTTCAGTTTTTGAAACATGTATGTCTTTGTGTCCATTTCAGACCTTGAAGCACCCTGGTTGAACTCTGAACCGTAACCAGTGACGTTCTGCAACCATGACGGCCATCAATGCACCTCGAGACAAGTAAGAAGAAACTGTCTTTTGTGTCTAGCAAGGACTCTGTTTTAATCACTGCATGTTGGATAGGATCCAGGGAATAAGTAGTTGAATAAGTAGTTGGATATTGTTTGTTTATATAAAGAAGAATGGCTTGATTGATGTACTTTCTTGTGGATGTCCTTTTGCTTCTTTCCCAGATACAATGCAGTATGGATCATTTTCTTCATCCTGGGCCTGGGAACCCTCTTACCATGGAATTTCTTTATGACGGCAACAATGGCAAGTTTAAAGACATTTAATCCTCTCAGTGCGATACTCTGCAGGCAGCTGATCCATGTGGGTTAATTAATTGACAGGTTGGGGTCCTCATGGAGAAAGTAATTTAATTTGAACTTGAAGGAAGCAAATACTATTTGTTTAGTTTTTCTTTCAGACTAACCTGGCTTTCCTCAGGATGTCTGAAGAGACTCCAGCCAGGTGGATTAATGTTTCTCTCTTTAATCCCATTCATATTTGCTCATCTTTAAAGGACTAACTGGGTGAACATCATTAAATGTGGAATGCTGTTGCTATCGTGTATTGGATACTGTTTTCACTGTGAGAGATTCTGCAGTTTACAGTGCAGATTTGTTAGGACAAGCAAAATGAAAGTTGAGAAAGTTACATTGATAGATAAGATGCAACTACTGTTGAAGCTCAGACACATGGCTGCTTTGTTTAAATTAGACATTGGACCCACACTAACTCAGTGCATCTATGCTTATGTTCTGTTGTACTCTGAATATTATCTTTATGTGATGCTGGCCAACCTCCAATTTTTATTTTCCTTAAATCTAGACTCAGTTTACTGACTCTTTGCTGAAACTAATGTGGGCTAAAGCCACAGTCCTGCAGTACGTCCTACAGTCTTGAGGAAGCTACTTCACAGCTACTACAGTTTATTTATTTTTGTCCCCACTCAAAGAAATGTTATCTTCTAGATGCAGTTTACTTGGTGGAATAAAAGACAGACTTGTGACTTAATGTAATAAAACTGCATTCTTCTATCCTTTTTCTGTAGTACTTTACCAGTAGACTGAAAGATCCATCAACTAATATCACCTCTCTGGAGATCAATAATGAGACTGTTCCTGACGGGGATCCTCGCAATGTGCTGGAGTCCAAGTTTAACAATGTCATGACCCTGTGTGCCATGGTGCCTCTGCTCATCTTCACCTGCCTCAACTCCTTCATACACCAGAGGTATGTACCCCCCCCCCACGCTGACGGGCTCAGAATAAAATAGAATAATTGAATCCTTTTGCTTTGTTAGTTGCATCCTCCTATTTCTCAAGATTCCAAAAAATCATATAGATTTTTCAACTTAGTCAGTAAATAAAAACAGAAGTCAATGATTTGCAAATCTCATAAACCCATATTTTATTCAGACCAGAATATAAACAATACATCAGATACTGAAAGTGATATTTTTTGACATGTCGTTAGTTTTAAAGTATTACATTTGGTATTGTCTTGCCGAAATGTCCAAGGCCATCCCTGGGAGAGACGCTGTCTGGATGTCCAAAAATGCTTTCTTCCGAATTGTTTCACTGGAATGTCAGCAACTCTGCGCCAAACATGAAGACAGTTCAAAGTGCCTTTGTGCTCATGTAAAGCTCTGCGGCTGCTGCAAGATAAAATAATGTCCTGAGCTTGTCACAATACAGAACTAGAACAAATAAGAAGTATATGACAGCACTTTGCACCATTGAGTGTTTTCTGCTGTTCATTTGCAGGGCGACTTGGCAAGCAGATGATAAATAAATGAAACCTTGGTTTTTGAGACTACATACATATATAAATGCCTAATCAAACTAAACAGTGTTGAATACTAAAACTATACCACTGTTATTATTCAAACATTGCTGAGTGTTTTTTTTTTATCTTAGTGAATAATACTGCTCCTAATGCACATAAAAGTTAGTGTGTTGTGCAGATGTTGCAGATGCTGCCAGCTGGATATCACCTCTGAAGTGTCTTCTTCTTTTCCAGCCCCAGTGCACAGAAAGTGAAAAGACACTGCTGACGTTTTTTTGTCAGTTTAAAGGAGACCTATTATGGCATCTAATACCTATTTTAAACAGGCCTTGAATGTCTTAAAAACAAGCTTTAGATTGTTTTTGCTAAATAAATTATAAATTCAGCCTCTAAACCATGTCTTTATCTTCCCATTCTCTAACCTCATTATCTATGCTGGATTCTGAGTGGGCGGGGCTATGATAATGAGGCTCTGTGCTGATTGGCTGCCTGAATGACCCGATACACCGCTACGAAAAAATGGCGGAAGCTCCGGCCGGCGGAGTTAGTTGTGGGCGTGGTTTCACGCATCGGAGGCCAAACTATGTAAATCGCTCCCGTCGTTACGTAACGACAGGAGCAGAATCTGAACAGCTCGTAGATCCACATCACACTGGACGGCTCATCCGGGCGGCTGTACAGACACTGCAGAATTTGGTTGCTTTCCTCCTTCTCTGAGTTGGCAGGCTGAGGGGAGACCACTTTATATATGTTAAAGCAAGAAAAAACCTGTTTTTCATAATAGGTCCCCTTTAACTGTCTACTGGTTACTTGGGTGGTGTTTGAAAACTGAGCTTAATGGCATTTGTAACTCGCTCCAGGCCTTCTCAAACAAGACAGGCCGAATAATTGTCTGAGCTCCAGTTTTGACCCCTGTGTTCCTTCACAGCTACTTCAGTCCTTGTTTCTGATATTATGTCAATGTATATCTTTAAACCTTCATGTTTGCTTTTAAAGTCAGATTAAATCAGATTGAGCTCTTACCGTGTACAAACATATTTTTTTTGTTTAACTTATCCATCTGTCCCAGCTCCCTGTTATTCAGAAGTAAGGTAGGGGGAAAACGGTTTCTCAGGAGCAATCAGTTTTGAACAGAAGCTTGCTCAGTAGATTTAAATTTCGATGTTATGTGATGAATTAGAACATTTAAATGATAATATTTAAGAATCTGGGTTGGTGCTTGTGGAGACGTTGACATGATGTGGTCGTGCGGGTGTTTTTACATTTCATCTGTGTGTTTTTAGGATTCCTCAGAAGCTGCGGATCTCCGGCAGCCTGACGGTCATCCTGGGGGTTTTCATGTTGACGGCGGTGTTTGTGAAAGTGGAGATGTCTCCTCTAGCTTTTTTCGTCGTTACCATGATGAAAATTATCTGCATCAACTGTGAGTTGCATGTTTCAAGTGACTTTGATCATAACATGAATGAGACAAAGCAATGTGAAAATGGTCCAAGCATTAAAACTACAAGGTCACTGCCAGACAGTTTAAGATAAAGAAGAATGTCAGTGTTTAGTTTTAAAAGGTTTGTGCCATTGTGGGATAGAGGATGAGCCGCATGTGCTGGGATTCATACCCAGCAGAGTAAAAGTGTTAGTCAAAGTTTTTATTTAGGACTGATGCCTGTTTTTGTGTTGATTTGAAATAACCGTCTCCTCATTTGCGTCAACACCTCGTTAACCCACCACTGTGTCGCGACCATAAACGTGTATATTTAGAAAGGAACTCAAAAACCGTGAACCCACATACAACTATATGACAAGGCAAGTGGCCTCTAGACTGAGAACTGAGCTAATTTAGCTATGTCTAAACTTAATTTATACAGCACTTCTTGTTCAATAAAAAGCAGCATAAAGTGCTCTACAGAATTAAAAGCAGTCGCTCCCACCCATCCAACAAAGTGACAAGGTTATGTTTCTGTACATTTTTATTTTTTTCCTTACAAAATGTCCCCTTTTTGTCAAATATTCCTCTGAACAAACTGCAGCTTCCAAAAGCACCACGAGGTTGAGTCTAAACTTTATATAGTCACAAACTGAATACAGCAGCCTTCCTATCAGGCTTTATTCATCTCAGAGCTCATGTATTTGGGAGTTAAGATAAAACTGCCTGTTCCTGATTTTCACTCTTGTTGATGATTATTTCCATATGTCTTCTCATGATGGGAAAAACGCACACACATGAAGAGCTGGTGTTTGTACTTCACTGAGCTTCTCAACACAGGCTGTGCTCTCACTGCGTCTCGTTTGTTTACAATGAGGCGCTGAGCAGCAGGGATAAGCTCACCGCCCTCTAAACCCAAGTTCTCATGAGGAACAGCAGATCGTGTTTAGAGTTGGACGGGGTGACCTTGGAGCTTTGATATCCGTTGGCAGATTCCTCCTAATGGCTTTGTTTCAAGATTTCTGTTGAAAAACTGCCTTCACGTGTTTGGTGTTAAGTTTGGGGAAGTATCACTGACTACAACTCTGAGTAGAATGTGATTGAACAAAATACCAGAAGTGTTACGAAGAGAACTTACTTTGATCCCCTCTGATTTCCCACTGAGCACAAACTCTGTTTTTATGGGGCAGTTTGTAAATGTTCTGTTTCTCCCTGCTTCCCTGAAACAGTGTTGTTGTTTTTGTTGTTTTTCTGTATCACAATGACTGTGTTTTCTGTCCCTTGCCAGCGTTTGGAGCGATTCTCCAGGGAAGCCTGTTTGGGCTGGCAGGGATCCTGCCCGTCTCCTACACCGCTCCCATCATGAGCGGACAGGGCCTGGCCGGCGCCTTCGCTGCTTTCTCCATGATCTGTGCTCTGGCCAGTACGTCTCTCACACAAGCAGCATGTACACACTTTGTGTTATAAAAGTAGCTCATGAGCAGATGCTGCAAAATTACAAATACCCTTCAGAGATGCACTCGTTTACATTAATCTCGTGGCAACTTGACACGTTATTGTTGAAATAAGGCCACTCGTGGTCATCAATGAGCTCATGACATAAATTGACAATAAAAAAAAACAAAAAAAAAAAACCTGCTGAATATTTATGTTTCAGTGAATTAAATCATTGCATTTTTTCTAGTTTTGGAAATGTCACTAGTGCTAAATTGTTAGTCGTTCTTCATGATGAAACACTTTTTTTTTCACCTCTCCAAACATCATGATCAATTTCTACCTACATGGAGAAAAAATATAATTTTTCTGTATTAAAAAAAAAAAAAGGTTTCCAGTCATTTAAGCATATTGTGATGACAAACGCTATCTTTAATCATAAAAAATGTAACGATATCTGTCTGTACAACATAGAAATGAGCTGTGGAGGAACAACACGTGCACAAAAACCTCAGCAGTTAAGAGCCTCTGTTAAGCAAGCCTGATGAACAGGTTCTGCTTTTGTACTATATAGAAGTTCAACCACATGTTTAATAGCTAATAATACATGTACTTGCTAATGGGACTTCCTCAACAAAATTATGAAGATGAGACTTTGTTTCTTGAAATTCCCTTCAGCACAGATGGGATTTCTGGGAATGATGCATGAACATTGTCCTGAGGCCGCAGCGCATGACTTTTTTTTTTTTTGTAGGACCAGTGTGAGTTATCAGTTTATTGTTTTAAATGCTACAGTTAATCTGCTCTGTAGCTACAGCAGATAAGAGTGTGTGAATATTTTACTTCTGATTTTTGTTTTGACAGCACAAGCATTCCTTTCTCGACAGTATCTTCTGAACCGTCTTGTCATAAGGACCAGCTACTTATTTCAGACGTCTGCAGCCTCTTATAGTGAAGTTTTAGCAGCATACAAGAGACGTCACATGTACTTTACACACTTTAATTGTAATTGCCATGATTCACCCTTTGACAGCTAAGACTGAATATTCACATAACTTATCAAGAAGACTTTTAGCAAATGAGAGTGAAGAGTTTCATATGTCCAGCTTTTGTTTCACATGTTGTTTTTAAAAGGGTGACTGTGAAACTTGATAGTTGTAATGATTCTGCGTATCTTGTGTTTTGTCTACAGCCGGTTCAGAACTGCAGGACAGTGCTTTTGGTTACTTCATCACAGCCTGTGTTGTTATTCTTCTGGCCATAGCGTCGTACCTCACTCTGCCAAAGATGGTAAAACCACATAATCTCTAAACCCTGATTTAAAGAGACCACTTTGTTGTACAATGTAAATGTTTCTGGGATTTGTTGTGTCTCATATATCTGTTTTCCTCCCATTTTCTATGCTGATGATATACAGCTTTACCGTTCTCTTAAACCTGCAGAAGTTGAAGCATCATCATTGATTAAATGGTTAAGCATTATTTAACGGGGACTGTGTGACATTTGAAACTCAGAGAAGACACAAAACCCCAATTATTACCCTGTGAAAGCCACATCCTTGAAATTAAGCAACACCTTGGTGCTTTAAGCTCGTCTGTCCATCCAAGCCTCAGAAACCTCAGTGTTATTTTTGCTTCGTCTTTTGAACATCATTCTAGAGAATTAATGAGGAATAGTTTCTTCCAGCTTAGAAATGTCGTCAAACTTTATACCCTGCTGTCATAAGCTGAGTAATAGATGACTATTCATGCTTTTATTTAATCACATTTAGACTATTCTAACAACCTTTTTACCTGCTAAAACAAAAAAGAACTTGATTATCTGCAGGCAGTCAAGATCGTTGCTGCAAGGCTCCTAACAAACACGAAAACGAGACAACTTATCACACTTGCTTAAATTTCTTTGCACTGGTTACCAACAGTGCATTTGAGAATCCATTTTTAAAAATCTTAGTCCTTACTTTTAGAGCCCTACATGGTCAAGCTCTTACCTACGTCTCTGACCTTTCGAGGCTCCACACCTCTTCTCGTGATCACAGGTCACCTGACCAAACGCTGCATGTGGTGCCACCCTTTCATTTTAAATCTAGAAGCGACCGTGCTTTCAAAAAGTGCCCTCTCGGTTGTGAAAGGCATTGTCTGCATCTCTAAGTTTCCTTGACTGTGTTAAATAGTTTAAATTGCAGCTAAGGATGCTTTTAATTAGACTAGGGCTTGATCACGTTTCCTCTGTTTCATGTCGTATATTTTCTTATGTGTAGCAGTTGTGAAGCACTTTGTGGCCTTTAACTTGTGATGAGTACTATCAGTAAACTTTATTTACTTCTACTGGATCAGTGGAGGTATCTCAATATGATGACTGCTTTTGTCAACAGGAGTTTTTCCAGTACTACATAGAGAGTAACGGATCCAGACCATTAGCCGATGAGGAAAACAAGATGGACTTACTCAAAAAAGGTAAAAAAGAAAAAAGAAGTTTCTATAGACCGTTGTACTGTTGTAGCCGTTGACCTTGTAGCTACGTTAGAGGTTGTCCACAGCAAGGAACGCTGGAAAAGATGTTTATCTCAACTTTAAATACAGGACTGTCTCAGAAAATTAGAATATTGTGATAAAGTCCTTTTATTTTCTGTAATGCAAAAATGTCATACATTCTGGATTCATTACCAATCAACTGAAATTTGCAAGCCTTTTATTATTTTAATATTGCTGATCATGGCTTACAGCTTAAGAAAACTCAAATATCCTATCTCAAAAAATTTGAATATTCTGGGAATCTTAATCTTAAACTGTAAGCCACAATCAGCAATATTAAAATAATAAAAGGCTTGCAAATTTCAGTTGATTGGTAATGAATCCAGAATGTATGACATTTTAGTTTTTTTAATTGCATTACAGAAAATGAATAACTTTATCACAATATTCTAATTTTCTGAGACAGTCCTGTATATGAAGCATTGGAAAAGTATTTTTTTACCTACATAATTTTGACCTTCATCAATATAGACAACTGTTTAGCCTAGATATTGTTGTTTTTTGTGTATTTCTGTCCCGGGTGCTTTTGTGTGTTAACCGATGACAACAATACTTTTGTCTGTTTCAGTTTAAACTGATCCAGTATCTTTCTTTCGACTGCAGATTGAGTAACCACTCCATATTTTGTGTAAACCGCAACCCTCATGCACTGTTGGCGAGAAGGGTTTTAAGCTCTCTCAGGAGACGTTTCTAATAGAAAACTATTTTGTCAGTTTTGTCCTCACACCCACTCAAATGTTGTAATAATGTTCTTAACTCCAGGTGTCAATCGATCAGTAAAATGATAAAGAGCTGTTTGTTGGTTGGTTTCCTAGAAAATTCAGCAGAGAAACGGGCAGTTGTGAATCTGATGGAGGAGGAGAACAAATCCAGCTTTTCTGTGTTCAACATCTTCAAACAGGTCCAAATGATCACTTTTTCATGTCTGTGTAGCAAATCAACAAATAATGAAGGAAAATCCAAACACTTTGCAATATTTCATCCACGAATATGTGACAGTACTCTGTTTCTTTGATGTAATGTTCTCCCATTAGGGGACCTGTACAGTAATTGCCTGGTAAAACACATGATATGGGCCATTTTATTGTGATTAGTTTTTCTCTGAAAGTTGTGTGATCTAGCTGTTAGAGGTCACACATCAGTTCCATTCAAGCTTTGTTTCAAGTACAACATGGATTAAACTGATTGCATCATATTGATTATTCTCTGTGTTTCAGATCTGGGTGATGGCTTTGTCAGTGTGCTTCATATTCACTGTCACTATCGGGACTTTTCCAGCTGTGACTGTTGAGGTCAAGTCGACAGTCGCAAACGGAGGCCGGTGGGGTGGGTCTCCACTTTTCTTTCTGGATGTGTAAAGAGTTTAAGCTTCTGAAATAACAGTTTTTATATATTTGGTACCTTGTTGGGCAACAGTACCTCCATAAATGTAACATTTACAAAAGGTGGTGAGACAAAAAGATCAGTTGAAAGGTATTCCCATGATTCTGCTACTTTTCTACATCGCTGGGGGAGAATGATGAAACTCTTCACATCCGGTTGTCGGATTTATTTTCTAAAAAGGCTCGTAAATGTCACGTTGAGGGTTTCAAAATTCTTGACTCAACTATTTCAACAACAGGCCTGTTTCAGAAAGCAGGTTTTCCTGCAAACACATATGTTGAAACTGAAATGAGGGAAACGCAGGGTTTTTAGATGGTGACGTAACTGTTCTCTCAGCCCTGTTACCGTGGTAACTTACTCTGTACATGACCTGGCCGAGAGAGGAATCTTGATTTCATGTTGTCCCCCTCACAAAGCTGAGACATTTGGCAACCAACCTTGTAACACATATTTTAGGGTTTTCTGAACAAGGAAATGTCCTTTTATATAATTAGGAGTCTGCAGATAGAGTGGAGCTGTATTTGTGTACTACGTATACTACGTTGAGGATCCAAATAGATTATTTCCCTGATTAATTTTGGTTGACTACATGTGATTTTTATCTGATCGTGTACTACAAAAGCCATTCATCACGGCCTCGCCCTTACTTCACATTTATTTGCTAATTGGATTTCCATTCATAAAGTCAGGAACAGCTTATTAGAAAGGCAATGGCTATGGGTCTTTTTATGTAGTAGACTAGTATTTCCAAGCCTCATGATTTAGAAATGATCTACAAATAGATATGAATGGTTTACGATTTCCAGCTGTGACTGGATGCACTGATGGCACCGGTATTCCCATCCACGCTCCCTGAATGATTCTTCTTTTGCTCGAGTAAATGCATCATGAAAGTGACAACCATGAGCCGGTCACGTTTGTCTGGGTTTTTTTTTTTTATACTTCGGCTCCCTCAAAAGTTTGTGGTTTTTTTACCAGCAGGATTGCACTTGTATGAAAAATTTCTCATCTCAGGGTTTGTCGACTCTGACTTGGTATTTTAACTTTACTTTTAAGCACACTATTCATCTTTTACAGAAAGGAAGTTTAGGAAAATAAACTACACTTTCAGGTGTGTTTCTATCAATTACATTTGGTTTGTTTTCAACCATTTCCAGACACCTACTTCATCCCTGTGTCATGTTTTCTCCTCTTCAACATCATGGACTGGGCCGGCAGGAGTCTGACCGCCGTCTGCATGTGGGTCAGTAACGACAGTCTTTCTTTTTTCAACTTAGAAACATTTGGTTTTAACGTCTTGGTTGATTTGCTTCTATTTAGAAAAGTCCTTCTTGAGTCTGGCAAGTTTTACGAGTTAGGAACTGAGCAAGGATGCAAAAACAACATTGATTTAATGTGTTGTTTTTTCTCTATAACAAACCAAACAGTTAACTCCTGTTTCCAAACATTTTTGCCGTATAGACTCAATACACAACAACCGCAGCACAATATTTAGCCTGACTGCCCAGCAGGCATCCGGTGCCGGGAACAGCACACACACTTGTCTGGCGGAAGCCTTCGGCTGCATCATAACGTTCACTCGTGAATAAATCTCTGCATCATGTGAGGGACAAAGAAAAAACAAAAGTCAGTCCAACTTTGTGGTAAAACTAACAGAGATGAAAAACTAACAAAGATGAGTAGAATTATAGACGTCAAGGATGCGTTTTAGAGAAACAAGTGTGTGTGTGTAGAAGTTTCTTAGGGGGTCAGAGAAAAGTGATGTGTGGATTTTGCTCTCAGCAACAGCAGAGGTCAATGAGCGGCTACAAGCTCAGCGCTGCTGCCTCTTCATCTGAGCCTGGCATCTATTGAAATCACATTTCTTTAATAACTTCTCTTCTGCAACAGTCTTTACCAGAACTTTTTAGATCCATGGAGTTGCCATGTGGTTACTTTTGTCATGTTCAGCGTCAGTGAGATGTTTCTCCACCAGATCTGATGAACTCCCTGCTCCAGCTTGTGTGTTAGTGTTCGTTGTGCTGGTGTGTTAAATATCAGTGTTTTTTTTATTCCTTTGTTAGAACAGTTTGGCTTCTCTCCTGATAAAACATACATTAATATATTGAAAACACACATCCTGAAAATAACAAATTCAAGAAGTGTAATTTCCTATGGTTCAGTGGAGGTAATCGAATACTCTAATATGTGAACAGACTACAGTTAGGTGATGGTCTGACCTGCAGAGGAATGCAGCTTCTGGTTGCAGATAACATCAGTCAGCTGCTGGAGCATGTGAGCTCATTTAACATCATGAAACGACAATGTAATTGGCATCGGGTCATTGGAGGTGATCTGGGCCTCCAGGCTCTTCAGCCGTTAAAACAAGCCAGCGTTACCTGTGCAAAAGGTCAAATGTATGAAAGCCCTACATACATTTAATTTCCTCAGTTTTCCCGTGGTATCAAGATAATTCCTCTGTTTTCTCCTGGAAAATTATCTCGTTGCCACAGGGAAAACAGAGGAAATAAAATGTATTTATGACCCTTTAGGGCTTCCGTACAAATGTACTGGGAGAACATGAATCTCTCCAGAGGTGGATTGATGATGCATTCAGAAACGTATTTGGTTCAGCTCAGAGCCGCAAAATAAAACTGTTATCACATGAATTTCTCATTCATGTGAGCTTGGATTCTTAGGAAGCAAGTTGAATATATTCATTCTGAAATGTATTATCCAACAAATGGTTTCTGTAAGTGTTGATCTGTTTGACTGAAAGTTGTTGGAAATGGTCCGCTTTAGTCTCAACTGTGCGTCTCTGTGTCCAGCCCGGTAAAGACAGCATCTTGCTTCCCGTCATGGTGGGCCTGCGCGTCGTGTTCATCCCGCTCTTCATGTTCTGCAACGTCCAGCCTCGTTACTACCTCCCAGTGCTGTTCTCCCACGATGCCTGGTACATCATCTTCATGATCGTCTTCTCCTTCTCCAACGGATACCTGGCCAGCCTCTGCATGTGCTTCGGACCCAAGTAAGCCGTTTGTAGATTCGTGTCAAATGTGGCTCCAGTGTTTTCCTTGCATGCAGACCACTCCCACATCAGCAATACCATAACAGGCCTTTGATCTTTACAAACGCATCTTTAAGTTTGTTTAAAGTGTCTTCAGAGAGCTGCAAGACATCTGACTAACGAGATTATCTTTGATTTTAATCAGTGCTTTGTTATGCAGTTGTTTGCCTTTAAAGCAATAATCCTGTTAATCGTTGTTGGAGATCAATGTATCTGCCATCAATGGTTTGTTCTGGGTTTTTAAGATAACTACAGAATGTGATACCCTATTTAAAATAGATGTGACTTCATCAGTGGCTTTGGCATATTTCCTTTTCAACCAAGAAAGCTCATTTTAATGTCCCAGTAGAAAAATGGGTCAACTCTTGGATTCTGAGGTCTGGTTGCAGCAAAACCCAGCTCAGATCAGCTGAGAACTTCTATAAATCTGTTTTGGGATATCCCTTTTCTTTATGAAATGATTTTTGAAAGTATGAACATACTGGGAAAAACGACATTCACAATTTCTGCAGATTTATGTCATTCTGAAGACTTTAACAACTCAAATGAGTTTTTAGGATATCATACGCTTAGAAAGTTAAAGAGTTTGAGTTGTCTGTAGGTTTGTTCTATTCCGCTTAAGTCGCTTAAGTTTCCACTCGTTACTATCTAAACGGTAGACTGAGGATTTTATTTAAACTCATCAATGTTCCTTTTAAACCATGTTTTAACACATTGTGGATACGTGTGGTCCAAACTGATCCACCATGCCTTGTTCTGTGTTTTTGGGGCGTCTTCTAGTGTCTTTTGTCTCTCTGTCTCTGCAGGAAGGTGGCGCAGCACGAGGCGGAGACAGCGGGAGCCATCATGGCCTTCTTCTTGTCCCTGGGTTTGGCACTGGGCGCTGCGGTCTCCTTTGCCTTCCGGGCTATGATCTAAACTCTCTCGCAAATCCATCCGGACATGTAGAAAAGAGCCTCACTCCTCTCCTCCATCATGAACCTGTTTGGGAGGAAACGGCGCATCACTGGAGGATGAGAGAACTTCAGCCATACACTTGTTACTGACTCTTCCAGCCAGCAGGGGCTGAAATACGTTACCCTCATTTTAATTTTATTTCCTCCAAACCCAGGAGAAGTGTGTAAACTTGCGCTTTAAATATTTATTGGAGATATTTTGAAAATTATACCACTAATCAAGTTATCTCATGTGAATCATTGACGTTGTCCAGCTGTATTCTTAAATATAAGGTGGATACAAATCCCAGTGTCATTGCCAACAAAATTTAGAGATTAAAAAACCCAATGCTTTTATGTATAAAATGTTTTAAATGTCCTTTGCAATAATCATGTTCTTAGATATGAGAGACAACAGTTTGATGTGAAAACGACGTCTGACCTCAGCTGTGTGAACAAAGCAGATGCTGCTGCTCAGCTCATCCAAATCTAACCAACAGATTTGATCTGTAAGCTGTGATCGTCAAAATCTTTGCACATCAGATGCTAGTGGTACTGAACTGTTAATGTTGTTAAATGATCTAACAAAACCAAAAGTTAACTGAAGGGAAGCCGTGACCCATCTGAACTGAGCTGCTTCGCTCCGTCTACGCCGTCGGGGTTTTAATGACTCGGGTCGTTCGTGTTCTTTAGTTTCCTCGTAACAAATCAGTGTGAAGACTAACTACACCTTAAAGACGGGGTTTTAATCAGTAAACTGTCTGCTGGATCCTCGTCGTAGCGAGTGTTTGTAGTTTTAGATCAAGCCATACCCAGTCTGGATTTTACTTCATTTAGATTTTCTGTCAAGATTTTCCTGTTTTATTTTTGTTTTGTGGTGTTACTGATTTAAAAGAAAAAGGAGGAAAAAATGTGCTTTTCCACCAATGTTGTAAAAGCAATTTTGATATGCAAAAAAGCGTGCAACAGTAAAATGAAATGTGCTTTTGAGACTGTTAAATTTCACTCTGGGCTCTTCTAGCTGAACATAGGTTTTATACCAGGGGTCGTTTTTGTTGTGTTTAAAGTTCAGTCTAAGATGTATTTTTATTATTTGGCCATTTGATGCTTTTTATGTCTGCTTTAAGTGTACACATTCACTATAACAACTACCGGCATATACATCAAAAAAGCCTGCTTGTTTAAAAGCACATGGTTGGATTTTGTGTTTCGGAGTCAAAGATAATCACCATTAGTTCCGTGAGTTTCTCATTTCAGTCCGAAAACAGTTCTGCCTGGAAAATAAATATGTATTTTTAAAACTCTGGCTCCACCTGGTGGTCATTTCTTTTATTACAGAATACCTGGGGTTTATTAAGTAGAAACATTACTTTGTTAAATGAGTGTAAATGAGTAAAATGCAATTTAAGCATCAGAAGCACTTTGTTACAAAAGTTTTTGTTTTAATTTTGTTGCTGTAGTGGTTTTGATTGATGGTAGCAGGATAGGAATGGAGAAAGATGAAACGAAAGGCATCAGGCTGGGACTTCAGCCGCACCTCAGTTTTATCCTGGTTTATTCACATAAAATTCCAAAGGGATTCTGCAACATCCTAGTGGCACATTTAAACGTTTCCTGGTGCTACACATTTCTGTGTTTCAGCGTCTGTTCTTCAAAAACTGTCAAATTGTCTTCTAGAATAGTTAAAATAGTAAAAATCAAGAAATCCAAAGTTGTTTCTCTTGCCAAAACACAAGCACCAGTTTTTCACTAATACTGCAAAGTAGGCCAACTAGCCTAAATCCTTATTTACACTTGGTGACTTAAACTGACCAGGCTCACTGAAAAAACTCATTACAAGGATTTGGGTTTCAAAAGAATGTCCCCAAAACAAGTCTCTAGACTACAACAAAATGTTAAAAACAAAATAAAAAAGGATCAGCAATGCAGATTAGTGTTACAGCCTTGAGACAGTTTAATTTGGGTAAAAGAAACTTGAAAAATAACACAAAAAAAGAGCTTAGAGAGCTGTGTAGATGATTTATTCTTGAGGTAAACATTTTATTCAAAAATAAATTACCAGATAATTTTAAAAGTCAGTCAGACATGGTCTCCATCTCAGAAGAAAGTCCTGTAAGGATACAAGTATTCACACCATGCGTCTGCTAACGACCCTTAAGAACAGGAGAAACTACTGTAAACCTACAACAGCAATTTATTCCTAAACAAACCAGACTGGCCAGCTGATCAGAGGCAAAAAAAGCAACCTTGACAACCGATTCTCTATAAAATGTGTACAAAGTTTATTTAAATACTTAACATACATGCCTGATTTGTAGTATGACAGAGACCGTACAGCAGGAGACTGGCGCTTGTGGTGAGAAATCGTGGATGGAATCAACACAAAAGAGCTCAGACAGATGCAGCCGTTAGTGTTGCCAACTAAAAACAGATTTTTCTCAGTGAAACACATTCAGCTGCTTCTGGAAACCCAGCTGTGACGACAAAAGGCTGAGCAGCAGAGTGAATTAGACCTCGGGTTAAAGGAATACCTGAACCCGTTCCTGCTGAGAGTTGAGCTGATGTGGTCCTCACCGCTCATGTCAGTTGGTTAAATATAAAGTGACAGAAGTGTATGAATACCTCACCAAGCATAAAGACTGGAAACGGAGAGAAACTACCGGCCTGGTTCTGTCCAGTTACAAACGATTGTTTTGAAAGAATATTCCGAGTTTGAGGGGTACGGAGATGTGGTTGGATCTTTCCCTTGATTCCATCTTTACAGAGCAACAATCAAACCCATGAATGACCAGGAACATCAAACTCACCGTTTCTACAACCAGCCAGTACCAGTGCAGCTTTAATGGAAGGCAGTGGATGAGAAAATGGTTTAAAATATATACGACTCGTCTCTAGCTGGGCTCTAAAAGCTCTTAACAGCATGCAGAAAGACGAACCTGGCAGGTTCACTACGATACACTGAAGTTAACTTCAAACGTCTCGCCAAATCTATAATCAGGAAAACACAAAAACCGCTAAAAAAAAAAAAAAAAAAAAAAAATGGAGGCTCCATACAGCGCTGCAGTTACCCCTCGCAATAATTAAAAGGGACACTGAGATTTGCAAACATCTTCTCTATAAGCAACCTGAGCCCAGTTTGATTATACAAATATCTGGTAATGTGTTCAATATGGAGGCAAAAGAAAAGAAAAAAAAATACAGCATCAATTTACTTCCTGCTTTTCCGTACAGACCGCTGTCGCTCCCGCATTTACTTTTGCTTTGGCAGAATTATTTCAGAGAATCACCTCATTAAGTTTTCTGAGTGAATGAGTCGGTTTTGGCCGCTGGAGTTGTGATTATCGAGCCAAAGCAGAAGTAAACCGTCTGCCCTGTAGGACATGATTCCATGCAATTCTCAGTCTGCATCCAGCGTTGTTAGCGGTTTCCCAGTGATGTCCGTTTTCACTCACTGCGGTCCGCTAGCAGCAGCAGCGACTGAGTGTGTGTGTGTGTCGCAGCAAAGGCACACGACAAGATCCTACAGGTCAGGTGGTTTTTGGCATGAGGTGATGACACTGACTTCTCTGCTCGGTCCTTTCATGAACGTGTAGTATGAGGCGTGAGGCACTGGGGGGCGATGAAGAGCAGGACAGACAAGCCATGATGGGCAGGGGTGGGGACGAAACATAAAAATAAACAAAACAGGGTCAGCTTTGGTGTTGAACTAGTTCCACAGTTCTAGGACTGGACAGCAATT
Source organism: Cololabis saira (assembly GCF_033807715.1). Taxonomy (NCBI): domain Eukaryota; kingdom Metazoa; phylum Chordata; class Actinopteri; order Beloniformes; family Belonidae; genus Cololabis; species Cololabis saira. The sequence goes on along the minus strand of NC_084603.1, from coordinate 26,293,584 downwards.
GGGCGGGAGAGTGATGGACATAACGGGGAAGGGGGGGGGGGCATCAGTGAGTCTTTAACTTGGGTTTCTGTGAGCTTTGTTCTGCCAAGCTGGCTTTGATAGAGTTAACCACCGTCTGCCTCACGTTGTCCTCCATATAATGTTCACTTAGTGGCTTCAAAACCTGCAGGAAACAAGAGAAAGAGAGTGTGGGTTTTGTGTGATTTTAAATGGTTTACAATGGAGAAAGAAACTGAGGGAAAGGAAGAAAACGTTAAAATAACAAAAACAGGGCGCAGAGTCCAACATGCTCAACACAGAAACACAACAAAATATGTTCAACAAAAAGGACTTAAAGACTACTCTTCCCACATTCATCAGAATAAGGTGATTATAAACCGTTTGCCAGGTCTCCCAGATCCAAAGATGGTTGCATTTCTGCAGGTCTCCACACAGAGCAGATAAATTATAAGAATCCGGTACCACTGGGCTGAAAAATCAAAGAAAGAAGCCAGCAAACTGCAGAAGTTTCTACACGAGAAGGAAATCTAGGTCTGTGAGTCCAGCAGCTGGCCAGCAGCTATTTGGTCTTCTTGTAGTTGTTGTTGAGAGGAGCCAGAGCCCCGAGTCCCAGCGCGGCTCCTGATGGGAGGGAAGGAAGCAGAGAGACGGGCCACGCCAGGCGGCTCCTGACGGGCTCCGAAAGTTTGGAAAACACCTGAGAGAACAGCAGGGAGGAACAGCAGAGTTAAACAAGGGACAGACAGACGGGCCTAAACTGGAGCAGAGCGCTGGTACATTCACGGTCAGAAGACAGAACGGGGGGAAACGAAGGACACCGTGTAATATTCAACCATACAAATATAAATAGAGGAAAAGGAAAATCAGGCAGGACGGTGTGAACGGCAGGCAGGTAGAAGATTAGAGAAATGGGAGTCGACACATCTCACCTTTCTGACCGTCCTCTGTAAAGCAGGGGAGGCAGGAAGAGAGGGAGAAACGGGGAGGAGGGACAAGCAACAGGAGATGTGAGAGACACTTTTACAGCTAAACACACATTTGCTCTGCTGGGTCATGTCAGGTACAAAGACTGAGGTGGGACTAAGGAGGAGGAGAGAAGGAGAGGAGGAGAGAAGGAGAGAAGGAGCGCTGAAGTGAAACCCCAGTCCTCTGGGAGGATGGAAGATGGGACATGAACACAAAGCCGGACAGATGAGCAGAAACAGTTGATTTGAGAAGAAAATGATGAGGAGTCTTGTTGAACAGGGACACAGTAATACTAAACACAACTAACTAACATCACTAATATAAAATACAGCAAATCTTCAGCATCATTTGCACGAATCAGACATGGTTTTCCTACATGACATCCAACATTTGTTTCTATAAACCCCTTTTGTGCTCATGAACCAACATCATCATGCTCCCACTTTCCTGCTTCGTTGTCAGGATGATTTAACCTGAACGAACTGGAAACATCTGAGGCCAACAAACTTCTTTTCCGACTAGTTTGCCTATTTAATCTTGTTATGTGTATATATAAATTCTGTACAGAGTTCAATGTTAAGCAACGTCCTTCACAGTGTTTGAGTTGTGATGAAAAGCCACTGATAACTCCAGTCATGTCTGAAGCTTTTCCCTCACTGACTTTTAGAGCTGGATTGTGCAAGTAGCACGTTGTGGTGTAATTTAAGAAGAGCCATGGTTTATTCTGCAACTCCTAACACAGTCATTTCTGGATTCACAGATTCTTTTGCTCTAATCTTAGTGTACAATTGTTCATGTTTTAGTAGACTCAGCTCTATATCTAGGGCTGATTCTTCATGTGGAGACGTGATGCATACACGTGGACAGACCCAGAACAGATACAGCTCTGGACTGACCATGTTTTTGTAATCATGTACGACACGTAGACCACAATTTACTTTAACCACAGGTCTTCTAAAGACGCCAGTGATCTCAGTGACTTCACATTTGAAGCGTATCATTTTTATTTTATCTCTAAAAAATGTGTTTTCTTTCTGGGCTTCAAACTTACTTTACTTATCAACTAACAACACAATTATTGAAAGTGGATCTAATATTTATCATTCTGATATTGAATTTATATTGCAAAGTTGTGCACTCACGACTGTTTTACGCTCAAATCCTGGTGGGAAAAGGAGGTCAAACTTAACTTACTAATCTTGATTCTTAACCAACAATTATTTATAAAAGGTCAGGAGTGACAAAACCTATACAAATACACACATACAGCATCAAATAAAATGTTTAAAACTTCAACAAAATAAGTGTCAGGAAAATGACAACTATAAAACAGAACCAGCAGTCCAAACTGGTTTAAACCTAAACATTGAATATTTGAGGCAAATATAAAAAGAGCTGATCCATCAGGGTTCTTCACTCTCAAATTTGATTAACTTCACTCATTGATCAATGGAAGTCATGATATTATATTTATATCATTAGTCTCAATTTAAAACTAATTTAAAGATATTTGCAGTCTTTCTCAAATTCAGCTCCAACACACTCAGAAAGCTGGGAAAGAGGTAAACAAAGTCAAACACAAGTAAAATCCATTCTGGTGTTCTCCAATCGTAGTATCCTAGTACTAACTTGTGACAAGTCAAGATTAATATAAGTATAAAACGTATACTAATTTAGACTTGTGCTCAGTATAAACCCAAGCATGGCTGGGTCACGGCTCACACTTACCAAACATCTGAGAATCTTTTATTAGTCAAATCCAGATTTCTCAACACAAACCTGTGGGGAATCTAGGTTTTTCAACATTGTGACAGTCTGGGGAAATCTGAGTGTGCAAAGACCATCCATCTCAGATTATATCATCTATGAAGGACAAAAAAACCCAGCTTTGTGACGGTATCAGGGCATCAGTGCATGTGAGATGGGTGACTGGTTCATGAAAGCACTGGCAAAAATCTTTTCCCGCCAGGTTCATAGTTCAACAGGAAAATGCTGTGTATCATTATCCAACAACACAACGAAGAATTAGACAACCAGACAGCTGAGTGAGTTAAACACCCACTAGGAATGGATATTCCTCCTGCTAAACTGGGACCATTGCTTTCTAAAGTCCCTGATTAATAACATTTTATTAAAGTGAGGACTGGTTTATGACAATGCTAAGCATTAACTTCTCCCAACTTTTTTCTGAGTATGTTGTTGCTATCAAATTCTGGATTTATTTATATTTTCCAAAAACAACAGATATGATCTGTGACAATAACCTATATCCTGCTTTAAATAGTTCTTACATGAACACACACACAAAAACCGACTACCCACCTGTTCCCAGAGTGTGTCAGCCACCAGGTCTATCATCGTTCCCACTTCTCGAAACTCTCCCGAATACTTCACGTACGCCCACACGCAGAGTGACAGCAGCGCGATGCCCATGACCATGTTAGCGAGCGCTGCAAAGGTGCTCAGACCGATGAAGCCCGTCACCCCGGACACTATGTAGGTGACAAACATGACGGCGAATAGTGTGGCCGGCGTGCGTGCTGCATAAAAGATGTTTTTGCCATCGTTGTGTTTGCAGAAATTGGTATAGGCCTCATCCAGCTCGCCCTCGAGCTGGCTCTGGTAGCGCTGGCAGAACTCTTCACCACCCATTTTCTTCACAGAGCGGAACAAACGCACCGAGTGTTCACGGAACTCCTCGTGGCAGCGCTCCAGATCAGCCGGGGCGATGTAGGGCTTGTCTCCTCCACAGATCTGTCAGGACACGAGACAGAGTAGTAACTCCAGCCAGACATTGACGTCACTATTTTCGGCACTGACTGCACTCGTCAGAAGAACCTGTTCTCACCTGCTCCATGTTCTTGCCGTACAAATCTTTGGCTCCTGCCACAGCGGTCAAGTTGTTGGCCTCTGCTGTTGCCTAACAAACAGGAAAAGACAGATTTATTTAAGATAACATGGTAATGAGAGATGATTTAAAACTCTTCAAATGGACAATAACCAACCTGTAGCATAGACTTTGGGTGAGGCAGCTCCTCCCCTTGGTATATCTTTATGTAGGCCTGCATGAATAAAAAAAAAAAACAATAATAAAAACCAACATTTTTTACTTGTAACTTATTAGAAAAAGCCACTAGAATTTAGTAAAATCCTGCAGGACCTTGAAGTACTCCAGAAGATCTCTGCAGGTGACTTTGTTTCCTCCTATCTCCTTCACTACCAGCCGCTCTGGAGCCAGGAGGAGAGGCACCAGATGGGCCAGCTCCTTTTTAAAATCATCATCAATGTCTGAAACAGATGAACACATCAGCACTGATGACATATCTGATACATGTCACCGAGGCCCAGCATGTCTTTGCTTTCACTCTACTCAAGTACAGGTTTATGTTGTGGTGTTCTCACCTTTCAGCCTGCCGTCAAAGTACGGGTTGGTGGCAACCTTGAGGCCAGGATGTGGCAGCAAGAAGCAGCCGATGTTGGAGAAGCAGGAGTGAATGTGTTTCCTCACGTTCTGCAGCTCTTCATGTTGGTTCTGTTTAACCTAAGTCATGAAATAATACAGCGGAAGTGTATGAGTTTCTGGTTCGTAGGCTTTTTTTTTTTGTTAACGATATCTGGTCGGTCTCACATGTGACGCGACCATGTTTGCCCACATAAATATCTCACATTTTTTAGTCCAACCAACCTACATCAATTTAAAATCAAATGAGTATTTTCAATGTGACTACAGCTACGTATTACCTGCAGTCTTTTCTCCAGGAAAGCATTCCCTCCTTGCAAACCATAGTAATGTTCATAAGGATAACTCCAGTCCCGTATCAGGAACATCAGAGACTAAAACAGATAAACCACAAAAGACATCAGAAAAAAGACAAAACAAAAAAAAACAAAAAAAAAAACAAATAGTGGCATTCAATCATTAGGGCAAAATGTGTGTACACTCTTGTCAGAAACAATACCTGGAAAGGTTTTAGGTAAATCTCCTCCATTGCCAGTCGGCCATATTCTGTGAAGAGCTTCGTATGAAAGACAAATGGGGATCAGAAATTAGAAGACAACATAACACTTTGTTTTAATTCCCACCAAGGAGAGACGCCAATAACAAACCTGCAAATGCTGCAGATCATCCTCCTGTATATTCTGGGAGAGATTGTACACCTGAAGACAAGGAGATAAACATAATTAGATTGTAAACATGTGATTATAGGAAAGGTTTCTGTGAAAGAAGACATGTAGAAGCTTCACCTGTACAGAGCTGGTCATTGTACTGAGGGCAAACACAGTTGCACAATCCTTTATAGTGGACTGGCTGTCAAACGCTCCCTGAGTGTCAACCAGGAGCACGGCCACCTGCAAACAGCCACCAGTTTATGTTAGTGGTTTGTGAAAATTCAATATCTTATATAGAAGTATTAATAATACTGATTAGGACTGCAACGATTCCTCGATTACCTCGAGTAACTTCAATTACAAAAATGATAGAGGAATTTCCTCTGCCTCAAAGCCTCATTTAATTAAAAAATAAATTTAAAGCCCAAGTTTCCCAAATTATTTTAAGTGACACAATGTGCTTACACATATTATATACATAATAAAAGGCATTTATTTATTTACTTACATGCCATTATTATGTATATCTATATAGGTACGCATCCGGGACCGAAAACGGTGACAGCAACATTGAGCAAATGCAGCACACAGCAAAAGTAATAAGAGGAAGACACAGAAGATGTCGAAGGTGTGTCATCATTTTAAATTAGAAAAATTAAGGTCCCAGTCCACATTGTGTAAGACTCTAGTTCTTGCTTAAACAGAAATGCTCAGCATTACCAGCACCTGGAAATCCCAGGCTGTGCTCAGGCATTTCTGTTAAATTTATTGGTTCTGAATGTGAAGTTGCACAATTTAAAAAGGCAATGAATATTTTTTATTTTTGATATTTAGGAAAAAATAAGTTTGAAGTCATTTCAATTTTTAAAGTGATCCATCTTGTTCTTTATTGTATATTTATAATTGGGCTTTAATTAAGCGAAAGTAAGTTTTATCCGATTACTTGATGAATGGATGGAATATTGGATAGAATACTTGATAGCTGCAGCCTTAACACTGATGGTGAGGGATACTCTACCTTGCTGCCATCAGGCTTGTCCACCACGAACACTTCGCTCCATGCCTGAATTCCTGTGGTCTCCCTTTCACAGCCTCCCCTCCAGGTGAACCCTGTGAGAGGCTCATCATCGCCTCCAATCCATGAGCTGGTTTCCTAAATAGGACAGAGAGAGAGGGAGCAGGGAGGAGGTTAGAAGAACAAGGAAAAAAAAAAACTGGATGGGGCACAATGGACTGGAGTCTTTTCACCTTTGGTAAAGATTTGCACCCAGTATAATGTAGTTCAACATGATTCTTGTCACCACAGTTTTCTTAGAACCTCTAGTGATATAGAGGTTTGAAATGTATCCGTACATCTATCGATCTTACAAAAACAAAACAGAAAAATCAGTTGATGCTATAGCGAAATCCTTGTTTGACTTGAATCATAATCTATTTTGACACAAGAGTACAATTATTCTCAGGTTTTTACATGTTACATTTTACAGTTGTAATATGACATATTTGAAAGTATAATTGTGCAACATCAGATCGATAGAAGTTGATAGACCAAAAAAACAAAACAAGAGAGATTAATCAAACACCTCATTTCATGTTGGTATTCTGTTTAAGCCACTTCTCACTAAACACTCCTCAACAATGTAAACATGTTTCTGGTAAAACCAAGCTTGTTTGTTTGTCCGGGTGAATGTAAGCTGAACCACGTACGAAAAGGAGCTTCAACAGCAAATACCTGCTTTGCAATTCAGAGTATGCAGAAGCAGCAGTTCATGTTAGTGGAAGGATCCCGTGCAGCCCTGCTCCAACTACGATCTGATGACCGAGTAAAACATGGCAGCAATTTTTGGCCTCAGATATGATGTCACCACAACGGCAGAATAGTCCGCAGTTTTTATTTTGGCCATAAAATGACTCACACATCAGATAGTGAAATAAGATATCTGTTGTAACCAATCTTGCAGCCGATAGTAGCCTCAAATGTAGTTTTGAATGTTTCAAAAACTTCAGTGAGGCCGCTGCTATGACCAAAGTCTAAACCAACATTAGGAATGTAGGATGGAATGAAGTGTTGATGAAGGTGATGCTTGCACTGTTGTGGTAAAACCAGAACAAATCCAAACAATTTAGTTAGGTACTAAACTAGCAAGAAAGCCTAACTTTGGGTATTCAAATAAAGAAGAAAAGTTGCTTGAGTGGTGTCAAGCAGAAACCTTTTCTGGATGTCATGAATGTACCAAGAAGGATGCAGGACGGAACAAAAATAGAGGAGGAAATGCAGCAGCAAACATGTGGACATAAACTACTCCAGTAAACAGTAAACCATCAATTTTAAATCTGTCAGCTCATAAAACCTACTTCAGGGATTTTAAATTTGCCACTTGCTTGACTTGCATTCCAGCTTTCTACAATTCAGTGGATATAATTTTTGTACTCTGCACGTCAGACATAATGTCAGTGTGGTGACTTTACAAGTCAGCAGTCTGATAATACTTCCCACAATAAGCAAAACACACAGCTCTTAAAGTTGCCCACACGTGGGATGTGTTTCAAATCGTGCATTTGTGCCCTCACACATTTTCAATTCGATTTTTTTTATATAGAATCTCTTACAATACAAGTAGTCTCTAGCCGCTTTCCAGAGACCTAGAGCATGACCACCGAGCAATTATTACATAAACAGAGGCAGGTAAAACCTCCTGTGGTGGGAGAAAAAACTTAAGCTAAACAGTGGCAAGGAAAACCCCCCCTTTAAGAGGGAAGAAACCTTGAGCAGGACCTGGATCATAAGGGGGAAATCTCCTGCTGGAGGCTAGCCAGGTAAACTAGGTAAAGGGGGACCAGAAAGAGAGAATGAAGAACAGAGGAGAAGCAAAGTTATATAGTCTATTACACATAAAACAAGATACATTAGTAGACATTAATCATTAGAGTTGTATGTACATATTACTGATACATGGTTAGTTGATATTAGTGATGCACCGATTGTTCGGTAACCGAAATTGTTCGGCCGAAAATGGCAAAAAAACACTTTCGGTGTTCGGTGGAATAAGTGGGAAAAAAACCGAACAATTAATAACGGCCTTGTAATATAAGGAAATAGACTGGCCCCTCCCGTAACTGTTGTGCACCACATAAATCGTTGGCCAACCAAAAACTAACCACATAAGAATTTAACTAACATTCACCAGGAGGTGGAACCAAAACAACATAAATCAATCTATTACAGGTGCGTTTAGATGACGAAATCAAACAGCGAAGAGCGTGGAGTGAAGTGGTGCGGTGCAAACATGTCACTAGTGTGGAAGTATTTTAGTGGCAAAGAATAATACAAGAATGGCTGTTTGCAAGAATGTTCTGCTCAAATATCTAGAGAGGGCACATCTGCAAAGTCTTTCAGCTACAAGTTTGATTTATCATTTGAAATGATAAAAAACCCTGAGCGCTTTAATGCATTTTTATTGTTTTAAGGCCTATGTTACAATGTTCAGTCAGTTAAGCCTAACGTAAGCTCAAAGATGGCCAAAAAATGTTTTTTGCTAATCTATTTATTTTAAGTTATTGTTCTTTGCTGGTATAATGTCTGCTGGAATATTTAAGAAATGCTGGGAAATTAAAACATTTTCAGTTTTTTATGTTCAACAAATGTTTTCTACCTTGTAATTTTGTAAAATATTTTTTTCTTTTAAAAGCATGCCTAAATCAAATTTATTTGATTTATGCAATGGTGAAAAAATTGGCAAAATAAATGAAAAACTTCGAAGAACCATGTTCGGTATTGTTCGGTATTCGGCCAAGTGTTTATTATTATTTTCGGTTTCGGTTTCGGCCACAAATTTTCATTTCGGTGCATCACTAGTTGATATACTACAGAAACGACTAAATAAACAAGTGTAGACAGCAGAAAGTGAGGGTGGGACTGCAGGTCAGTATATCTCAGTAGAATTTGAGGGTTGAAGTGTGTTCACATCAACAATTCTGTCCATCCAGCCCAACAGCTGTGAGAACGGCTATAACAATCCTCCATTTCTCCTGAAGTTCTATGAGGCCTTGTATAAAGAGCAACTGTAATCTGATCCTGGTGATATCTGTGTCCAGCTGCTGTCAGGATGCCTGAAGAACTGTTACTAGATAGATATGAAGAAGAATGGGCTTGTGTGCATGTATGTGGCTTATAAATCCAGGAAGGTTTCTACCCTCCTAGTAAAGTTCGCTCAAGTTGCTCAACAAATCAAGAACTATTAATCCTAAAAGATTTACAACATTTTCCTTCACATAAGACTAAAACCAGTTAAACCCCTTAGTCATATTTGTTTATGTGGAGTCACATCTCAATCTTCAAATCCAGCAAAATCCCAGTGGAAAACAAACTGGAAGTACTTGTCCTTGCTCGTCACTTACATGAGCGTGCCATCTGTAATCTCAACACTGCACTTGTACATTGAGGCCATCTGTTTTCATAGTGTCTGCTGACTGCCAGTTACACAATAATACGGCCCAGAGGAAGGATGAGCAGTGCTGTGTTTACTAAGCAGATGTAAACACCCTGTCAGACTTTTAGAATTAGAAATAAAGTGACTGATTTACTTTATCCAAAGATATGTGCAAGAACTTCAAAAGCATATGAACTGACATATCTGTCACTAAAAAACTACCCTGTGTTAAAGTATAAAATGCTGCTTAAATGATCTTGAGTCTTAATTTCCAGAACATGTTGCACAACAGAAACCTAGTAATGGAGACCAAAAATGTTTTTGAATTAGTATTTAAATATATGTTTATTTCTGATGGAAACTTGCATTAATAAGGAATTCAATGGAGGTAAATGTGTATAAAGAAAAATATTCTATAAATTAAATAAAGTGGTATAAAACAATACTATACAGTAACATTTGAAGTGAATTAAAAACACACATGCAAGAATTGTGAACACCATCAATTCTTGTCTTTGATTAAATGTATGACTATATATATATATATATATATATATATATATAATTGCCACACAGCTGAAGGTGGTTTAGAGAAGGTTCAGCGACACTGAAGAGAAACTACAGTTCACTCTGGGCAGGGTTACTGATCCCAAACAGGCCATAAAGTTAAAGTTTATAGCCTACTGTTTCCATAATAAAAACAAGTTATATATAGCTAAAAACAACTATATAACTACTATCTTAATCACAAATTTTACAATAACAAACACACAAATGATATAATTATTATTAAATAAAAAACCATGATGCCACCCCCAAGTAAAGAAAAAACAAATTGTGGAGATTTGAGTATTAAAAAAAGTGGATAAAGTTCTTCTGGAAAAAAAAAATCTGGACTGGCAGGTCACACTCACTGGGGGGAAAAAAAACAAACAAAAAAAACAACCAAGAAAATTGCAATGGGTGCATCTCTAATACAAATCATGGGACTGACATTGACCCACCTGATTGTGCATGTAGCGCAGCATGAAGTCCAACAGGAACGACTTGCCCTTGCGAAAGGCCCCGGCCACAGACACGACCACCACGTTCAGGTCTTTCACATGATCCTGCAGCAAGATCTTCTCCAGCGCCGTGGCGTCCAGCTCAAAGCTGTGCTCATCCTCATTGGCCAGGACAATTTGGATGGGCCTTGCCTTGTCTTCCTCTACCAGAGGCTGAAGACACACATTTGCAATCAATCAGGATTGCTAGCTTTGAAAGAAATTTAAGGGACTACAGTGCTCATGGAGCAGGTTTCAGTGAGGAGACAGAACTCTGGTAGAAAGCAAAAACAGATACAAAGATGACTGTATTTTCTTTTAACTGTGAATTTAAATGTTTTGTAAACCCCGAGGAATGATCCTTTTCAGAAGGGGGAAATGTTTTGAAGCTTTTACCTTCATACAACCGCAAGGTTTTAGGATCTCTAATTAATGCATGACTGTAATATTTCTCTCTGGAATACTTCATCATGCATTATTCATTTACTTTTAGTTAACTTAATTCTTAGACTCAATCTGATTAATATATGTAACATAATCAGTCTGCAAATTATAGCTGCAACTATTTGATAAAAACTGCTTCAGAACCCTCAACTTTAAAGCCAATAAAACAAAGAATATACATCAGTTTTGATCATATCTGACATAAAAAAGAGATCATTACAAATATTTATTTTGATTTCTCCCATTCCTGTTCATAAGTTATTACTTTAATTTGTAAATTCTGATACTCTTTCATCTTCTTACAAATGGGTTTTTCCCCCATCAGATTGAATCACAATATTCAGTCTGGAGTCAAAACAAAGGCAAACAGCAACTCTAATTACTCTTATGTAAAATATTAGATATGATCCAGAAAATGAAAAAGCAAGTGCATAGAGACGTCACCTCTTCTTCTTCAATGCCTTCATCTGGTGAGGGGGTGAGGCTGTCATGTTTGCCCATATTGGAAGTCATGGATGCGGGGAGCAACACGTCCTCCAGGTCTTCAGGTCTGGCTAAAGGAGACTTTTTCTTATGTCGATAAATGGGGACATCTTCCACACCACTCAGGCCTTTAGACAACAAGACAAAATAAAAGTGGTTACATTAAAATTTGCTGCATGTTCAAAGTTAAAGTGTGGGGGAGAAAAATTTGGAATTTACATGGTACGAAATTGACTCAGGGAGAATAAACTTCTTTATGATTTATAACCAACTATTGGTTTGGGAGATTGAGGGTAAAGTGGAATTCCCTTCACAGATCAAAGTCAAGATGGGAATATTTCCAGCTTTCATTGCAGAGCTAAATAGTGTTATCCACTCTGGACTTCCCATCTAGGTCAAACTCGAAAATAGCCTTGCAGAGTAAAAAAAAAAAAAAAGAAAAAAGAAACACACATGGAAAAAAAAAAAAGTCACAATGGGCCAGAAAAAGGGACACGGGTAAAGTATGTTACCAGGACAGCACTCACTCTCGGCCATTTTGTTGTTCCAATAAAAAATAATAATTCTTTAAATCTAAAACATGTTTCCTGTGAAATTGACAGATTTCCTTCTGTGTTTCTAAAACACAATTGCAAGTAAGAGTACTACTAGGTAAAACGAATTTTGCTAATATTCATCTTAACTTGTGGCTTTATTTTAAAAAGGTAGCCACTTATACATTGATCAGGAATTTAGGGAAAATGTCCCAAAAACTTGTATTGATATTGGCATGTGAGAGGAAGAAAACAAAACACATGGCATTGTATTGAAACTGGAACCATCTTGATCATCAAAATATTGCCTCACTTTATTCTTAAAATAATCCTTTTGGGATAAAGAACAAAATTGCTTTAACATTCCCATTACCGGTAACTACATTTCCTTCTTTCCATGAAGAACAGCTATCTGTTTGTCATCTCCCTAAAAGAAATTGCAGACAGAGCTTTGTAATGATACTCCCTCCTGACAATCCCTAAACCAGTTAGATCCTCCCTCACTAACAAAGGTCCTTTAAACAGGTTGGACCACAAGAATAACACTTTGTTCATTTAAATATCTACATGATTAAATGTCCAGCTCTTCTTCTACTCCAACTGCACGTTAAAGAAATATGATGTTGTTCACGCTCTTTTCATTTTCCAATGTTTTAAAAACCAAAACTTAGTCAGTAAAATTTTAATAAATAATCAACTGGGTCTAGAACAGTAAAGTGTGGAAAAAGCTGCTTTAACTAAAACCTTGTTTGGATGATTTGTGCAACGATCAATATAACATTAAGATTTTTGTAATCATTTTTTAGTTGTACTATTAATTCTTTACATTCTTACATAACAGACACTTTTGTTGAATGTATATCTCGTCAAGCTTTCTGTAATTGAAATTTTTCCCAAAACATTTTAGAAGCCAGGTAAACAAAAACAAATCGTAAAAAAAGGTAACTGGTTAATGAATACTACAACTCATTCCCATTTTAATGTGGTAAAAGGGTAGATTTAATATCAAGCAATATTGTTGCCTTTTTGGAATATATGTAAAAGGTAAGGTCAAAGCTCAAACTGGAGGTGCTGCAAAGGCCAGAAGTAATGTTGATAAGCACAAAGCAGTTACTGTAATCTGCCCCGCACACAAATTAGGCCTGAACAGTTCCATAGTCTGTAGCATTGCAGGTTCCCATCAAGTCCAGAGCAGCACTCAGCAAAATGAAGTGGCACAGAGTGCAGCCATAGCGAGCACCCGTACAAAGACACTATTCTGTTGAAACTGAGTAGTCTGTATTGCAGCAAATATAAGGGAAGAAAAACAAATTGGTGTGTAAAGAAGTATAGAAGCTTGTTATAAAATATGGGATATGCTGAATGTGCACAGCTGCTTCATAGGGGTGGGCGATATGGCAAAAATATCATCACAAGTTAAAAAAATAAATAAAATCACCATTTCCATTTGATCAATATCTTCAATTAAAAAAAAAATTAAAAACAGACGATACATGTTGCTAAGGGTGATAATAATTTAAAGAGACTACTAAAATTGGGTTTAGAGCCATCTGACACGTTATTGAAAACTAGGATAGCAGTGTACCATTGTCCTCAATGCAGAAATGGGACCAGAAAAAAAATCTTGAATGATTGCAGTTGTCAGTTTCAATAACGGACGTTTTGTCTGTCAGTTTTCATGTTTTGACAGTTTTTTTCCTTTCTTATTATTTACATTCTGCTCAGTATTCCAACTTTCGAGAAAGCTGGTTTGTGTAGAAAATCTCCTTTAAAATTTCCTTCAAGCTTATTAAAGTTAAAGATTTAATTGCACTCCGACAGCTGAATTAACTTTAAACCTTCTGGATTTTTACCAGTACATCTTTTTTTGGAAAAGTATTTAGGCCTGGGCATCTCCTACCGCGGGTCAGCTACTTTAAACAGGCGTTAACCCCTCATTTTTGTACCGTCTTGAACGGTACCATATCCTTTGCGAGATAAAAAGTAAAAGCTTCTGTTACCTCTTTCCATCGCTTGCTTGACTTGTCAAATATCTGTGTTAATGTTGTCTGTTTTGGTCTCATGCTAGCTGCTGCCTGCGGTGCTGCCGGGCCCCTGGCTGTTTGGCTCTCATACAGCTTGGGGTCCTTCCTCTCCAGGGGATTAAAGCGATATGTCGTGTTACCAACCGGTAACGGTTTCTGTGCAAACTTTGCAAATTACATTTGATTGAGCTTCAGATCACTTGCAGAAAATCCAAACCAATTCCATATAAATAAGGTGGCTGTTGTTTTGCGACCAACTCCGTTTGGGCTTCAGCCATCGCTCTCCGCTATGATTGGACGGTCAGGTTGCCGACGTCAATACGTCTCGTGAGTCTGTGCATCAGCATAGAACTGCAATTAATAGGATGCGTCCTAAACGATCCCATGATCTCTGCAGTTGAAAGATCGTCTTCATATCGCCCACCCCTACTGCTTCATGATAAAGTGGCTTGTGCATTGTCCTGTCCCTCAGCTGGCAGAAAATTAGGGCAAAACTAAATGAGCCATCTTACTTTTATTGTGTTGGCACTGATATTAGCAGATGTTTACTGGGCTGTCCATACAGTCATGTTTACCAAGGGATGAGTTTATCCTGCGTGTTGTACACCCACAGAAGAAGAGCTCTCGAGTCTTTTCTCTTGCATCCTTCCTATTATGATAAGGGCCTATCTTTAACTATACATACCTAAAATAGTGTGTCTATGCAATCCAGCCTACATCTCTGCACAGCATCCAAAATCAGCTCTCACCTCCCTTAACTCCTGCACTAAATCTCAGATCACTTTCACTACGGCATGGTCCACTTTACTTAAGCTTTCATGCTTTAACCCATTCAGACCTAAGAATATGCTTTAAAATTCTAAAAGCCTGAAAATGATCCACTCTGCGAACTAAAAACATGACATTTGGAGGTCAAACTATCCGATTTTATTATTTTAAACTATGCTCTCCATATAAATTATTCATTTCAATATAATATTTAGATAAAATAGAGTAAAAAGAAAAGTTGCATCATACAAGGAAAATATATTACAATAATTAAGCAATAACACAATGTAAAAGAACTTCTATAGTGAAACAGCACAACAATATATCTGATACATAAAAATGTGGTTACTCTGTGTAAAGAGAAACCAGCAGTGACTGAGATTAAGAAATAGCAATTCTAGGTAGCCTCTTAAAAATCAATTTCACCAACTTCTTTGTCCTTCAGTACCAAACACAACCTGACTCGGGGTCTTTGGACACAAGTCAAGTAGGTCAAATGTTTAATTGCAGCACACAAACCAACACAGTTTGAGGGCAAAGTGCAGATTAAGAGCAGTCAGAGAAAGTTGTTGCCACAGAGGCAAGTGGCCTGTTTGAAAGAAGACATAAAGGTCATTATGATAACAGATTCCCAACCATACAGTATGTCAGTAATGAGCCCTGGCGACTGTCTTGCCATCCCAGTCTTAACAAGGTTTAACAGATGTCACATGTATTGATAAAAAGCATTCTGACATTTACTCAATTTGCCAACATAGTTACACAATACCAGGGCTGCAAAAACTACTTTATTAGCAATTTATGTGGATAATATTCTGTTAAAATAGAGGCATTTTTTAGGGTATATACATATGAAAACATAACAATAATAAAAACATATACACATAAAAAAGTCACTAAAGTCCAGTGTCCAATCTTGTCTTCCCCAAAATTGACAATCCAAAAATAAATAAAGTAACATCACAAAGAAATTAAAGACCATTAAGTATTCAAACATCTGCGTGGACAAATACATTTTCTATTGACTAACAAGCTCTACATACAGTGCCTTAAAATCTAAGCAAAAACAGCACTGTTGCAAGTTAATTATTCACTAATACATTTATATCCATCTATCCGAGCATCATTAAACACTTCAAAGATTTGAAACAATGATATGCCAACGTAAGAAATGAAAAAAACAAACAAACTTAATCTATTTATTTCTATTTGGTTTAATAATCGGTGTTTCCGCTCACTTTAAAACACAGAAACTGATCGTTTTCAATTGGCATCTAAATGATCTGGATAAGTTTACTAACAAACTGAACATACTAATAATAGGGTTTCAAAAATATCCGAGTCATCAGCGACATGAGATTACCGCGCCGTTACAGGGTTTGTGGAAACTGAAACTGTTATCGCTATAGATAACTTTAAAGTATTGAAACCACTAATGTGGCTATAATAAATGATGTTAAAAACAGTAAAACAGCGAAAGTGACGGACCGCGCTAATGAGCCGACAGGTGTCCCGCTGGATTTGGTATCAGGGTCACAATCTAGTTTTAAAAAAAAGAAAGCTCCCCCGCTGTTATTATTGTATAAAACACTTTACAAAGTGAAAACATGGCCAATAAAATAAAAAAGTATCACATTTCTGCTCATTTTTAGTCTAAAGTTTCGACTCTGGCGAAAGTGTTATTGTGAGCAGGGACATAATCTGCTGAGGGTACCACATTCAGCACGACACCGGGGCTCTCCAGCTGACAACACGGGCACTGGCTAACGGAACAGCGAGCCAGACCGCAGAAACACAAACACATTCTACTATACTACCACTTCACACGGTTTAATTACCTTCTCGTAGCGCGACTAACGTACTAAAAGCGCAGCGGTTTACCTTCGTCTATGACTTGGTTTTTGCAGTTGGGTTCGAAGTGATTTCTGCTCCTCAGCCTGCTCACCTCCGCCATCTTGGAATACTGAAATCTGACGTTGCTGACGTCACAGGAGCTTTTTTTCTTCTCGCGCGGCATCGTGAAGTTTCGACCGCCCCGAGAATGCCGCACCACAGCTGCGTCGAGTAAGGGCTGATTTATGGTTCCGCGTTACACCAACGCAGAGCCTACGGCGTAGGGTACGCGGCTACGCCGTACCCCACGGCGTATATCTGCGTCGATTTAACGCGGAACCATAACCTACTTCTTCCTCGCGTTTCAGACGGGTGTGTGCTCATTTAGTCGTTAAAGCATCCTACCATTACTAATGTGGAGAAAACATATTTATTTTACACCAAATTAAATTCTGGATTATTCTGCTTTGCCACATATTAGTCTATGTACTGGTAAAACAGGAAGAAGTAGAATAGGAAGAAGATACCAAAGGGCAAATTGTATGATTAAATTAAAGTGTAGTCATTGTTCATAAATGTCAAAATAAAAAGTAAATAAAAAGCACATAGATAGATAAATAAATATACACATAAAAATAAACAAATAAATAAATAAATATACATATTTACTATTTAGATAAATAGATAGAAGGATATATATATATATATATATATATATATATATATATATATATATATATATATATATATATATATAGTCATTCCTCCTATATAGATAGATAGATAGATAGATAGATAGATAGATAGATAGATAGATAGATAGATAGATAGATAGATAGATAGATAGATAGATAGATAGATAGATAGATAGATAGATAGATAGATAGATAGATAGATAGATAGATAGATAGATAGATAGATGTTTATTGTCATTGTTGCAAGAACAATATAAAAAAGGTTTGCAGCTCTTTGTTGGCAGCGTATTGGTAAGGTGCAGTATATACACCAAATTAAAAAAAATTGATATTATAAAAGAAAACAGCCAACAATACAAAATATACAATATCATGGAGTCAGAGTCAGACCTGCCTTAATCATCATGTCAGAATCAGAATCAGGCTTATTGGCCAAGTTTGAACATGCCAGACAGGGAATTTGACTCCGGTTAATTTGCTCACTGTACAGTAAGTACAAGTATGACAAGTATGTAATATTGCATAGTTATCTGAAGAGAGGGGTGGGTCATCAGTTGTTCATTCAGGGGATGGTGAGGGTACGTTTCACAGCCTGTGGGTAGAAACTATTTATGAGTCTGATTGTTTTTGATTTGAGTGACTTGTACACAGTCTATAACTTACTGTCTGCCTACTGTGTAGTTGTCCTGCTGCCACTGGTTCAGTTATGTACCTGCAGGGCGCAGACAGGAGTCCTCGTGGGATGCCTGGTGATGTCTGGCACTCAGACATTGGCAACATGACCATCCTAGTAGATTCCTGGGTGAGGTTTTTAATAACTAATGTTTGGCCAAATACACCGGAGAGATGTCAGTCAGGTTTTTTATGTCCTTTAAACTGGTTTGACACCATCATTTATACGATTGATCACATCAGAGATAGTAGAGAGTTTTCAGGGACTTGAGAACCATTCAGAGATTTATGTAACGGTGAAGTTTTAATCCGAGTCTTGCATCAGAACTAATGAAAAGTAGAATTTAACAATTCATTTTCCAAAATTTGCTTTGCTGTATAACAGAAAACATATGAAGCAATTGATTCTTGGTTATGTTTTCAGCTTACCTTTGATTATTGAATTATTTTGTATATGCATGTCTTTGTGAAATATAGTTTTTGTTTTTGAAATCTGGGAAGACCTGCAATTGTTATTGTGGAAGCCAACCGCCTTCCAGTTACTAAATGAAAGGGGTATTTGTTTACCTTGAAAAAGTGGCTTTGGTCTATTTATGCTATAAAAAAGTGTCAGGAATTACAGCAGAAGCTGCAAATTCTTTTATATCACAGCACTGACATTTTTCTTAACGCTTGGCTTCACAGTACGATCGTGTTTCTTTTGCTTTTGTAAGCTTTGGAGGAATGTGAGATATGAATCTTTGAGGAAATTTGAACCATTTCCTCAATGTGTTTCCACCATCCTGGATGCGCCCACATTATTACATTGTTTTTCTTTCTTTTCTCGGTTCGTGTCAATCTCAGAAACATTGAAAATAGATGCCAGCATGTTGTATTGAGTCTTAAAGTGAATAGAAACAAGTTTCTTTTAAATATAAAACAGTGGTAAACAACATTAAAAAAATCTGTCTCCTCTAATTAAATCATTTGATCTATCAGTTGAATACTGTTTGAGAAATTGTAATCAACTGTAATATTTTCCAATAAATGTTGACTATTTATTGCACTAAAATTCTGTTCAGGTAATCGTGGTCTCCAGAGGATGAATCCTGATCATTACTTTTCTCTTACTCATAATCCTTAGCAGATAAATTCTCATAACCTCAGTGATCCGCTCTCTTTGTTGGTTTTAAATTTAGTACTTTTCCTGTTGGATGGATTGTAGTCATATCTGGTGATCTTCACACAATAAAGACCTCTTCAGGACGATTATATATATTTTATTAAATAAGATTTATATGGGGGCACAAGGAAATATTTGCTTGTGCCTGGAGACATCTGTGGATTTTTGTGAGATCAGGTTGCATCTGTGGAATAAGAGGGCGTGGACAGCTGACTTCGGCCTTAAACAAACTCGTGGTGGTTGCAAAGGGAGCATTTGGACTGTATCCATGTGATATTTTGACCAAAAGCATGTCACAACTTTTTTTTCATTAAAACCTGAAGAAAATGTGTCAGCCTGTGATCTTGCTGTTTTCAGCTATGCACACTCCTCTTAAATATGAATTATCTTGACAAAGATTAATTTTGTTATCACAGGTAGGCTGCACAATCTAATGTGTTTAGTCAGATATCTTTTACACAGCAGGTAAATGCTGCTCTCGTCCCTCTAGTTTTATGATGTTTTTACTGCTCTCTGTTGTTATTGCTGCCAAACAAACAGGCATAAAGCTCTTCTCCTCAGTGGATAAACTCACCTCACGTGTTTGCTCAGCTGTTCACATCCAGTATCACGGGCTGGCAATGTTGAAGGACTGGCTGCTGACACAGACGCAGAAATAGGAGGGCAGCTTCCCTTCAGTCTGAGATGTCATTAGTCAAGCAGGTTCAATGTTCTATTAAGTGGCCAACGATGAAGATATGGGTTTAAAACAGTTACATTTGCTTTAATAAATATATTATCAGTATGGTAGCATGTGTAAGTGAAAAGGTTTTCCTGAGAGACAGTTTCCTTTTCATACATGTCCAGAGGAATTTAAACTATTGCGAAGTTGTTGGGTTTTTTAAAACTTTTCTTTTTTTTGTGTTGCCTTAACACCTTTTCAAGAGGATTTATCAAATTTAAGCTCAACTTCCTTCTGTACTACAGTGGAACAATCAACACTAGGTTTGATTTGAAATACAACAATCAATGTCAGATTAAATTGTACACTTTCAGCTTTAGGTGTAAGAAGTATCACAAAAAATATTTATCATTAAGAAAATTCAGTCATCTCATGCATTTTGATTTGATTTTAATATAAACGCAGAAAGTTGTAACAAAAAGTATTTTCATTTTTTAGAGGCTCAAGAGTGCTTAAAGAAAGTGACATGATTTAATTACAAGGATCATTTTTAATACTATGAAATCCTTCGGGGTCAGTAACTCCCTGGTTCTGACCACCTCAGTGTCTGCTGTCTACATCTGCTTATATAGTCATTCCTTTAGTGCACCAGCCATTGTCTCTGTGTCTCTCTTTTCTCTGTTATTTCTCTTTTCCTGCTCTGCCAAGCGAATCCAGGTTCTGCTCAAGATGTTTTTTCCCTTTTAAAGGGGAGTTTTTCCTTGCTACTGTTTATGGTTATGTAATAATTGCTCGGGGGTCATAATCTGGGTCTCTGGAAAAAAACAACTTCTGTCTCGTAATAGAGGCCATATAAAAAAAATTGAATTGAATTTAATGGAATCCTGTTTGTTTGCCATTGACCTTCAACCACCTTCAGTTTTGTCTTCAGTGTTTGAAAACATGCTCTGTTGAGATCAGATGACTAACTTGGTTATGGGAGAATGCTCCCTTTATTCCCCTCTAAATACCATTTAGTTGTTTTTGCAGTATATTTAGGATCTTCATTTTTATTGTATCAACACATCGTGTTTCCATTTCCCCTACATTTTGCGCAAAACATAAATATTGCAAAGAAAACCTGTAATGGAAATGCCTATAATTTAAATAAATAATTTCTGCCAGAAATACCAAAAACCTTTTTATGCTTTCAAAAGGTTGTTTTTCAGATATGTAGATAATCCATTTTATCGCAAAAGTGTAGCTAACAGAAATGCTTTTTCACATTTGCATGTTTTCGGCAGCACTGGATGTGATATAGTCGGTTAATCTGAAGTTAGTCAAGGTCTTCTTTTTCTTTGTTTTAAAGAGAAGTGTCCTAGGATGAGAGATGGAGCGAGAACTAGTAGAGTAACGCTCTTCTTGTCCCTGCAAATTCAGAATTTCGCCCTGTCAAAACCTGTAATGAAAATCCACCTACTTTTATAGCATTTGGCTGAATGTGAGGAGAGCGTAATTATACTTAATCTTGCTTGTTCTCCAATCAGTCATATCATAAAATAAACACAAGTGAGTTTGTTTTATTGCAGCCGCACAAGCCCACACCATAACACCTCCAGTCTGTTTGACACATGATTTATCTATTTATTTTAAAGGTTTCTTTGGATGATGAACTGTAGCTTTCCTTCTGGATACTTTTCTCCCATCATTCTTATACAAGTTTATCTTGGTTTCATCCACCCAGATCAAGTAAGGTTTCAGGTGTTTTCTGGTTGAGTCTAATCTGGCTTTTCTACTCTTGAATGTTACCAGTGGTTTGCAGCTCGTGTATTTACATGCATGAGGAAGTCTCTTGATTGTACATTTTGGCACATCTTCCATGGGCTCCCAGACATTTTGATGTAGTTGAGCTCACCAGTGTATTCTTTCTTTTTTACCAAACTGTTACAACACCTAATGTATTTGATTTAATAAAGTAAATGTTTCCATGGCTCTACAATTTAATTTGATTACGGTACCTCTTTTCGTTGGGCAAGAATATTTAAATACCTGACATGTTACGGCGATTACTGTTTTTGTATCAGCCTCTTTGTTTTTCATGTTGAGATTTCCTTAGACCTCATATTTGTAGCTCCAGTCAAACAGCTGCCAAATGCAAACTCATCACCTAATATCAACTCCAGACCTTTTATCTGCTTTATTTGTCTTTAAGAAACAAGTAACTGATCCTCACCAGGCCAATTACATTCTTTTCAGTCAATTGTTCAAATAAATAGCTGTAAATCCTAAATAGAACAAACAATATTTGTGAAACCCTTTTAACGTAAAGCTAAAAGTCTATACTTTGATCACATTTTGAAATCCATTGTTGTGATGCATAAAGGCAAAATTATAAAGACTGAGTGTCCAAATAGTTCTGGATGTAAATTACAATTGCTTTAATGCAGACTGGTGGTAGTTTGTTGCAGTTGCTCTGGTCATGTAATGTTTTCCTTTGAAATATTTTGAGAGTTTCTACACTAATTTTTGTCACCTTTAATTTTCATTTAATTGTGTTACATTATTGGTTTGGTGGTTGACAGGATAAAAACACGACCCCCAGTACATTTGCAGGGATTTCTGGATATTTCAAGCACACTTCTCTGCATTTCTTATAACTTTCCAATAGTTTATTTTCTATTTCTGCATGGTTTCCCACAGCAACCCCCCTTCACAAAAGACCTCTATATTGCTGGTCTGACCCTTGAAAGCTCAAGCTTATCATTGCCATGAGCCTGGTGGATAGGACCCAGATGCAGGAGACCAGGAGGCAGGAGTTCCAGAAAACAGGTGATTTATTAAGTAAAAACAAACCAAAAGCGCTTCAGAGCAGGCTTAACAAAAACACAAGAGTGTACCAGAAACCTCACAGGATACATGTAGGATCAAAACAGTACGGACCAGCAGAGAGCAAGGGAAAGACAAGACCAGATATACACAGAAGGGTTGACGAGACACAGGTGCAGACAATCAGGGCAGATGGAAACCAGGGAAGTCAAGACAGAACGGAAACACAGGTTTCAAAATAAAACAGGAACTGAATCCAAACCGTGACAATCATATTTGTACTTAAGTAGTGTGGTATTGATTAACAAACATAAACCCCACTTCTACACTTGTAATGAGTTGTAACTATGTGACAATGATTAAACAGAGATTGTGACAAACTCGTACCAAAAGTACTGGCAACAATCTGTGTGGGGATTTTAGATAAACTGATTTGAACAGATAAAAACAAGAACATGCAGAGTTTAAACAACCCTACTCACAATGTAGTTCAAAGGGTTTTATATGTCATTATAAAACCCATTATGGTGGTAAGTGGAACTTTAGAGCCTTATTTCTATGTATAAACTATGTGACACAGTGCAGTCGACTGTGCTACTTTTTTGAACTGACCTTGGAAGTAAATCCAGCTATCAAGGCTTTGCATGTTGCTCAAAGACTCCCATCCAACATCAGGCAAAGCTCGGACAAGAATTCATTAAATTGAAGAAAATATTGCCTGACAGCCGGGTTTACAGATCACTTTACAGATCACTACAAATCAAATGCAAACATTAGCCAGTTTGCATTTGTTGCAACACGAGTGTTTGCGTTTGCACTTCTCTAATCTAACTGCTAATTCAAGCTTCTTTTTGGAGAAAGTAAACACTGTTTAAACTTTCTAATGCTTAACTGACATCGGGCAAAGAAAACACACTGTGTACGTGTCAGCACTGTTACTTCACACGCACAGCCGAGCAGATGGAGAAGACGTCGGACAGATTCAAAGTTCACTCAGGTTTCAGTCTCTGAACTGTGACTGGGTGGATGGATGCTGGATCCTCCCTCCTTTTTTAGAGGGACAACCCCACATGTACAGGAGATCCTGCTCCATCCCTGGATTAAATGTGGCATTTATGAAAACACTGTAGGTGACTTTCTTGCCTTTCCTTAAGGTCACTATTCAAAGCTTTACATGCAGTTGTGAGCTGTATCTAAGAGTCTGACAGGCAAGTGTTGAAAAAGCATGACAACAATCCAGAAGAAGACATTGATGGGTGCAAAAACTGAAAGTAACCAAACCAAAAAAACAAAAACAACAACAACCCTGAGCTCAGTAAATACTACAGTTTACACCTGTTTGAAACCTACATACTGTGTCTTCCATATTCTATAAATTATGATACTGGCAGGTAAAGACTGGAAAAAGCAAAGGTCATGGCCGAAGGGTTGAGGTTTGTGGCTCTAACGGCAATACACTGAATATAATCTGTTTTTTAGTGAGAGAGAGGGAGAAGGAAACCTATCGTGTTAATCTGTGTCTGCACTATTCTTAGCTGGTCCCATCGGCCAGGAGAAATATGAGAAACACACGTGACGACAACCCAGATAAATTTAGAGAGAGGGTCAGAGAAGACGTGATAGAACCTCAAGACTAATCCTGCGCTCCAGATGTTTGGACTTATGCATGTACTGGATGTTTTAATTAATGATTTCAGTACATAACAAACCAGATTTGAGGTTTTAAACAGAAACTTGGTTAAATGAGGATAATCATGCAGCAGTTCTTTTAGAAACAACCCCACCCAACTACAGCTTCATGAGTAAACCTAGACAGAATAAGAAAGGAGGAGGAGCAACTGCTCTGTTTAGTGACTCCCTTCAATGTCAGTAAATGTCTTATCACATCTATGCTTCATTTGATTATCTGGCTCTTCCGTGTAAATCCTCATCCCGTGTCTTGTTTCTCAATTTCTTCATAACATCTACGTACCATGCAACTGGCTTTGATGATTTTGCTGGACTGCTGTCTGTCATCTGTGTTGATTTTGATTGTATAATTGTGGATGTCAACATCCATGTTGACATCCCTAAGGACATATGGGGAAAGGAATTATGTTGTGTTCTTGATAATTTTGGACTGACTCAACATGTAATGGAAAAAATGCACAACAAAGTGAACCCTGAACTTCTATACAACCATGCCTGCAATGAGTTTGCCTCTTTCTTTACTGACAAGATTCAGAAAATCAGTCAGTCAGTGCTCTTCTGCTAGACGCAGGATATATTGACACAATTCTGTCCAGTCACAGACAAGAACCTGGATGACATCATACACCACCTGAACTCCACCGCTTGGTTTCCTTGATACTCTGCCAACAGTTGCACATTGTATGTCCTCAGATCTTCTAGACATTGTAAATACATCTCTGCTCTCAGGTGTCTTTCCTCAGCGCCTAAAAACAGCCGCCATTAAGCCACTTTAAAAAAAGAACAGTCTACGGATGACTTACTGTATGAACAGTTATATGCCCATATCCAACCTTCCCCTTCTTAGTAAAATCATAGAAAAAAAAACCCAGCTGTATTACCTCCTAACAATAAATGACTGTTTTGATGTCAGGTTTCCGGCTACATCACAGCACTGAGACAGCTCTAGTCAAGGTCCTTAATGACATCCTCTCCAATACGGATAGTGGCAACATGTCAGTCTGGGTCTTACTGGAGCTCAGGGCTGCGTTCCACACGGTTGACCATAATATCTTGATAGAGGGTTGAAGAACTGGCTGGGACTTTCCGGCACAGCACTTATAGTTGGAGTCCTATCCAAAAGACAGGGACTATTTTGTGTCTTTAGGTAATTACGAGTTGGAGCTAACAAAATAACATGTTAATTATCTTTAAGTGATGCCCCTTTGTCTTTAATTATTTCTTTTGAACTCTTTTCTACACTGGTACTTTTACATTTGAGTTTCAAAACTCAATCATATTTTAAATCTTGTAAATTCTGTCCTGTAAATCCTATTGTGTTTTATTTTATGTATAATACTACTACTACTACTAATAATAATAATGATAATTATTATTTTTTATTTTTGTTTAAACTTTAAATCATGTTTTTTATGTATGTTTTAACACTGTGAACCACCCTTATGTTGAATTGTGCTATATAAATAAACTTACCTTGTCTTGCCTTGCCTTGCCTTGCCTTGCCTTGCCTTGCCTTGCCTTGCCTTGCCTTGCCTTGGGTCCTGTTATTCAGGAGGAACTGTATGGGAATGACGTCAGTTTAGGAGCTGTTTTGAGGATTGCATCCCATATTCTTAATATAATTAAATATAAATATATATATATATATATAATAATATATACAAATGATATAACTTCCATCAAAATAGATTTTTTTATTTTTATTTATAACAGTCTGTAAGTTTATATGGCTCACAGTAAGCTTGAATCCGATTTCTGAACACTCACCGTTAGGTCAGGAGGAGGTGTACACTGAGCAGAGGGCTCCCTCTGGTGATTTCAAATATGAAACATGCTTTAAACAACAGACAAATCACTTGGCTGCAGAAACTCAAGTCCTTACACACCCTGACCAAATTCAGTTCCAGGTCTTTAACCCTTCGCCACACGTCTTTTCTCTCTTTGCCCCGATTTCCTGGTGAACTATTGTTAATAAAGACCACATAATGCACAAAAATTATTAAAGACAAACAAATTGCAATCCAGGACTCATGGTGTACACTCAACCAAACATGCACCAGCATATTCTGTTTTCTATTCCCCTCAAATCTCTCAGTCTTGATATTACTTGGACAACTTAATTTTGCGCCAGAAAACATGTTCATAATTCACTCTTTGCTATTTTCATGTAGGCACTGTATCTTAATAAAGATCAAATCTCTCCTCAATAATTCTTTTGAGTCTAAGCTAAACTGTATAATCATGATAAACAACGTTTTCAACGCTGACGTCTATAACTTTGGAGTTTACATGTTTTCTTCATGGCTCTGGATTCTCCAGTTTACTCCCACCGTCAGAAGATGCACGTTGATCAGAGAGAGAGAGGGCATGCAGGGTTCTTTGTCTTTTCCTCTGTGCGTCCCCATAATGTCCCCATAATGGACTAATGACCTGAACAGCGCCATTGGTATGTTTTTGTTGTCCCATGCTTTTTTTTTTGTTGTTTTAAAAATAAAAATAAATAAAGAATTGTGTCAATTCGTTTTTCTCTTGACATGTTATCACCCTTTAAGTATATTACATGGCAGTATTATGTGCTGAGTTTTAGGCTTTTACTTCTTAAGGTTGTTTTTCAGATAGGAAGGCAAGAATAGAAACTGTCATTAAGTAATAATATTAATTCTAGTAATAGTAATAATAAAGTGGCTAGTGGCGACCAGTATTGAGTATTGGGTGAGAGTGAAAGTGTCTAATTAAATCAACACACATGACCTAACACAATTATCTGTCTTATGCTCTTTCATCCAAGGTTAAACTTGAAAATGAATGTGTTGCTTGACAATACGAGTCAGGTTATGGAGTAAACCAGGCTGCAGGAGATGATAGAGGTGATTCTTGTTAGATTGTTACCCACTGCTCCCACATGGGGGCAGCGTTGGCTCATGGTTGGTGTCTTGACGCCTCTGAGCGTTTCAGATGCTGTTTTCACTCCGAAAGGGTCTTAAACCGCTTCTGATAAACCTTTCTTTACTAACACAGAATAAACTTAAGGTTGATGTGCTAAAAACAGTTTGTCATCTTAAACATGAGGAATAAGCGGCATCTCGAGAAAGTTCATTTCAGGTATATCGCAAACTTTATTTATTTAATCTCCTGTGCTCTGTATTATCATTTTTTTCTGCATTATAGTGTTATAACGTTCAAACAGTGTCACTGTTCTGCAACTATATTTCTGCTATAATACTGGTTTCTGGGATATCATTTTGTTCTGTTTTCATCAAATAATATTTTGTAACATGTAATCTCTTTTCCCCCTTTTTGTGTGACTGTAAATAGTTTTTCTCTGTTTAACTCAGCACATACCTGGAGCTGCTAAATAAATACAATTGTATGCTTTTAAAGCAATATCAGAAATAAGCTGCAAAGGTTTGAAACTCCAGATGAAGAAAAATAAATAATACTAATCATTATAATTAAGAAAAAAAAAGACATTTTAATTTGCAAGTTGAAAGCAAGAAACAGTTCATAAATTAAGTGGTTGGGTCTGCATGTTCACTCGTTTCACGTTATTTTTTAAAAGTCAATTGTCTAATATTTGACATTTGAAAAAAAGATTGATACAAGGTTGTTTGTTTTATCTCAGATTAGCCCAGCGATGCTCACCTGGACATTCTCCGGCATATAGCTATTACATGTGACAACACGACAGGGGGGCTGTTAGGATTTTGGGGCTTATCTAAGAAAGAGAAAATAATTGGATTCTCACTTGGTATTTTCAAGTTATAGTTAAAACATGTTGTACTAATAATTTTCAGAAAATGGGTCTTAATATATAAGATAAAAATAAACAGTTAAATCTGCCTCTGCCATTTAAGAGGAGTCAACCTCTCTTCTAACTCCTTATAATAACAATAAAAAAAACAACTATTGAATGTGTCTAATGTCCGTAACATATTTATCATGTGCATGGGCCAGTCATACACAGACTATGGTGCCAGGTGAAACAAGCAATGTTTGCGTGAAATACAGAGAATCATAAACATTATTATTATTTACTGAAGCTTGAACCCTTTCATGCATGCTGGCCAATGCAGCTGAGACGTCCACGACTTTGGATGGTTTAGTTGTTGTTGTTGAATATTTGAACTGATGACATACACGTAAAATAATTGTTCATATATTTATGTATATATTTCAAATTCTGTCAGGAGAAAAATAAATGCACTGATGAGAAAAAAAAATGTTTGAGCTTGTCAGCGTGAGAAAGCACATACTGATGTGTTCACAGGAGTGAAACAACCAGCACAGAAATACGAATATGAAGACAAAAAAGTCATTAGTAGTAAAGTTTTTGCAGTAAGTTTTTAAATAATTCATACATAATATAGTTAATGCATGGCTTTAATAAATATGTGTTTCTTTCATTTCTTCAGATCCAAGACTTTTCAGAAATAAAAATAAATAAAAAAATCCTTATTCTAAGGTATCTCATGTTGTACGGACAGGTGTCTCTTGAGTAGATCAAAGTGTAATTTTATGACGTTAACAACTTCAGAAGTTGAAGCAAACTTACTAAAAGACTGGAATTAATTAAAACACATTTTTCAACTCCCTTTCTGCCTTTTTAGGTATCAAAACCACCTTGTCCTATCTTTGATCCTCCAGCATTACGTTCTGTTCTCCTCTCAGCGACGAGTTCGTTCCTCTCCCTCCTCTCTGGCTCTTCATACAGTTTGGTCAGGACGCTGAATCAACAGCATTGCTGCCAGGTTGTCATGGTGTCTGATTGTTGAGTATCATGTCACGCGCCCCGTCACAGTCGGAAGCCCCCTGTGAGCCAGCAGCCATGGTAGCCACGCCGTTCACCTCGGCAACCGTGAGGCACTGGCAACGAGGAGGAGTTGTGTCACCTCATGTAGTAGCTGCAGTGTTAAACAGAGGCAGGGTTGAAGGCCGAGTCTTCTCAGTGAAGCCGCCAACCACCGCTTATTTCAGAGTTCCTGTATCTGGAAGTAAATGATTATAATATGCACTCCGAGTGAGCTTATTTGCTCTGTTCCAAATGGATTAAAAGGAAAAACTTAAAATGTCCACAAACTTTAAACATCCACAGGATGCTTGAAATAAAACTTAGCAATGCAAAATCAGAGCAACTTGAAAACTGATTCCACATCTTCATTTGCAGGCTTTCCTTCCGGCTTTTTGTCTTTCACTGCCTAAATACACACAATAACACATTTAACACTTTAGAAGTAGTCTCTTTCTTGATGAAAATGAAACACGGAGCAAAGTCAGGCTTCATGAATTGCATGAGAGGTGACCGCGGCCAAACTAGGAGCCCGATGCCTCCAGGGCTCCGAGCGCCCAGGGCAGGGGTCTGAAAGGGAAAGCCAGAGTGGAGGCTCCGAGGCCAGGCTCGCTAACACGCCAGCAGGGGTTCTCATCACTCTCTCCACACTTCTGCTGTCAGAGCTTTTGTTTCAGCTGCATTGCTCACCCACAAGGCTCTGCCTCCCAGGTAACTATATACTGCTGAGCTGGTGCTGCTGGAGGGAGATGGAGCTGGACGGACCAAATGGCAGCGGGGGAACAAGAAAAGTACACTAACTGCTGGACTTCTGACACACTCATTGTTCATTATATGGAAATTAAAGTCTTTTTTATTCTTCTTATGCCATCTCCCTGATGAGATGTTAAGAAAGAACCCTTTCCCTGATGTATGTAAAAACACCTGAAATAATCCAGCCATTATCCCTGCAGATTCATATGCTGATCCTTCTCAGAGTCATTCTTTTAACTTCAGTTTGACTATAGTGTCAGTGATATTCACACAGTCTTCTATCCTTCCATTATATACAGTAAAAATACGTCCATTCAGTGTTGTAGTGGGAACTTGGAGTCCATGTCTGTCGGCACTGGTTTAGAGGCAGGTTACACCCTGAACAGATCTTCAGAGAGTGACTGCAGGACATACAAATCAACCTTGCTACATCACCTTTAAGGAATCAACAATCAATTTAACATGCTTTTTTTTTGTCTGCGAGAGAAAAAAACCCACAAAATCACTGGGAGGACATGATTTTGGTGATTTTGGCACAAATGAGCATCTGAACCACATCACCACCTTCTACTTGTGGGAACAAGCCTATGTTGCTCATGTAGATGTATACGCACCGTTACCAACAAATACTACTGAAACGTTGTCTATCGAGTACTCATATTTCAAATAAATATTTTTTTCATCTTTCACATGAACATTTGACTTCATAAGCAGTAAACCCCTGGGTTTTGCTTCATCCTCTACAAAAGCTCATAGAAATGCTTGACAAGCCTGAGAGAGAAAACCTCAGCCGTTCTCCACATGTAAATCCCAATTACTAATATATTTGATAGTTGTAGCTAGATGCTGTTCATAAAAAGTTGATTATGATCTTTTATGTTCAAATAAATATAAGGTTGTGCAAATTTAGCTAGAAAAGTAAACACTCTTCCCACAATATAACAACATTTTACAGGAAGTGACTATAGACAGATGAATAACACCACAATGTTTTAAAAGCGAAAGGGATGAGCAGAAAAAGAAGAACAAGTTAAACTTACTTGTTATTCTTATCTAACACTTGAGTAATTCTGAGGTGGGATATTTTGTTTTGCATCATTCTGTGCGCCATAAAGCAGAAACGTTTGCAGTTGCATCCCCTTCGGATCATCTCTGGTGAAAAGACGCGGTATAATAACAGGGTGCCGATTTGATTTCCCTTGTCAACAACAGAACTGCTCTTGTGTATCTGAATCCTCCACAGACCCAAGATGGATTTTAACAACGCTGTGTCTTCTGCTTTCCTTCACACGCTTCAATTTAGTGACTATTCAGAGTTTTCAGCTTACCCCCTGGAGTCATGGCATATAGAAAAAACCTCAGAAAAGAACTATGTGGAATATTGTTGCAGGACTCACGCTGTGTTTTTAAATGTTCTTTTTTTGTTGTTGTAAATGTTTCAGCGGTTACTCTGTAATTATCTCTGCTTTAATGCTCATCAACTCATTTTAAAATACTCACAGTAAATATGATTGTTTACCATATTATGTTTTTTTCAAGACTCTTCACTCTTCTTCAAAAAACTTTTTTTTAAGTTTGTACCTAAAAAGTTTGAAAATATAAAAACACACTTCCTTTTCATTGTGTTTATTTTCTACATGAAATAAACTTACACGATTACAGATGCTTTCAGGGACACATTTGGGTTTTGTTGTTGGACATTTATCTTACCCTGAAAACCTGAACTATCAAACAAACTTCAATGTAAAAAATATCAAAACTCATCAGTAAAAGCTTCACCTGCTGAAACTTGATAGTATTTGGACATGTGGCTTAAAGACACACAGGAGAATTTTAAAATGTAGTAAACCTAATTCTCCTTATAATCAGATAAATAAAAAAAATAAATAAAATGTTAATATTGACATGTTGCTTTCTTGTCAGACATTTCTGGTTCAGTTGGTTTCATTAATCTCTATGCCTGAATGAGTCGTATCCAGGAGACAAAAGCAAGCTCACTAAACTGACACATTAGCGGAGCAGATAAGTCACATAATCGTGCATTTGGTGATACAAGCATGAACATTGGCATGAGCAGTCTCCATGGGACACTTGACAAGAAAATTGGTCGGGCCACTCGAAATTTCAAGTTGGCGGCCATTTTCCAAGATGGCCACCTTGGTCGATCAATTAAGTGATGTAATTGTTTGGTTGGTGATATAGGCATGAAAATTGGCATGAGCAGTCTCCATGAGTCACTTATCAAGAAAATGCTACCAGCCACTTGATGGCAGCCATTTTTCAAGATGGCCACCACCTTAGTGGAGCAGTTAAGTGATGTAAAGTTGGTTATACAAGCATGGGAATTGGCATGAGCGGTCTCATTGTTCCCCTGACAAGAAACTACTCACAGCCAATTGGGATTTCAAGATGGCGGACATTTTTTCAAGATGGCCGCCACCTTATTGGAGCATTTAGGCTAATACAAGCATGGAAACTGCCGTGAGCCGCCACTGGATCCTCAAAAGATCAATTTTCCCATATACATTTTTTTTTCAGTAAAGAGGACTTAGAGTCATTATTTTTTAAGTTTTGGATGATGCCAAAACAATTTTATGGCATGAAAAAAACCCTCTAACACTGAGGCATAAAAGTACACTGTTGATTTGGTGATTACGGGTAATTGTTTCAAAGTTTATTTAGACGGGACAATGCATATTAATGCACACTACATTAAGCAGTGTGAATACACCGGCTTTAGCAGAAATGCTAGTTTCCACCTGCAGTCCCCACAAACAACCAGACACACTCACACTCACACCTACGGGCAATTTAGAATCACCAATTAACCTAATATGCATGTTTTTTGGACTGTGGGAGGAAACCGGAGTACCCGGAGGAAAGCCACGCAAGCACGGGGAGAACATGCAAACTCCACACAGAAAGGTCCTGCTGGGCCTGGGAGTCAAACCGGGAACCTTCTTGCTGTGAGGTAACAGTGCTAACCACTAAGCCACCGTGCTGCCAAATTAAGTAGGTAAATTAGACTAGAGTGAATATCTGCACTACCAGGGCACACTGGTGATATATCACTGCTGTTAAACTCAGAGTGGGGTTCAATGTCAGCTAATTGAAAGTTAGTATCCCAAATGTTATCTAATTTTCCCCAAACCAATTAGATAGCCGCACCTGAATTGACAGGTTGTGCCAGCGCGGGAGAGCCGAGCCAAGGTTAACGGGGATTTAGTTAACCGGACGGTGTACAGATCGCACGGGATTTAAATGGCATTCGATTAACGATCGGACTAGGTGTAGGGCAAAAGCATGAACCTAGTTGTATCCCATACAATTTAGTGCTTGGTAAAAGGTGAGGTCTCAAACACATTTGGAAAACTCAGTGAATGCCCCTCTGCAGTGGATGACAGCGACCTGCAAGCTTTGGAGAGATTTATTGTGCTAATGTATGACAGATCCAGCGATGTCACAACTGTGAATGAGGCGAGGCTTGATCTCTTTGCCAGAAAGCAAAGACCATATGACCTGATCCCACCAACTCAAGCAGCACTCAAAGAGCATGCCAAACGTGCATCTTATGAGGCTGGATACGTGTGGGGACAGGCATTAAAGCGACAACCACAAATGCCAAGCCCATCTGACTGGGGATGGATAAAACAAGATGAGGAATGGAAAATCTTTTGGACTCCTTTTCCACCTATTGCAGAGAGTTGTTGGGAGTTGACCAAATGCGGGTGCACTAAGGCATGTACTGGAAGGTGTAAGTGCTTCAGATATGGACTCACTTGTACACGTCTGTGTAGTTGCCCCTGCTAGATCCTATCTGCATATTGTTTTTGCCAGGGTTACTCCCCCTTGGCACCTGTGTTTTCAGGTGTAGACCTATGGCTCGGCTCCCCATGGCCACATCAGTTTGTCTTCAGTTTTACCAGTTAATCTTTTTAGTTTAGTTCTTTAGTATTTTTTTCCACTGGCTAATTACCAGTGAGAGATATTTTTAGTTGAGGAGATACTTTGTAATGTCAGCACCTCTACCTTTTATTTGTGAGGGATATTTTCAGTTTATCATGATTCCACGGCTATGTCAGTCAGAGCTGCTGTTGCCTCTAGATCTGCCCATATTGCCATTCAGTACATAATTGTTCAATTATTTTTTGGAGCGCTATCCATTCAGCACCAAAGCTGGCCATTTTAATAATCTTCCTTTTTGTTTATCCATTCCTTAGTATTTATTTGACAATGTTACTGTCTGTTCATTTAGGCAAAAAAAAAAAAAAAACGAAAAAAAAAAACCCCTCCCTTGTGACTGTTACCTTGTCTTGGTAAGGGAGCTTGTGCACTTCAATGAACCCTGAGAGCTATGCCGTTAGGAGGGAACTCCTGGCAGGTTTTACCACATCGGACAGGTCAAGGGTGAGGAGTTCGACAAAATACAGTAAAAAATCCATTCTTGGCCTTTTTAGGAGCTCAAATTAACATGGGAAAATATATTATTTAAAAATCTAGGTGGCAATGTCAAAGAATGGCTGCCATCTTGAAATTTCAAGTGGCTGTGAGCAGTTTCTGGTCAAGTGACTCATGGAGACTGCTCACGCCAATTTTCATGCCTATATCACTAACCAAAAAATTACATCACTTAATTGATCGACCAAGGTGGCGGCCATCTTGAAAAATGGCCGCCAACTTGAAATTTCAAGTGGCCCGACCTATTTTCTTGTCAAGTGACCCATGGAGACTGCTCATGCCAATTTTCATGCTTGTATCACCAAATGCACGATTCTGCCTAAAATCCACTCTTAGCCGCTCCACTACATGGAAGAGGCAATTCTTGCAATTCATTGAAAGACCACCAGAGAGTCTCTAAAAATGAGTCAATTGGCTGTTATAAAGTCCCTCTTTGGATCAGAAAGAAAAATACAGACATAGTGGTACAAAAAAAGAGGGAAAAAAAAACTTTCATAGATTTCACCTCCAGCATCACTCTAAGGCCTGATGTCCACCGCACACGAAATTGCTCGCATGCAGTGGACCATGGACTGTATTTAATGGACAAAGAGTTTGGTCATGTGACCCACTGGTTTCTGGAGACCAGTTCTGAAGCCTGTTTTCCTTCGTACGGAGTGCAGCCATGTTGGTCAGCAAGCCGACAGGAACATGCTCAGCGTATGTAAATAATAATTAGCTTTGCTCCCAGCTCCTTCAGCCCAACCCCACTGAAGGACCTGCAGAGCACCAGTCAGACGTTTCTAGTGGGATATAGTCGTTAACATGTCGATTCCGGTGTAATGACCGGCAGACGATTAAGAAGCTTGGTAAGGCCAGCGGACGAGAACGTGCAGCATTTGAACAAAAAGCCAGAATTCACAAACAACTGGTTAAGAGTTTAATCAAGGCTGGACAACAATCTGGTACCAACAGGATGTCCCCTCGAGGCTTAAGAAGCACTGCTAATGAGACCATAAGCAGGTGCGTATCCTCAGCTGCTTGACCATGCCCTTTGACCTCATAAAACCTGGTGAAGCTGGTGCTCCGGTAGCAGGATGGGGAATTTCTGCCTCTCAGACATCTTGCCTTCCCAAGATTCCTGGGCAGGCGATGGTCGCATTCCATAGAAAATTAATGGGATGCGTGTGATGCGAGTGATTTGCTGCGTGTAATGGACATCAGCCCTAAGGTGTCAAACAGGAACTTATCCCTGCGTCTGATTTTGTGTGATGCGACAAGTGGAGGTGTTCCAACTATCTTCTGGATTAAAGGGAAATGGTAAGACGAAGGGCTACACACCCCCTTTAATGAAAACATTTCTGGACTACCCTCCAAATGGAGGGGTATGCAGAAAACAGTGCACACAGGTTAATAGCATACAGTATAGCATATGCATATACATAGCTGCACAACTGAGCAAAAAAAAAAAAATCAATCAATGGATTTTTTTCGGGAATGAAAGGATCATCAATTCATGAAAATGAATTATTTCCTGTTGCATTCAGAGCAACATTCCCAGGCAACTGAGAAATCTTCTTCAACTTTGTCTTGCCATTGACAAACACAAATAAATTCCTACAAGCGAGGCGAGTGAGATTACCCCATCTGATGTTGGTATTTTTGAACTTTCATTCACCCAGCTCGTCGTGTGTTTCCTGAGGAACCTTGTGGTGACTTAAGAAGCGAAGCCGTAGAGGTGTTTCATTTCTGTCACATTTTTATCCCTTGGCCATGTTTTTCAGGAGGTATTCCTTAGCTTAGGTGAGGATGTAGGAATGGTATTGGGCTGTAGTTCTTGACTCTTTAGTGAATTTGATATGCAAGCTATGAATTAAGAGCTAAGAGAGAACAGTCTCTTTCCAATACAATATGGTTCGTTGTGCTTTTATTTGTATTAACAATCGACTGCGACTGGCTGTAGGCGGACTGAAAAAGGTCCGAAAGCAAAGGTGGTTTGTTCAGAGCAGCCTGTAAGCCATGTGACAGCAGCTTTTCACGGTGCCCAGAAAAAGATGCTGAGCTCACGATACAATCTTCTACATAAACCACCCTCAGTAGTCAGTAAGTTTTAGTGAATAAGTAAGTTATTCTGGACGCAGCTCATGAATGTTTTTGAGTAAACAACAAATATGCTGTTGCATTAGAGGAACACCTGTTTTTCAGTGAGTTTAATTATGCACAAAAGTGATATTTCAGGCTGCGTCTATACCCACTATTTTCCACAACCACATTGCTATAACATGCTTGACAGGGTGATATGAACTGTTATAGCTATATGCCATGGGGTTTTATTATGACTCTTTAAGGTATATCTCACTTGATATACAGTCCAGTCTTATGAAAATGTCAAATATCTTGTTTTTAGATTCTTTCTAAAGACATGATACACAAATTAGCCAAATCAAAGACCTGGACAAAAGTCAGATAAATCATTTTACAACTTTCATATATTTCAATGAACCCAGAGGCTTGAAAGAGATTGAGAGAGAGTATACTCTGTTTTAATTGTTATAAAATACAACATATATGCAAATTAATTGTTTTAAACTATCATTTTCAAGGGAACCCTGGGGTTCTCTGATCCATTGGAGATCATTACATGAAATATTTTTGTTTAACTCTGATATATGGTTTAATAAGAAAGAATGGTTTCAGAAATTACAAGAAAAATGAAAACGAAGCTTAGGAGTTTATCGTCTCAGTCAGCTAATAATTTAATTTAGCAACAACTAGATGATGAAAGACCACAGTGAAAAGTGGAAATATGTAGTTGATTCATTGGCACCGGGTTTTCATACTTCTCAGCAGAAAATGTGTGAAGTTTCTCTGTATCCAATCTCTGATCCCTACTCATGAGATGTTTTTTTCCATGTAAAGAATGCCCACATGCCTTAAAACTGCTCAGATGTAACCCAACACCATCGTCTCGTTTTGTGTGTGACAATAAATGGACATGCAAATGAATCCACATCTCTTCTGCAGGACAGACATGCACATTCAGATTTCAGTAAAGAAACAAAAATGCAATTTGTGTTTGTCATGAGATTCATGTCCGTGGTCATGCGTGTACACTGCAAAAACTGCTGCTGCCTCAATCTAGTAAAAATTGTCTTATTTTAAGCAACACCTTTTTCTGCTAGTGGGATAAGAAAAAATGTTCTTTACTAGAATTTTGAAAATAGTCTAAAATAAATGTCCAATATTCTTGATACAAGGCATTTCATGTGCTTATTTATGTCACTTTAGAGAAAAAGGGAGACACATTTCAAAAGATTCTGGGAACAAATTGTTGAGTTTGACTGCAGCAGGATGCCTTTTACAAAATGACAGGCTTTCATAACACCCAGTCAGACATAGATACTAACTGCCAGTGTGTCGCCAATAGTAAAAAATACATTGCCACATAATGCAGAAATGTCACGTTTGTTCCCAGTGAGGACTGGCAGAGGCAGTCTCACTCAAGACTGATTTTAATTGAACAAAAGAAGGAAATCTTGTAATTCCAAGTAAAAGAGTGTAGGTCCAAGTGAAGTCAAGAGTCACTATTATTAAAGTCTTTGATGATTTTGTCAGAGTAATCCGATTGGTTTTGTGAGGTCAAACCTGCATTACACTGCAGATTCTCTGCAAACACGAGTGCACCTCTCCCTCTTTCTTAGTGGAGCTTTGTGTCGCATCAAAGGCCCTGAGCAAAGAGACATGAGCCTTAATTGTTGTGCTTTATCAGGGGGATAAAGGCGGGACGGTGCAGCAATTTAGGCGGCCTTTATGACACCACAAAGTGTGACAGACTGACGGAGAGATAATTGGCAGAGAGGAGAAAGGCGTATGGGATGAAAGAGGAGAAGGATGGAGAGATGAGATGGCGCAGATCATTTTTTCAGCAGAAATGAAACTCAAACATATGAAGTCGATCCTCCGCTTGATGCTCTCCAGACTGTTTTTCAGGGAAGAAAATTAGTCTCTCAGCCTAATGTAACGATTCATAAAAGAAAATTAGACCTTTCTTAAAGTTTTGTGGATAAAGTGTTCAGCTCTACATGAAAATATTTGAAATGTATTACAATGTTGCTAAAATCACTTTCTCCAAAAATGTTTACTTAACAAACATGTTTGCAATGATAACCAGATGCTTTTCAGTGTTGTCACTAAATTTCTCTCCTCAACATCAAGAGGTGCCTCCTAAATTTGAATATTTTTAGAGATAAGAATCATAAATTCAATGCTGTTTTGTATTGCAGACTTTTAAAGTGTCAAGATACACTAGTAGCTTAGTTTTCCAGCTCCCAAAAATGTGTTAACAACACAAAACAATGCTTTCCTCCTTCTATGACATCTGAACTAACATGTTGCGCATTTAGAGATGCATGATGCAAAACAAAAGCTGAGCATAACTTCCAGTCTCTCTACTTTTTTCCCTCTCCTTACCTGGTTTAATGATTTATTTTGAGTGGGTAGCAAGCTGGTAAATGCTGAAAAATGATTACCAAAGAGTCCTGTTGTTTGTTTGGTACTTCGTTATGTTGCACTGTCTTTCCCACAGATCACACACACTCGCATCATCGCTGAGTTCACACACTAACCGCGAGTCCCCACTCTTCTCTGCCCCTGACATGAATATATGAGTGTTTTTATGTGTGCTGTGAAAAGGCGTCCCTGAGTTAAGTGGTCTTGTTGTGTTCTGCCGGGGCTCTAGCAGCATCCAGTGGGGGGTGCGGCTGAGAGTGGTGGCGGTGGTGGGTGTGGATGAGGGAGAGGCCTGCGTCACCATGCCTAATCGGCCTTTCTCGCCAGGGTCAAGACTTTCTGTCTGGGTCTGCGGTGCTCCCTGCCACTGAGGTGCTCGCCCATTCAAGCGCACAATGTCCCTGTCAGTCCCGACAACACTTCCTGCCTCTGCTGGCTCCAGCCCTCGCAGGGATACACAATATTTCACAGCTCCCAACAATGGCCTGTCTGCCTGCACCCACCATATGGTTACTATGGGCCACAATATTGACACACATCACTAATTATTCAAAGAGTGAGTGTGAGTGAGGAGAGGAGGGAAGAGGAAGGCACCTATACTGGACAGTTTCCCTCTCTTTTGTTGTTTCATGTGGGTCCATACACTGCCTTACGCAAGTAAGGAGGGAAGGGATGGAACAAGAGATCACGGCTGTTGTGGCAGCTTTCCCAGCATTTCTTTTTTTCTTAACTTTTTTTTCACTTCAGGAATTTAAGTCATACAAAATTGGCAAGAGCTCTTCATGTACAAATAAAGAATGACACATAGAAATATTTTTCTTAAAATCTTTTATCTACAATGAATCGATGTGTTGGGTCTTCTGTTTTGAACAGGCTCAGTACAAATAAATTAAACTGAATAGTTCTGATTGATGTAATCTTGACAAAGGGTTTAATATTAATGGTAAAGGTCAAAATGAGCTCATCTGGTAAAACTGTTACTCTGCAAAACATCAAAACAACTGGACTGCAGTTCTGCCTAATCTTCCACATATTCTCTGGGGACAGCTGTGGCTCAGGAGGTAAATCAGTCATCTTCCAACTTTAAAGTTCGTGGCTGGATTCCTCGTAGTCAAAATGTCGAAATATCCTTGGCTAATACACCAAACCCCACATTTACCCCAATTCAGTCCATTGGTGTGTAAACTGTATAAAAGAGAAAAAGCTCTGCCAAGACTTAACAGAACACGATACCTGTGTCTGCAAGCCAAGGCTGTATCAATGTGTGTGTGTCTAGTGAATGTTGCTTGTTGTGCTTTAAGTGATCAGAAATACCAGAAAAGCACTATATAAAAGCAGTGTATAACTCTGATTTGCATGTGGATATTTCTGATCCCAAAAAGGTGGCCAGGGACGCTGGGTTTTGAATGATGGCTTGCTAAACTCAATAGGAACTGCCCTATCTCATCCTTTGAGTTGTTATAGACAATGTACAAAAGTTCACACTGAAAGAAGTTTTCTTTTCTTTTCCTTTTTTTTGGCATAGCTGAGCTCCAAAGAAATTACAGCAACACATCAGCTCTACTAATCACTAAAATAAATGGATATATTCAACATTTCAAGGATATCACATTACAACAGCAGAAGAAAAGTGTAACTCCAGGCCAGAAAAAGGATGAATTGGGGTCTTGACGGTCCCAAAGGAAGTAAATGTCATGCCTCTTGTCCCATGTCATGGCTTTAACTACACAGAGAACATGATTATGTTTACCTACGGACTTGAATGCACAGTTTTTCCCTTTATAATTGACCCGTGAAACAGACAATGACATTTTAAAGGTGAAGATATGCAGTGTGGCTGTGCGTGAACAAACAATTAAATGACTTATTATCCCAGAAATTTTGCAGTACCAAAATACTCCTTGCATTTAGATGGACCCTTAAAAAAACCCTACAAAGAATATTTAAATTTCGTCATTCAATTTGGACATGAATGTGTTATGGCTGTGGTCTGGTTACGTTTTGTTATGACTAACTTCTTCAATTGGCATCTGTTTATGAAAATGTATGCGTACATTTAAAACCTCTCAGTTACATTACAGTATCTCTTACGCATTACTTTATTTTTGTGGGCAGTTACACAGAGTTTGGTTTGATTCGGTCTTCAGTGAAAGTAGTACTGTGGTTCCTGTGAACAAGACATGTATGCTGAGGTTTTTAGGCATCTGGGACCTCTGTCCAGCACCAGCAGCTTCAAATAGACAGATCAGTTAACAGTTTAAAAAAAACAACAACAACAAAACAAACAAACAGACAAAAACAGGGTAAAGGGATAAATAGACAAATACTAACTAATTAACTAACTAACAGCTTTGGCTTTTCTAACATCACACAATGGAGTCTTGTATCCATGTACTTTTTTTCTGAGGAAAACCAAAGCGAAACGCAACTGCTCGCTTCAGCTTAGTCGAAGAAAGTCAGCTAATTACGTGTTGACTGTTGTACTGTGAAATTGTACTTTGTTTTTTTTTATTTTCTTAATTGAGCTTCAGAGGCTGTTCCAATGTGTTATTATGGTTTAGCTTGTGTTAAATAGCATCAGTGAAACAGCACATCGCAGCCTTGGCAGGTGGGAAAGTTGTTGTCAGAAAGAATTAAACACACGTTCGTGTTTTCAAATCTTAGAATTAATTTCAGATCTGGTTACTTTTGCAAAGGTTCAAGCATTTTATAACGCATTAACAATGATGATGATTGTAAGGCATCATTATTACCATCTACTTACCAATGAAGATAGTGAACATTCAGGTGAATAGTGGACATCACCACCATTGCTGATGTATTTGGAGCTGGGGGCTAACCACATTTATGCAAGAGAGGGGAGCTGGAAAATAATCCTTGATTTCACATTAAAATGTCTTTGTGGATTGATTAAATTTTTGACCAGGAACTGGAGATATATGAGGAAGTCAGAACTAAACAGCATTCACTTTTATGACAGAGCGACCAGATCCACCGTTTAGTTTGAGTCTGTGTATAACACGTAAGTTAGGCAGACTGTGTGATTGAGCCTTTCTATGGAGGACTGATGCTTGAAATCATCACAACTCACTGAATTTTAAACCAATTTTCAAGCTGTCTGGTTCATTAAAAACAGCAGATTTGAATTCGCAACACTGGAAG
Source organism: Cololabis saira (assembly GCF_033807715.1). NCBI lineage: Eukaryota > Metazoa > Chordata > Actinopteri > Beloniformes > Belonidae > Cololabis > Cololabis saira. The sequence goes on along the minus strand of NC_084603.1, from coordinate 26,251,619 downwards.
CCGGGTTTAATTAAGCAGATGTATTTGCATGCTAGAAACTTTGTCTTTTGTAGATAACAATTATTTGTTTCTGTATATTACATTACCATAAATTAGTTGGATTGTTTTTAAGTAAGATCTTTTTTCTTATGTTGTACATGAAATCCATGAAATACACAAACTCATTACAAAATCTATGCAAAAATATTTACTATGTTTCAGCTTGGTTTTATATTCTTTTGCACATTGACTGAAAAAACTATTGGAAAACCCCTTGCATCTAGAAAACCATATTTATTAGGGAAGGTTTGTATTTGTTGAGTAAAAAGATTAGTTGAAATGAATGTCGTCAGGTGAGGATGTCTTTGCATTAAACAGTGACAGTATTATTAAACATGAAACAGTATTTTTTTTTTTTAAGCACAACATTTTTCTAAAAACCAATGGATACTATTCATATTACCACTGTTCTTAATAGGATTACAGTTGTCTTACTAGATTAAGGTCAAACAGTTCTTAAATGAAGGAAGATGGTATCTCTAACTAAAAGAATTCAATACTTGCTGGATTAAATCGTCATGTTACGTCACGTTATATATATTAAATTTTTTATTTTTATTTTTTTCTGGTTTTGCACCATGTGGAGAAGGGTTATATCCCCTCCCTGTGCATTGCTTCTATGTCTGTGATCAGACCCACAATCGTGTCATCCACCAATGTTATTGTTGTGTTTGAATTGTGGATGCGTGCAGTCATTCATGTACAGGGAGCATAGAGTGGGCTGAGGACACAGCCCTGGGGAACTCCTGTACTGAGGGTGATGGTGGAGGATGTGAGCTCCCCCAGCCTGACTTGCTGGGGTCTGTTAGCGAGGAAGTCCTTTATCCAAATACAGAGGGGGTTCCTAACTGCAATGAATGCAATTTCTCGACCAGCTTGTCAGGGTTGATAGAGTTGAACACCAGCAAACAGCATCCTGACGTAGGTGTTTTGGTTTTATTCTACATGTTGAATCGGCCAAAGTGAACGCCGACGCAGACACCGACCTCACCCGACTGCCCGACTGCCCAAGGGCATCTGTCAGCCAATAATCGGGTGGTGTGTCCCGGCCTTAAGTGAGAAGGCGTTGTCCCTGGATCTGTTGGGCCTGTATGCAGCTGACAGTAAACTTTTTATAGCCTCCACATCCTTTTGTTCCCCCAAACTGTTATCATGCAGAATAACTTAACAGCATTTCAAAACAAGTGCAGTAAACTGAGGAGGCGGTAGGTTTATGTCAGGTGTCTCTGCTATGAACGGAGCTGTGAATAAATGCCAAAAAGGGAGCTGTTGTACTGTACCTCTGTGATGTTTTGAACAAAGTGTGTCACGTGGATCTCATTAGGACCTCAGGTAATTGTGTAAAAAGGGCAGATTGTATCTCTAAATAATTATTTTCACACAGAGTAATGTGTTTACATGATGTTTTAAGGATTGTTCAGTCTCCAGCAGCAGCAAAGTGGAAATGGGAGTAATAGCTGGCAAAACAAGGGGTAAAAAAGCACATTTTACACATGCTTCAGTTTTTTAAGAAAATAAATTAAAGTACTTTGATAGTGTACTCAACACAAAATTATCCAAATGAAGCCTTTTGAGCTTTTGTACTGAGGAACTACAAACTGAAATCATAAAACTATCAGCACAAATATAAACCACCTCCCAGTGAACTTTGATTAAAGTATTAGTAGGCGTGGCTGAGGAAGACGCTCAGCGTGTCTTCCCTCTTCCAGCCTCTCACCTATCCTCGTCCCATTCTCCCGCCGTCTGGGCCTCGCAGAAATCCCAGTCTGTCTCAGCCCGGCTGCCCCCTCGTTGGTGGGAATGTGCTCCTGTGCAGCAGGCCATGACAAGCCCATGTTGGGACAGGCCTGAGTGATACTCTCCACAGAGCAGTGATTGACGGCCCTCACTGAGGGAGGTGGGATTCCTCATCTGTCAGTCAAAGTGCTGCCGGAGATAAAGATGCACTGTGAGGGAGCGCAGGGATCCGCCTCCTCTGTCAGGTACCTAAGTAAAGTTAGCTTGTTGGCTGAGGGTGAAGGTTGCCACAGGTCCAGATGCTCCTGAGCTTTCTGATCCCTCTTCGGGCTGGCCGGGATGTGCTGTGCCACATCTGTCTGTGCAGAGGTGTGCCATATTGCTTCCCATCTGCCACATGACACACTCACATTCTCGCAGAAGCAGAGGCCCGCACGTACACCGTGCACAGAAACTGCCCATTTTAACCAGGGCCATAAATAGTGTAATTCATGGGTGTGAAACAGCAGGTTTTTAAGAGCGCTCAGAGGAATGGAGCGGAGCTGGAACCTTTGGCAGCTGACGGACAGATTTTCTGTCCCTGGTAGCCACATGAAACTCTATGAAGTGCACAATGAACACACTGAGACAGCGCGGCAGTGGAGACCTGCTGCTGAAAGGAAATAACAGGCAAAAGCATCTCAGCTTTACTCTCTCTTTCTCCCCGAGTTCCTCTGTCCTTGTGCAGCTTACCATCTGTCTCCTCTCTGTCTCGGTCCTTCTTTCTGTCTGTCTCCCGTCCTCTTCTTGAGCCAGGGGGGCCGTACTGAAGAGAATGTCACCGCTGTCCCAATGTTACTTAGGGGACGTTGACTCCTTAGCCTCGGCACCGTCAGCAGCCATATGCTGATGCTTTCATATTCCAGGAATGAGGGAAGGGAGTCGTAAAGACCGCTAAAGCCAGAATTACAACCTGGGCTAGCACTGGCGAGGAGAGGACCCTTCTGTCACACCATGAGCGCCTTTACGTCCTCACTCCCTCCATCCCAGAAAGTGCCAAAGGCTTGTGGGGCACCAAATTTAGGCTGGCTTTTCACTCATAGTCATACTTTTTTTGTTTTAACAAACATTGCTCAATTGGAGGGTAATTCCGTGTTATTTGTGGCTTCTTTGGCTTTCCCTCTCTAATTAAACATTCACAACTGTTGGTCGTTTCTGTGCTGATTGTGGCTTTAGGAGACATCACATTCTTCCTCCGCGAGGACTGCGGAGCTATAGGCAGCCTTTCCAGCTTATCTATATTTCATGCTTTTATCTGCTCTCAGGGTTTAATTAGGCAGTTAGCAGCTCATTAAAATCTATTGGGAGCAAACTTTTACCTCGTTGGAAAGTTGTGCTGATGTTGAGCTTTTCCAGGCAATGCAGGCTTTTGATTACCTTGCATCCATAGAGTCATAAGGTATTGCTGAGTTATGATACCTTTATGGTTTGGTGGTGCTTTTTGTTTTAGAATATTTTCCTCCGATGTTTCTTCCTTTGTACTGTAGCAGATGGAGCGATCAATAGCTCTTAAAAAAACTTTGAGAGAATTCTAGTTTTTAAGCTCATTGCGGCGGGATTATGTTTGTTTCCAGATGTTACACCACCGCTTGGTGTTTGTGGATGAATTCCTTTAATTCATCATTATGATCTCATAAATGTATGGATTCTGTCTCTTCTCTCTTTCTTTCTGCCTCTTCGCAAGCACCTGAGGGAAAGTTTGGCCCATTAGCAGCTAAATGTGCTGCATATTCATATGCTGTGTATTTATTTCTGATGGAGCTTCGGTGTTGGAGTTATATCTCCAGTGAATATGAACCAAGATAGTAAATCTGTTTATAGCTGTGACACGGAAGCAGGAGCTTAAGGAGGCCGTGCAAAGAAAAGGAGCCTCATAACAACAGGTAATGCACTCAAGGATTCATCCAAAGATGTCCAACCTAAAAATCACGTTGATAGAATTGATATACGTGCATCTAAAATAACACAAAGAAATAACTCCAGGTTTAATAAAGAGCAACAACTGTTTTGCTTTAAAATGTTAGGGGAGTAGAGTGGGGTGAATAACTTAATAGTCTTTGAAGTTTAGTTTCGAAACCTGTGAGTTCTGTGTGAGACGACGTTTTATTTAGTTTTGTTCAGTTTTCTGTTTTACTTTATTTCTACCTATTATTTATGTGTTGTTTTAAAGCTTTACATTTTGTAAGAGTTCATACATGGATTTGTATTATATCACAAATTATATATTAACATTGGATATCTGATTAGCTCGATATTTGTTAATATATGCATTTTTTTGCATCTATCTATCTATCTATCTATCTATCTATCTATCTATCTATCTATCTATCTATCTATCTATCTATCTATCTATCTATCTATCTATCTATCTATCTATCTATCTATCTATCTATCTATCTATCTATCTATCTATCTATCTATCTATCTATCTATCTATCTATCTATCTATCTATCTATCTATCTATCTATCTATCTATCTATCTATCTAAACAGTAAATATGTATATTATATACAGACAGGCATGGCTTCCCATGCCAATAATAAAGTCAGTGTAGTAACACATGAAGCCTGTAGGGGGCGACTGCTGTATCGATGTAACACTAATCGTGTTTCTGTTATCCATAGATTAACGCAAAACCTAAATATCACAAATAAAAAAAACAGTAATGAAAACTCCACTGATTCAAAGAAACTGCCAAATATCGCAAACAATGTTTTGCTCTTTCAAGTTTTTCTCTTTCAAGAGGTGGGTTTTCAGACGTGTCAATTTATCTTAAAAGTGTAATGGAAACACATGTTTCACATTTGCACATCTCTGGATGTGACGTAATCCTTTAATCTAAGGTCATCAAACTCTGGTTTCCAGCTGATCTGAGGACTTTGCCTCTTTATAGTCATTTAAAGGACCATACGATAACTTTGTCCACTGTTGACTATATTTTGCAACAGCGGTAGTAAGAATCGCAATATTTTGTCCAAAACTAAAGAGGATTTTCATCTATCTTCTTGGAAGTCTAGATTTCCTTTTTCCATGTTTTGAAAAGAAGTCTGACAGGACAAGATGAGGAGAGTTACAGAAATACCGGGAGAGAACTAGGAGAGTTACGCTCATAAAAAGAAAAACAGTGGAACAGTGTTCGGTGGAAACTCCAGCCCACCAGAGTTTTGCTTTCATTTTGTGAAAAAAAAGGAATTGAAATCCACCTACTGATCTAGAACTATTTGCTCGGGGTGAATTACTGTAATACTGTACATTTGTACAAATGTATACAAATATATGAATACAGCCACTTGCCACAGGATCACCCCCTGTAAAAGAAATAGTTTATATGGAAACATCTGAGAAAAAATATTGCATTTACTGAGTTTGAGACCTCAGCAAACATTTAAAACATACTCTTTAGGGTGGGACTGTATCATGATGGACGAATCGTTGCCACCTAACAGAAGTGTGCAATACATCGGATTCTCAGTCCCATTTACTGCTAGCACCAAATTTAATTGTTCATATATATTTCCCAAGTATCTCTCAGTTCTATGTGCCATCGGTTTCTCATTAATCACCTGGACTTCCTGTGCATCCTCAGGGACACGTAGTTATTCTGGCTCCGGCGTCATTTCTTTGCTTTGGTGGTATGGGCCGCTGTTAGCAGATGGACATCCGAAACCAAACTGCCAACCTGGTACTCATAAAAAAATGTCAAAATGATGTGTGTTGACCTCTGATACAGCAGAAAGAGAGACTTGCCTTGTCACCCTCCGAGGCGTGGTCTGTAACAACTCTCCGGCAGGGAGCCTGTTAGCCGACCTGAAGGTCCCATGTGAGCCAATCAGGCCGGAGATGTAAGTTTAGGGTGTTTGAAAATGGCGGCGGCCAGTCACTAAGATATGGCTTGTTGCTGATAATCGGCGGCGTGGCGTGGTGTGGCGTGCGGCTGACAGATGCCTGCTCCAGCTGGTACAAGGGGGGGTTTATCGCCTGGTTGGAACGCGGGTCCTTATACCCCTCCACTGTGCTGGCCAACGTCGCTGTGTTTAATGAGTCACGAATTGCCTGTTTGTCTTCTGCTCCCTGCTGTTTCTGCACTCCCCCTTCCAGAACAATCCCTGAAACACATGCTGCTGCGCTCCGCAGAGCAGCCAGACAGAAAGCCTGAGCCAAACTGTTGTAAAGAACAAAGTTGTCATATTTTATTTCTTCCTTTTTTGTCTTTTTTTTTCCTTTTGGGTGTTCATCTAAGGGAGGGGATGGGTCGTTCTGTAATAAAGCTGCCTTTTTAGATGCTGGGCCTGACCTCGCCAATATGGCTACCCCGAGAAACCAGTGCCCATTTGAAGCCCCTGACAAACACATAAATGGCTTTATAATTGGGCTGCTTTGTTGTGCGAGGCGCAGCCTCGTCTGAAAGTGCTGTTCAACACTTTGTGGTAAATGGAGTTACATTACGACAGCACATAGCAGTTGCTAAAGGAGCAGAAACTGGCACGCAGATAAGACAGGAGCAGGTGGTGTTGTCACAGAAAATGGGCTGTTTTAAGTTGCTCAAAAAACTACGACTCGAAAAGAGGAAGTTTTACTGAGACTAATAAGCAGATCACAGTTTTATCTTCAGGCCAGCGACAGAGCTGTGAGACTCAATGAAATAAATCTGCCTTGAAGTCCATGTAAACACCCAGAGATACTTGGATCACCATCAATTAAGCCAGCGCATGCACAGCCATGCACACAAGCGTTCACAGAAGGCCTGCCTGCAGTCTGTGTACGGGGGATGATCCGCAAGCTGCCCTGAGCTTTGCCTGAATCTCACCTTTTCAATCACCGAGGATGAGCAGCAAACCTCTGCAAGAGCAGCTGAATCTGAATATTAATCATTACAAACTGATGATTGATGTCTGGGTGTCTTGTTGATTTAACTTAACCTCACCTGTGGGGCCAGAAGTCATCCACAACCAAAATAGTCTTCCACCTATGGGCACACACACACACTCAGCTCTGAAGAAGTGAGAACTTTTCCGTGGAATCTTGGCAGAGTCCGGATTCGGCCCAGTGCCGTGAAATCCTCATTCTGCAGGGCTGCTCTTTGTGACCGACTCTGGGATCTCGGAGTTGCATTCTTCTCATCACAGAGGTCACCGAGACAGAGGCGGCCGGCTTGAAAAGATCCTCGGCGGGGGGAAACAATGGGTTAAGGCAGCCCATAAATGTCTCCCGTTCAGCTCCGGCCCATTGACTCGCTGCTCCCCGCCAAGCAGGGCCCTGTCAAACCAGCCCCTCTCTCTAACAGCTTAATTAGCAGAAAGAACAACAATGTCGGAGCCCGTTTCAACTTAAATAACAACAAGAAAAGACCCAAAAGCCGCTCTCCCCGCCCTTTCATTGTCTCCATACGGCCCCGTGATAACAGCGCTGACTTTTTTGTTCAACTAAGTACAAATAAAACAACATTCTTACACTGTTCCGTGAGGACCATGACGAGCGGCCGACAGAGACGCAAAGGGGGGATTTTCTGCTCTTGTCACCCGGACATCATGTTTCTCATCACATCACCCTTCTGCCTCAGACAGAGTATGTTGGTATATTTGAGTGTTTTGATCAGGGAGACACACAGAGGTGTAACATCCAGAATCCACAGTGAAGTGAATCATTTATTGAAAGCTATCTGGCTGAAGGCTCTGCTCCGAGCTCAATATGATTTTCATTTTTCATGATAATGGTGATGGTCATGATGATAATGCAGTTTGCATTGTGATGATAATCTAAGTTCCTGGCGTCACAGGGAGAGAGTGTGAGGAGACACTGCACTGATGTCCACCACGCTGGCTTTGAACCTTCTCCTGCCCTCTGATGTCCGTTTGACTGATGGGTCGTGTCTGTTTGACACTTTATCATGCTGTCAATCAAATGGATCAATTTCTTTCTCTATTTCGCCTTTTTCTCCGTTGTTTTTCAGTCAAACTATGTTTCTTGTCCCCTTTTCCCCCTTCTCACATATCCATCTTTAGTAAATGTTCTGGCACATCTTCATACCTCGACATTTTCTATCTGCGTTGTCTCATTAATCGCTCTGTCTGTTCGTGCCCCATCTTTTCACTTCTCCCCGCTGTCCTTCTTTGTTTTCTTTCTTTTATCTGCGGTTCACATCAAACACTCACACCAGATTGATTCTCATGTGAACAAGGCTGCAGTGGGGGGGCGAGGGACCTCTTCCCCAGACTTTGAAGATTCTTCCCATCATGTTCGCCTCCCTCCCTGCACACTCCCTCCCACAAAATCACACACCCTCTCCTTCCCACTGCTGTCCCCTGTGGAAGAAAGCAAAACAACAACGCATTTTTACTTTGACATTTTAGTGGTTAGAAAATAACCTTCTCTTAAAAAATAAATGAGCAAGACTTTTGGTTTTTAGAGAGATTTAAGCTTCTATACAGCTGTGGTCAGGTGTATAAGGTTGTGCCTTTTTGTGTCCAAGTACATGAAAACAGTCACATTTATATGAAAATGACTTATTCATAATCTAAATCCATTTTTTTTTTATGTGGTGGTGCAGTTTTGTAGGGTAGGTCGTGATGCTACTCAATCCTGGAAAATAACATTTTGTATTTTAGATGACATTTTTGAAGTTTCATCAGTTGTATGGTTCAAATATTTCCAAAAGGACACCACATGGGTGACCCAATCTTGTAAGGTTCAAGTTAATTGTGAAGTGAGAGCTTGGAGGTTGTTGCAGTAGAAACAAGCACAGGGCCTCTCCTGGACAACAGGGACAACTCTACATGACTCTCTACTCTACTAGAATGACAACAGGGATGCAGTTATTCTTCATCAACTGTCCATATCAATACATTTAAAAAGCCTGTATGGGAAATACAGTACATGTTAAAATGTAACAAAAAAGTAAATGAATGAATACAAAACAGATTGTAGTTTGATATCAGATTCTTTGCAAATCAGCAAATGAAAGACCAAGAGCTGCAGTGTGCTGAAAGTGTGTGTGGATGTGAGCTGTCAAAGTAAGCCAAAAGAATAAACCCATGAAAGTTTAATTTAACCTAAAAGACGGACATAGAGAGATTGATTGTGGAGTGGCACGAAACACCATAACACATGTGTCTGTCTTCAGTCCCAGCGAGCACATACTGCCATCACAGTTGGTTGCACGTCCGTCAGAGGAGCACTGGAGACTGCAGAAGAGCTGACGCCATAAAACCATGGACTGATCCATGACAAACATCCAAAAAATAGCCATATAAATTCACATCTGCACCTCTCGCAGCCAGGCTGGACAACAGCAGCTGTGCTCACGGCCAATGTCTGAAATCTGTGGCAGAATAGTCTAAAGTGTTGCATCATCTGCTCTTTCTGTAGTAACTACATCAATAAACTGTTGATATACTATTACTGAGACATCCATCACTTTACTGTTTTCCAGTGTAGGCTATCTTTCTCGTGAAATCCAAAACACCATAAGTCAAAATGAGAAAGTCATATCAAAAATAGAGGAACCACAATTACTCTAGCTCTAGTCTTTTAACAACTCTCTCGACCACAGTCACGGTGCGTCTCCAAACTTTAGTTGCACACTTAATATAATTTCATGCCAAAATACAACTTTCTGAATAGGAGTTAATTTCAGCATTAAAGGATTTATTCATTTTTCTTCTGTGTAATTTCTACAGTGTTAGAAATGTTCAGGGAATTAATCATCTGATTTGTATAATTACAAAAAAATTAAAATAAAAATAAAACATGGTATTAGGTAGCTTTGTTGTAAAAGCAACTTCAAAACACTGGAAAAATGAACTACAGTCATTCACACGCTGGAGGATAACCTCTGCTGGTTTTGATGATTATATTCTCCTCTTGTGTGAGGTGTGTTACGATAAAACATGGAAGAATCTGCTCTGGAGGACGCTTGCGCTGCACTGACCTCACTTAAAGATCTCAATGTGTCAGAATTCAACAGGTTTGATATTTATCAGAAAGTGAACAATATCATTTAAAAGCAATAATCTCAGAATTACCCATTAAGATTATTTAAAGGTAATTTAATCAACCAGAATCAGAGAGATCTTTTTACTAAAGAGCCTAAAAACAACGATTGTAAAACTTAATCCAAATCTTACGTCGTTCAGATGTAACCGTATGAACATTGGAGAAAGATGTGGGTGATGGAGGAGACAAGAACCATTCACTCCTGTGAGAAAATATGCTCTGCTCTTTCAGGGAACTGACCCTTTCATACAAAGCAGAAATAAATATTCATTTAACTATTTAAGTAGCGCAGTCTCACAGTTGCAGTGTGTGCGAATGGATGTAGAGCAGCATCTCCATGAAGCACTTAAGGCTTGTACTGTGGTGAGGTTTCAGCCATTTACTTCCTTTATTGGCGAAACTTATAGTTTTTTTTATGTTCCTGAGTTCAAGCATGTCAACGTAGTTTTAACTGCAAAGAGGTTTGAAGAATTATGACCATTATATGAATGACCATTATACGTGCATGGTCATTGTGTCAATTTTACACCTCTGGTCTGGCTCGGGCTTTGATGAGCCGTCAATAAATCCACCGGAAACAAGTGCCGCTGGACGGTCAACCATGAAGTTCAGCCCCAGGACAGCCCTCTGCCTCGCTGCGGCAGTATTGTCAATTTCCCTGACTGCGTGAAGACATACAACGCACATAACTTATTTTTTTTAACAGCGCAGTCCTTTGAGAGGGTCTGTGGCTGAACCATATTTAACCTTTCCGTGTCAGACCACCCGCCAGTGGCTGGGCCTCCGGCGGCCCATTCTCCCTCCTCAGTGGCACCGGCGAGCCAGCCGAATATGATATAGAGCTGGGCCGCAGAGGAACCGCACGATTTATTCCCCACAAAACCCAAACATCTTTAGAAGACGTGTTGTTCGCCACCTCACAATGACTCTGTAGGCCACAATGCCACGGCAGCAGCATAAATTACCTTCAGTTTGAGGTGGTGAGTTTTATGTAGAGAACACCGACACTCTGTTCTTCCCATGATAAAAAAAGAAAACTTTTTTTCCCAAGTTATATCTCATACAGGGGGTGAGAAGGGGAATGCTGGACATTTTATCACATTTCACATATCACAACAGCCTAAACCCTTGAAATGCTGATTAACCGTCACGATTTTTTTGGACTTCAACACTTCAACATTGTATTTCGTTAATAAGAAAAAATATTTCATAAAAAAAAGAATAAATATGTTTTGATGAATAGTGATGAATTGATTAATCTTTTATTATTCTGTTATTTGCTGTTGTTTATCAGTTGGCTTTTATGCTTTGGTGTTTTTATGTGTATTATTCATTAAGCACATATTAGTGGAACTCCTAATTAAATAGTGCTATCAAGTTTGGACAAGGTCAGTAAAGACTTTCAGATTCTGATGAGAGCAGTGAAGAGTATGCACTTATTTAATGTATTTAATGTATTTAATGTTATTTATATGATTTAGAGCAAGGACAAGTAGCTTGTAGCTGTCTGGGCTTGAACTGGACAAACCCTTTGTGATGTCACTCACATGCTTTCTGAGTAGTCAATTTGAAGTCTGGACAACACCACATTGGTGGACAACATTTAACATTTAAAACTAGGGAAATGGTCTCAACTTGTAATCCTGGGAGCCGATTTAGCTCATTTACGGGAAATTAGCTGTGTAAGCTTGGTTTAGCTCATGCCAACCAAGCACCAACCATCATTGACGTCATCCTTACACTGACGCCACAGAGATAAGATTTGTTGCAGTTCCTCGACTGACCGACAGAGACTGGCGGCAAAAGTGAGACAATAGCCATTTTTTTACGTACCGCACCAGCAGAGTTTATATCAAGCAATACATTTATTTGCAGAATGACTGATTGACAGGCGGCTCAGCCAATGGCTAGTCGTTATCACTTCCTCATCCGTAATCATCATGCTACCGCGCTTAGTGAAGCAACCAGCTGTTTGGATGAACTCATTTTTAGTCAGCATGTTAAATGGTATATCCTGCTGTAAACGTCTGATGGCAGTTCTACAGATATTTTGGTGGGTTCGGCTGCAGAAAGCTGGGAGAAAAGCTACCTTTGACTGACATAAGGCAGGTGTACTCCTGTTAGCTTGCTCAGCAACATGGCTGCACCCCGTCAGTCTTCACAACCGGTCTTCAGAAACCAACGGGTCACGTGTCCGAATGCCTCTTCAATTGTTATATATTCTATGATTCCAACCTATGATACTAATTAACATTAAAGTACCTTCATTCTGATCAAATTGATGCATACATCCTCTCTTTGATTAGCTCTCTCGATTTGGAAGTTGAGCGCGATCAGCTAGCCACTGGCTATTGATCAACCAGGAAGGATTCTGGATTGGTCAAAGGGGATGCTCTTTGTACTGGTGGACCCAACATGTCCAGCAGCTAGTGGCCATTAGACCAGATGTCCCTCTGCTGAGGTTTTAATGTTGCTCCTTTAGCTTTTAATTAACAGATCAAATGTAAAATTCACAAAAAAATATTAAGCCTAAGCAGCTAAAGGGGTGATAGCCCGCTGTAAACTCCACGGACTGATGTTGCGGTTCCATAAAAAAAGACACGTCCCTATTTATGCAGATATCTGTGATTAGGTACATCAAAAATTCAACCCTCATTAATGCCACAAGTAAATATAAACACCAAACCCTTTTCTTGAATTAACCAGATACATAAACTACCTGGTTGATGTGATCACCCTCACTTTCATCCTGTAAGGTTGCTGATTGTGTTGGAGGATCCATGACTGAGTGATAAATAAAAGCATACATGTCTAAGCGTGAGTTATTCAACATGTTCTTATATGAAGTGAGCAGATAACCAGCTTCTTCTTTTCTAAAATGAACTTTGCAACATATCTAATTATTAAAGACTATCAGGCCATCCCACTGGAGTTTTTATGCTTGGTTGTACATGACAATACAAGCTTTAAAGGAGCTTGAGGCAGGATTTATGAAAAAAATGCATATACGTTTTAAGTTTTCTAGTGATAATGTCAGATGAAGCGTTCCAAACCAAAAAGAATGAGCCCTCTAGTGTATCTCTCCGTTGCCTTGAACAGGCTGTGTGCTGCAAAATTCGCTGCAATTCCGGGCCCGAATTTCCCGCGCTGTCCTGCAGATGTGACGTCACATGACGCTGTATGTGCGTTCTCCCGTGCCGGCTTCGCTGTTGGCTGCAGTACCCCCAACGGTCGTCGTGGCGCTAATGAGTCTCATTTCTTATTCTTGCCTCAAGCTCCTTTAATATTTCAGCATCATGTGATCATTATTTCTTGACCTCATAATAATATTATTATTACTGACTTGATGCAACTGGGCCTTTCTTTTCTCTGTTTCTGTACCTTTCTAGTTTTACTCCATCTGCGTCTCCGTTCACTATCTCCGTCTTGATAGTCTTGCCTTGTTGTGACCTTTGTTGATTGACACTCAGCAGTCCTCGATGACCACAGGGCTTCAGGACAATCCCTGCAGGTTAATAATTACTCCGACTCCACAGTGAAGGAAGCCTGACCCAGTGCAGAGCACAGCAAGGCACAGGCAGCTCATGGCACCGCTGATAAATGAACAACAACTCTTCTTGTTTGTGGGTTTTGAAAGGATGAGAGGACAATATACTTGCAGCAACTCTCTTTTTTCATCAATGTAGAGGAGCAAAAGCTCTGGTAAAGAGTAGTAAAGCCTAAATAAGTCTTGATGTGAAGGAAAACTGACTATATTATTCCTCTGAAGAATCACAGCTCTTGAAATTACCAGACTAAATAAAGGACCTATCGTGATAACATCTGTGGCTTCAGGAGTTTGCAGCAGAACTGATGAAACTGAGCGACTGATATCATTTTCCTTTAGTGTGTATTCTTTGGGGGGGGGGGGGGGGGCATATATGTATTTTTGAAGGAGTGAATACAGCACAGAGAAGACAGAGCCACATGCAGATGAAGTACAACAGAGAGAAGAGAGGAAGTCCAGCAGAGCGAAGATGACAGAGCGATGCAGAAGCTGCGAGGCAGAGGCCGTGACTTCTCTCAGAAATGAACATTAATAATATGACGAGCCACAATGGAAGCACTGAGATCAGAGAGATCACTTCCATTGTCCTGCCATCTCCTACTGACACCAACCGCTCTGCCGAGGAAAGAATAAGAAGAATAGAGGAGCATAACCTGGCCGCTCACCAAGACCCCCCTTTTTAAATTACATAATGGTCTGCGGTTCTCTGCTATGCCTTTTAAGTGCGTTTTGTTTGATATGCGACGTGTCGAGGTGCTGCACAGAGACACTGCGCTGCTGCGTTGACATAAGGTGGGATGTCAGCAGATCATCGCACAGTTTATTATTGAGTTAACCCAAATATTCAGGCAGTGATTAATATGTTCATTTCATTTAAACTAAAACATGGATTGATTTCTGTTATTCCTCAATGCTGGAAAAACAATTTATTTTCTTGCACGTGTAAACACTACATGGTACAGTAACACATAAGACATTTAAGTACTTTAATAAAAAAAATTGTCAAAAAATTACAATCTTAAAATGCAGGTGAGACATATTATAATAATTTAAACATCATTTTGATTAAAGTGCATTTGTTTTTCGGTGTTAAAGTAATGCCTGAAGAAGCATATTGTTTGTTTAACATTCAGTTTTGTCTCTACTTGTTTGCTCCTGTAATGACATTTTAAAAGTACAATCTATTTACAGTATATGCATGTAGAAAAAGGTTTCTGCCTTGTTTCTCTTCAACGTCTGAGATATCACTGCCTCTTCCATCCTGATAAACATGTATTGGTCTTCTAACCCTTTACAGTGCAGGGCAGTCATAAAACACTTAAAAATACACACAAAAATATTTAAAAATACCTTTTTTGCTTTTCAACATTTTTTTAAATTTCACAGTATGTAGATGTAGTTACCAAATATGGAAATGATCAAACTACCCAGTTATCCAACGACATGTTTCATGTCGCTACTATATCAGTTTGTTGAAGTTACCTTGGCACTGCTTTTTTCCTTCAGTGTTTGGGGGAGGGTGGGAATGGGGTTGGTGATGAAAGCAAAATGTGAAAAAAAGCATATCAAAGCCTGTCTGCCTGGATCCTGTAGCAGCTTTTCTTGCCTTCCTGCAGTGTATTTATTGGTGTATTTACAGTTTCATTCACTGACCACCTGCTCCTCCCTAGAACTTACAACCACCTGGAATCATGGCGTGGTAAAGAAAAAATACAAATTCTGGACAGTTACTAATAATAATAATAATAATAATAATAATAATAATAATAATAATAATAATAATAATAATAATAATAATAATAATAATAATAATAATAATAATAATAATAATAAAAAAAAAAATAATAATAATACATTTTATTTGTAAAGCTCTTTTCATAAAATAATCGCAAAGTGCTACAGAAATCAGCAAACTATTCAATGTGCCGGAATCAACATCAAAAACACTCAAATCTTTCAGTGTTTATTCGAACACTAATTTGATTAGACACAATAATGCAGTAATGCCATTATCAAACTGGTCCAGTTAAGGGACCCACCAGTACTCCTTAGTGACAAGCCAAGACCGTATTGAATGAAATTATTGAATGAAAAGTTAGTGTTGTTTAAACTTCAGAATGTATTGAATTGTATAGAATTATCAGTGCTTTCACTCACAAATGTGAAATAATAGATATACATATATAACAAAAACCTACTTTGAACATTAAACATAACAGCAAAAAACGTTTCAGCAACAGCTATTTTTAAGACTCAGCTGGTGTTTTCTTCAGAATACATGAAAAAAAAGTGCAACAGCTAAGAAGTAGGTCTAAAAAGACACAAGACAGCTTTACCTTAACCTAAAGCAAAGGCTCACCGAAAACTACTTCTCAACCCAGTTGTGGGTTCTGACCTGAGTTCGAGAAACCTTGTGAATCTCAGCACAAATGAAGCCAAAACAGACAACAAAACTTGAAGTGGAGACCAACGGCTCAAAAGAAAACTCTTGGTTTGGTTTAACTTTCTTAGTTTTTTCTAGCAACGCAGGTTAAAACAGTGTAAGAGACTCTAGACAGCAGAAACATGCAAGCTGCTGCTACACTCAACACACAAACACACCACACGCACAGGAAGCTTTCAGCTAAGGTCTTAATCACACCTCCATATGGCAAATGTTTTTCTGCTGCTGTGATAATGTTTCAAAGATAAAATATTGAAGCTTTAACATTCTGGTTTAGATTATTTAGGCTGAGGTTTAATCTCCTGCAGTTAGATGTGGCTTTGGGAGCAGAGAGCGTCATCATGCCAGTTATGTCTGATGAGACCTGTGCGGCGCGGCCGACCGCTGAAGGCTCAGTGCCGCCCCGAGGTGCTGCAGTATATGACTAGTGTCACTGGAGCAGCCGTTTTATGGCTGACCAGGGGATTCCCTTCGGTCATTAATCATACGGCTGGACAGGCCGAGCTTGTCTGAGGTGGACAGCGCAGCACCGCCGGACCACAACATGTCCTTGACCTTATCTATACTTTTTCCTATAGGGTTTTTATTATGGTTGCTATTATCTACTGAACACTTGTGATTGGAGCATTTTATTGTATTTTGTGCTCTTTTTAGGCTCATATATATATACATATATATGTATATATACATACAGTGTATATATATATATATATATATATATATATATATATATATATATATATATATATATATATATATATATATATATATATATATATATATACGTGTGTGTGTGTGTGTGTGTGTGTGTGTGGCATTTGATTGATTGATTAATTCATGACAGACTGATGAACAAAAGACAAGTCCTTCCCTTGAAGATTCTTGTATGGCCTCTGGCAGTGCTTCACTTTACCTTTCTATTTGCCCCCTAAATTAGGGTGAGCCCCGAAGTGCAGTTGTGCTCCAGGTGGGTGAGTAATTCAGGGTGGGTGTCAGAGGGGCTGGTACCTAAAGCTGCAACATAACACAACTTTAATGTAGCAAAATATTCAAATAATAAAAAAAAAGAAGAAGCAGAATTATTAGATTTTGATCAGTTTAGTCACAAGTGTACTCAAGGATATGTTGCAGCCCCACTCCTTGAAATATTTCCCTGTTCTAGTTTGCTCAACAGTTCATAGTCTCCTTTGATGCATTTTTGGTTTTACAGTGCTCTAAATGTTTCAATGACTGACAGTTCTGGACCACAGCAAGACAGGTCGGGGGCACGGTGGGGCAGCTGGTAGTGCAGCCGTCTCACAGCAAGAAGGTCTTGGGTCCAATTCCAGCCGGGGACGCTGTGGGCGCTGAAATGCGTGTTAAGTTCCCCCATGACTTCAGCACCCACACCCTGGGTGGGGTGGAGTTTGCCGTTTCCCGTGTTCCCTTGGGTAGCTAACGGGAGCTACCCTCACAAAAACATGCAACAGTCCTGGGCTACACATGCCCCCTCTGGCCAGCCGGGGCGCCAGATGGGGTGGGGAGGATCTTGCCGGAATAACGTGATCCTTCCACGCGCTACGTCCGGCCGGAGAAACCCCACCCTGTCTGGTGAAAAGAAGCGGTCTGTTCACTCCTCAGGTTAAGGAGGAGACCTGGGGCCTGTACTACGAAGCGGGATTTGGGGTTAGCGAGGTAACTTCAGGTTTAACCCTGGGTTTTCAGGACTACGACGGTGGTTCACTTCTCACCGGGGTACATCGCCATGGTAACTTATGCTGAACAGCTAACCTGCTCCGGAGCAGGTTATGTTCGAGATACAGATCGCCGGGTGTAAAAGCACCGCCCACTGACCAATCAGCTCTCTTGGAAAATGACATGCCCCTTCGAAGAGAATCCAGTGGAGCTTGGTGCGCGGATCGTGAGAGGATCCCTCCGAAGAGAACGCGTATTCAGGGACCGCCAAAACCCCTTTGCTTTCCCTGATGAGTACCTGTATGAACGATCCAAAAAAAAGGAAAAAAAGAAAAAAGAGGTGGAGGAGAAAATAAAAAATAAATCAATCAATGAATAAATAAAACAAATCATCACCCAAAATCCGATGTACAGTCAATCCAAAACTAATACCAATTAAATAAATAAACCAAGAAGAAATCAAAAAGAAGATGCATTTGTAAGGGGATAGCAAAAAAGGGATTTTCAATTTCGTCCCTCGAACATTCTGAGAAGTCACTTTAAAATACTAAATACCCCCGTCCTGAAAAAATAAAAAATTAAATAAAATAAATAAAAAAACCCAATTCGTTGGTACAGCATCAGCACAAGTTATCGGTCAACAACAATAGTTATAGAACCAATATATACAGGACTGTCTCAGAAAATTAGAATATTGTGATTTTCTGTAATGCAAACACAAAAACCAAAAAATGTCATACATTCTGGATTCATTTCAAATCAACTGAAATATTGCAAGCCTTTTATTATTTTAATATTGCTGATCATGGTTTACAGTTTAAGATTAAGATTCCCAGAATATTCAAATATATGTTTATATCCCTATGAACTTACGCATTTATACAGTCAGCGATCTTTTGCCAGCTGTCTTTCCTGCATTTTGCAGCTGCAACTGTGTTGCTTTTTGCCTGTATTATATGCCTATACTCATCATATTTCCGTAAAATTATTGTTTGCTCTTCGCTACTGAAATAAGCGGCTCTGACAGCGGACTTCTCCATGCTTGCGATTGGTCATGCGCTGAAAACACTGCCCCTTTTATGTGCACGCGCTCATATCCAGATTGGAGAAACCTGGGTTGATATACCGAGTTGATAACCACCGTCGTGTGACCGCTTAGCGTGATTGCAATTGTCCGGGTTAGTGAATCTGGATAAGGAAAAGATATCCTGGGTATGTTGAACTTGCTTCGTAGTACAGGCCCCTGAGCTCAGTGCGGGGCCTCCCTGGGTTGGCAGAGGGGAGCAATGCCCAGGACTGTCACTTAGGTATGAGCACTGCATGATAAAATGGGTAAAGAATCGTGGATTAAAAAAAAAAAAAAAAAAAGACAGGTCACAGTAGCAACTGGACTGTTACTGCAGGCCAAGCTTTTATCAAATGTTTTGATGATATGAACAATGTTTGGCGTCCGTATTAATGGTGCCATCGGTGTAAACCGGAGTCAAGTTCTCTCGTCTGATTTATGTCTGACCTGGCAATAAAGCTTTTTCTGATTCTGATTCTGGTTTAATGGAAAAGTTGTCTGGATGCCAAATGTCTTGCGTGGGCCTTGTACTCCCACTTGGATTTGTCCTCCAGAAATTTTCGTTTCACTTTTGACAACAGCCACATTTACATGCCACTAAAAAAAGGAAATGTCTCTTCTGTGAACCAGCTTCTTGAGTGCATTACGGAAATTAAAGCATTGATGTCACAAAAGGTCTTACACCTCAATAATAAGACAGAGGTTGTGTTGTTTGGGCCCAGTGAGGCCTTTAAAGCCCAGGTTCATCTGGGTCCTTTGAACCCTTATGTTACACTAACTTGGTACCTGGGTGTCAGGCTGGAGAGTGACCTGACATTTGAGTCGCAGATTAAATCAGTTGTGAAGTCCAGCTTTTTTCATCTGAGACAACAATGTCAACCCATTTCTCTCTGCATCATGTTGAGATTTTAATCCACGCTTTTATCACAATTAGACTACTATAATTCTGGGATGAGTCAGAAGTTTGTTTCACGATTAAAGCTTCTAGAAAAAAATGCTGCAGCTTGTCTTTTAACTGGCACGAAAAAGCATGAGCGCATCACCCCAGTGTTGGCATCATGCCATTGGCTTCCGGGTTGATTTTTTGAAAATTCCTCTATTTTCTTTTAGATATCGCCATGGCCTCGCCCAGTATCAGTCTGACCTGCTGCAGCTGTTTACTCCCTCACGCTCTTTCAGGTTGGCAGATCGCAGGTCGCTGCTTGTTTAACTGAAGACAAAGAGGAAGAAGAGAGGTGATCAGGCATTTTCAGTCAGTGCCCCAAAAGTTGGAGTGAGCGGCCTCTGTACATCAGACCAGCGGACTCACTTCCTGCTGTTAAATCCTCTCTTAAAACATATTTATTCTCCTTGGCTTTTAATTCACTTTGAGACAAGGTTTTTTTTTTTGCATTTTATAAGTGGTGGGTTGACCCAGTCTTTTAAGTTAGTGTATTTTATGTCATCATGGTTTTAATTCTAGGAAGGCTGACCTGCTCCTGTTTATGTTACATTTCTGTCGTTTATTATTTTGGCTTTTTATCCAGTTGAGATGTTGACTTTATTCTTTCAAAGTGCAATTTGTTTCTCTATGTTTATGAGTTTTTTTTCTCTTCTTTATTTCTTTTGAATTCTCTTTGTGTTTTTTTAAGTGCTTTAAAAATAAAACTGAGCTCAGTTGCGTTGAGTGACTGTACCGTTAAGCATGTATGCTTCTTGAAAACGAAGGGATTTCCAGAAGTGTTCTTCAGGTATTTTTCATCAATGCAGCGCTGTCTACGAGCTTTAAGTTGACATTAATTCAAAGTGGTAACTTTTAGCTTGTTTTGATGTCACTTGAAGGCTTTGTTATTGTCCAGTTGTGCTTTTTGTGTTTTCCTATGATATTCATGAAAAGAGTTCATATTTTACAGAGTTGACTGTTGATTGTCATATACCTTAAAACCTATTCAGCTATTGACTCTAGCACACTGGATACCAATTTCTGCACCAGCTCCTCCTCATCAGAGAGTGATTCTTTCTGTATTAGGGCCCTTAGTGGATATGTATTTCTAATTTTCAGATTTTCTGCTTTTTGATGACAGTTTCCTGGCCTGGATCCAAAATGTAAAAGATATTGGCCCGGTTTCCCAGATCAGTTAAGTAGCTCTTAACAGCGAAAGACTTCTTTCAAACCATCTTAAGGAGCCTGTGAAAGAAGTCTTTCGCTGTTAAGAACTACTTAACTGATCTGGGAAACCGGGCCATTATCTCTTAGCCCTTAACTGCTTTTTCCTTGTGATATTATATTTGATAATACTAGAAAATATATGGTCCCCAAATGAATCCCGGATTGTTGGGAGAAGTTGCTTTTGGAGGACATACCTTATTTGCTGCAGTGTTTTTGGGTGGATTTGCAAGTGATTTACCAATTGTTCAGTCCAAGATAGCCACTAATCTAATTCACCTCCCTGTGTCGCAGATGCATTGTTGAGCAGCTCTGCACTGGTGGAGACACCATTTCTTCACTGCAGTTGCATCTCCCGCTTTAAAGTTCTTGATCATTCTTTCACCTGCAGGATAGTTGTGTGAGACTATTTTTGATGGAAGACATTGATGCATGCATTTTTGTTCACCACAAGAAGACAATGAGTTCTTAGCTGTCTTCCTTTTCTAATAATCAGTTTGCTCCTTTTCAGTCAGATTGAGCTGGTTTCAGACCTGTAAGCAATTACCCCTGTGCTGATCACTGGACTTCTAAACTGACATAAGATGGTCATTTTGAGGTCTTTATGTGTGCGTGATTTGGTAAGTATTTATGTCAATGAAGCGCTTCTGTTCAGTGTACACAGCAATTCGGAGATTATGTGACTCACTACCAGAAAAACTAAAGCACCAAAATGTGTTATATTTCTCAGCTCCAACATTTCATATTTTTCCTTTTTGCTATTGTCAGTCAGATATACAGGTGAGTTCAAATTATGTTCCTCTTTATTGTTCCAACTTTTTGGGAACTGGGTGTTTATTTTAAGCGTGACGTGCCTGAAGACAGCGTAAGTGTTGAAGCTCAGGCCTCTGTCTAAGCATAAAGCCACTTTGGCAAATAAAGAAGATGAATGTGTACAAATCTGAAAGCAAACAGCCGAGATTGTCAGCACCACGGGAACATGACAGGGGCCAAGTGAATGATGATGTCACTTAGCTCGCTGACAGATCACTTAGTGGGCTTGAGTAGGCTTCTTTCAGACACTCCTCCTCTCCTCCTCTCTCTTCCTGCTCCTCTTCCTCTCCGGGGACAGAGCCTTCGTCCAGAGCCATTTTTCAGCCAATTTATTTCTTGATGTGCTCTAACCTGGGGCATCTCCCGCTGGGAAGGCTTTATGCGGTGATTAATGACGGGTATTTAGCCCAGGTACCTGAGGGACCCAGAACCCATCTGCACAACACTGACAGGTACAACACTGCACCCCAGGAGCAGACAGGGCAGGACAGGCCTGCAGCAGAGCTGCAGAGCTGCAGACAGGTGTGCCACTGTCACAACACCATCTACTGTTACATTGTATTACACTTGTTTAACCAACCAGAGTCTTCAATCTATGCAGCATTTCAGATTAGAGTTAATGTTTCTTCCTAAAGCCTCCAAATGCTATTTTGCAGAGTCTCACAGGATGAGGAGCCGCTATCTGAGGCCAGATGATTTAGACATCCATTATACGCTTGAACGCCTTGTCTTCTTCACTCCATCACAGAGCATCTCTCAGCAGAGGAGGCCCAGATGCCAGGACCCTAATGAGATTAGGCTGCGGACAGGTTGGTGGCCAGTAGCTGTCACAACTGCTCTGTCTGTGTGCCGAGAGATGTGTGCGTGCGCGCCTGCATGAAGGGGTACGTGTGTTTTTGCTCCCGTCGCCACATGTATGGGATACACCAGGCTGCGTGAGCGAGAGTGTGCAAGCTGCCACGTTGATGGTGATTAATGAGCGAGGTAATCCATGGTCTCGTTCTGTCAGTGATGGACACATCAGCGGACCCCCAGAGCCCGATGAACAGACCGCAGCGCTAAGTCAGTCACAACACTCAGATGCAAACACACACATTGGGAAAAAGTAGCACAAATACGGCAAGAAAATTGACTTTTGACAGTCTCTTGGTTGTTTTCCAGTTTGTCATTGGATCAGAGTCATCTAATTACGGGCAGATAATTGATGACTTATCACAGCCATCTTTTTTTTTCTTTTTGTTTTGATTAATAAAATGCAAACTTTAGAGGACAAACACCTCAGCACTAATAGTTAATACACAGCTAACATTAACAGGCTGTCCATAAAGCCACAGTCTGCATACACAATACAAAAAGGCCTGTGGCCCCAGACTCCTTTGAAGCACACTGAGATCAAAAAGCAGTGCTCCATGGATCCCAGACTAGGTGAGGAGTATGGGCAGAACAAGAGGGGAATGGCTGGAAGCGAGGAGGGCGGGACCCGAGACAATGCCTGCAGGACAAGGCTGCCGACTTCCGAAGATAAAATCATATTTTGAGGGCAGGCGTCCAAAACTCCCGTCTGCCTCCATCTCCCCTCCTGCCTTCCCTCCTTTCTTCTCTGAATATGGACAATGACTGTTTGCGTTTACAGAACCATAAATCAGAGGTGCCCATTGCCACAGAGCAGCTGGCACGTTTGCCAATAATTATAATTATTAATCATGCCGATTTCACGGTCTTCAGCGGGACGGCAGGAGACTGCACGGGACAGGGTGCGACTGGCGCCTGCGGGACCGCAAGGCAGGCTGGGAAGAAAAGGGTGGCCTGCAGAACAGAAGAGGAGAGGAGAAGGACGAGGAGGGGGAGAATATCACAGAGAGGAGGGACAAAAACTGAAATAAACGCAAACTCATTCTCAGTAAAGAAGTCAGATGTTTCAACATCTGTGTAAAAATAAACTAATTTATTGTAGCTATGATAAACAACAGAGATAGAAAGACACATCACTGATGAAACAACCAAATGATTTCACTGCTTGTTTCCAGTTTTCTACCAGCTGTCATTTCTCTTTCTCCTTAATTGAAGTAGAAAAAAACCAAAACAAACAGAGAAAAATTTCTCTTACAACTATGTTTTAGGCTGCTTAACCTTAAAAAAATGTTTTTTCTTCTTTCTTAATACGCAAAATCCTTGTTTTTACATTCATGGGCGTATGAAGTCATTCATGGACTACTTAATTTCACCTGAGTTTCAGATAAGGAAATGGCTCTGATTTAAACTCTTTCTGATTCTATGTGGTTTTAAAGTGAAAAGCGTTTTTTTTTTTTTTTTTGTCCTTTCATAGCCAAGATTAGTTGGCTTTGATCATTAAAATATCCCTTTTCCCTCCCATGACTCTCATTTTCAGCATATTATCTCCACTGTGCACAAATTCATAAAAAGCTTCAGGTGTTCCTCCAAACATGGAGCCACTGGAGGACTTGTGTTTAACTGCTCACATTCGTTCCAGCAGCTGCTGCCCGTTCCCTCCTCCTACTCAGGCCCTCTGCTAACCAGCTGCCTTGCAGAACCCAGTAAAGCACAGGGAGGAACTGCCAGCTTGTGTCATCTGCTTTTCACTTCCACCGTACTGTAAATACGAGGACGACTGTATAATTAGATGGTTAACTGGTGAAATATGGTGTTTTCCTTGTTAAAGTGTACATGCCTTGGGAAGGTGCCCGTGTGTGTTCCTAAACCTGAATCTGTCTGTGTGTCCTGGGCCTGCGTGTATCTGTGCATGTGTATCTGTTATCACACTGATTTTAATTGCAAGTGCTCTTACATGTAGAGCGCGCGTGTCGCTCGCCGGACAGATGGCTGCTGATCAACAGATACCTGAACCCAGCGATAATGACTGCGAGTGCAAACCCACCGAATACCTCTGAGGTTTGCACGGTCCGGCTCTGGTCTGAGGTCAACACATGTCCACCGGCGCACACTCAACAGATGTGTTATTCATGTCCAGAGACATGTAACAGCTCAGAGATGAGCTTCATCCTTTTTTAAAAAGTGGTTTCACTGTATTCAAGGGTGAAATAAAGACGTGTCCTCACCGTTTTATGTTGGGGAAAGTATGAATTTATGACAATAATGGCTGTTAGAAAATTAGTTGACAACTTCTGTTCATGTCTGATAGTTGGAAGAACTGTAATCTGTGGGATCTGAAGACTTTATAAAAAACAAAATGACATTTCCACAGTCTCATCATGCGGTTTGGCATTTGTTTATCTCTATATGATAATACTTAGACGCCTTTGGCTCTTTAGTCAGTGCTACTGTCCCAAAAGCCCTTTCTTTCTTCCAATTACACTTAAACATAAGGACATACTGTATAACCCTCAGTTCAATGTATTTGATAAAACTGCAAAGCTCTTTGAATTGAACATGGTTTATTTTACAGACATGCAAATCGCTCTGCATTTGTACTTATTTTCTTACAAGCTGTAGTTTCCCTGATCTTTACAAGAACAGGCTTTAGTATTATAAAGTTCTCAGTCTATAATTTTCTGTTGTTGTTTTTTTTGTTTTGGTTTTTTCTTATGTTTTTAACTGATTATTTTCAGAGCCAGATAAAACGGCGTTGGATGGATCTGTCCTCACTCCCAGACTGTGACATGATGCTGTTAAAGCCGAGGCATCACAAACACCACAGATGCATCAAGTCTTTTTAAAGTGGTATTTTGAAATTAATTTCATCTGAGTCTGTATTATTGTTTCAAAACTGTGGCAGAAAATACTTTGGACCAGACTGAACCTTCTGAAACCCACATCATATGACCAGTCATGATCTCTCATGTGTGCATGGGTTAAACTCAGAAATGTGTGAAAATGTAACATAATTTTTAATTTCTTTGGGGGTTTTCCTTCTGCATTAATCCAAAACACTTCCATTTACAAACCTAGTCTGGGTCTGGAGCGCCAGCTGAAAACACTATAACTGCATTAGCATTAGTGGGGACAGAAGTTGTAATGAAATGTGGGCAGACATAACTGAAACTATTTGTAATTGATCTTTTAGTTGCACTTATTTTGGTTCATGATTTTCTTTTCTGGGCCACGATGCGTCCTTCTCTGATTGGCCAAGCACATGTTATATGACCCGTACAGTCAACAAAGAAGAAAAATAACACGCTTTAACAATAAAAACCAACAGCATATAGGAAATGGCAAGTGCTGGTGAATTTGTTGTCTTTGTCATCAACTATATTGCAGCTTATGTCTTTAATAACACAGAAACTCCATACATGTACTTCAATGCAGATGCCCAGTGATCCTGGATGATAGGATATGCATTTATGGTGAAATATGGTGTATGGAGATGGAAACAGTAACGTTCTTTCTGACTAATTTTTTTTTAAAATGCCGATTTAATACAAAAGGGGGCTTATATCCAAAAACAAAGATTGATTTGTGACATTAAGACCACAAACCATCATTTCCATCTTCTTTTCATAAAACATTCAGAGCCATGATCCAAACTTTCAGTTTCTCAAGACTACTCATTCAATGTTTGTAAGGAGTAGGCATTCTCCTGGTTTAGGGTCACATAGACCTCATTATCATCTACAGAACATCAGAACAATGGAAAACAATTTTATGTTTCCTAAAAATTAAACCAAGATACAGAGAAACAGCAGATGCCCAAGTATTGATCCCTGTGGGACCCCACACACAATGGTTCAGAGAAGGATCTGAAATCATTTGTAACCTGAGGTATCATCTGAACCACTCCAGAGCTGTGCCATGAATGCCTACTCAATATTCTTGAGGGGAAAATAAAACATATTGATCGAATGTTAAAGGCAAGTATTAGATCTAAAATAACAAGAATTACATAGACCCCTGAATCTGTAGCCAAGAGGATGTCATTAAAAACCCTCAGAAGTGAAGACAGTGCGATGAAGAGACTTAAAACCAGATTGAAAAATGATCTCTATCTAACAAAGCGTTTCATTTGACTAAAAAACAATTTTCTACAAAGTTTCTGAGAAAGAAGGAAGCTTGGAAATGGGCCTGAAGTTACTGTAGATAACACAGTAGGATCCAGGGGAGGGTTTTTTTTACCACTGATTGCACTATTAAAAATAGTTTTAAAATTGTAGGAACCACACCTGAGGACAGACTGCTATTAATATGAGTGAAAACTGATGGCCCCGAAACGGAAAATATCTCTTTTTTTTAGGTAGATCAGACAAAGTCAAACTCACAGGCTGAAACTGGTGAAAGGCAGCAGAACATGGAACCTAGACTGATCAATATGTGAGCCCTGGCATAAGTCACCTCATCCACAAAAAAGTTCAGAACTCTTTCACAGGCTTCAGAGGAAAAGCATTCAGAACAATATCAACAATATTTATTGAAACACGGGGCTTGTGACAGTTTGACAGTATGATATTTGTCAGGTGTCGTCTTGCAGCATCTTTCCCAGCTGCCTGAAAACGCCTCCAACAGTTCTTTGATATTTGAAATGACCCCTGGAGCTGGTTTTTTTCCACTTTCGTTCACCTTTTTGGCACTGTTTGACCGCATGGGTCACATTAACAGTCACATTAATGCCTAGTGTGTTACGGCACTGAAAAGACGTCTTATGCATATGTTAGAGATGGAACTTTTATTTGTAGGGAGTAAGTACAGGACAATGAAGCAGAAGTTAAATGGTTGTGATGTCATGATGTCAGTTTGTGCTCTATGACTTTTGGAGGTTTTGTTATTGGGCTTACAGTATTTAAACTCTCTCTTTGCTTCTCTGTCTCTGCAGGAGGTGACGAAATTGACAGCAGGTTTGATGGATGACCTCGGTCAAATCTTTCTCTCCATCTCCTCCATCCTTCCTTCTCCTCCTCTGTCCAGCCCTCTCCTCTGGGTTTCCTTATCCCCGACACGCATAACACAGCCTCCCCTGGGCAGGCCCGGACAGGGGTCTGGTCTGGGAGGACAGACCCAAAACAAAGCATCACTCTCTCTGCCATTCCAGCGGCCCCCCATGTCCGTCGGCCCCCTGGGGCGCCTGTCCTCCAGGGAGAGTCATCTCTGCTGAGCTGCGGCTGTTAATAAGCTGCTAATGAGGAAACAGACCTCTGTTCTCTGCTAACATCAAGACAGATGGATGCACGCGACATGTTTGTTTAAACGTCCTACTGATGTGGCGGATTAGAAAGAAAAAGTGTCTGATTGATCGCAGTGGCGGGGAATTTGCAGAAATAAAAAAAAAGAAACCAACATCATCATGTTGTTAGTGACTGCTGCATTTATTGTTTTGTTTTAAATCTTTCACTGCTTTCTGAAACCATATTGATCCAGATAACATTAAATTTCCTCTGCAAACAGAGAATAAGATGAAAATGTTATTGTACATGCTTTTTTTCTGATTTAAACAGAAGCATTGTATGTTTTGCATTACAGTTCAGCCTCCCAAGCACTAAGAGGAGCAGAGCCCTCTTTACTCTAACAGCAATGCAAACACAGTGAATTAAACCAGAGACAAAGCAATACTGGACTTTACTTCCATTTAAAATGACTGTGGACCAAAAAAGCTGAGAGCACATATGATTAATCATGTCACCTCAGCATTCAGAAAGTGTTGACAAGATTGATAAAATCAATGAAGGGAAATAAAGGGAAGCAAATACGATGATGAGCCTGCAAATTCGTCATCCAGAATCTCTTTGGCCCCCACCTCCAGCCAGCTGTCTCTCAGCTTGTTGGAGGAAGCAGCAGGCTACAAACCCTGCAGGCCAGATGTGATCCAAACTAATGCTATTAAAAATACAAACAGGGCGAGGAAGTGTGCCTTTTCAAACTCTGCATTGTTCCCTTCGGTCCACCCGTGCACCGAGAGGACTGATAGGAGGTTTGCACACCAGTGCCGTGCTCGCATGTAGACCCCATCCTCTCCGTGCCTCTACAGGAGCCCCATGCAGGGCTGTCTGTGCCAGGCAGGCAGCCTCTCTGTGTCGAGCTGCTGGAAGCATAACAGATAGGTATTGATATGGATTTCTCACCGGTAGGCCCCAGAAGAGAGCCTGGGGACTGTTAATGGGCCTCTAACGGGATGACCAGCCTGCGGACGGCCCCCACAGCAGCAGTGCTGAAAGGGAGATGAAAACAGATGGAGGGGGAAGACGGCGCACTTCCTGTTTGACAGGCAGACGGAGAAAGGTGGGGATGCACCGGGGGTGGGATGGAGGTGAGTGACAGCTCTTGGTGAGGCGTCAGAAAGTGACAGTGCTTCCAGCTCAAGTGTTAAGGAAAGTTTCTTTACTTGGTCGTGGTTAGGGTTGCCACCTTTCAGAAATAGAAATAAGGGACGCCCTGATTTCAGCAGCGCAGGAGCCAAAAAAAAAGCCCCAAAACTTCTAAACTGAATAAAAATGTGTTTATTTTATATGAAAAAACTAAATGCTTTGATTTAAAGTTTAAAGTGCTTTAATAGCATTGAACTTGCATGATTGTACAGACAGACAACCATACTAGCAACTGAAATATCCTCCTATGCTTTGTATGTCCACATCAGCCCAGATGTATAATATAGTATAATATTTATTTCAATAATTCAACTAGAATATGGTGTAAAAGTTAACTTATTTCAATAATTCAACTAGAATATGGTGTAAAAGTTAACTTATTTCAATAATTCAACTAGAATATGGTGTAAAAGTTAATTTATTTCAATAATTCAACTAGAATATGGTGTAAAAGTTAATTTATTTCAATAATTCAACTAGAATATGGTGTAAAAGTTAACTTATTTCAATAATTCAACTGGAATATGGTGTGAAAGTTAATTTATTTCAATAATTCAACTAGAATATGGTGTAAAGGTTCATTTATTTCAATAATTCAACTAGATTATGGTGTAAAAGTTAATGAAAATACGGTACAAATCGTGTCCCGTATTAGTTCAATACGGGACGCAACATTTTTTTCTCAAATAAAGGACAATTCCGTATTTTACGGGACGGGTGGCAACCCTAGTCGTGGTGCATTTAAGTTTATGAGACAGAGGTAACCAAGTTGGTCACTCTTCAAGCACTTACAGAGGATCTGCATTAATCTAAGTCTGAGAAAGTTACAGGCTTGACTGAGTCTCAGTTTATGTGGTCAGGACACTCATGGGGCCAAAGTGTCACATAAACAAGTGCTGAAAACTTTAAATCCCTTTTCAGATATGAGCTTGTTTCCAATTAACAAAGTGTTTCACGCCTGAACCCAGAACTCTCTGGATTACCTTCAAGAAACAACAAAAAGACACATTTTTGTCATAAAATTACATTTATCAAAGCTTGTTTTTGATCTCATTAATGCAGATTAAATGGTGAAATGCGTTTGTATCCACATTTATTAAGTTTATTCACAGAACTCTGCTGTTACGTGCAATACAAACGTTCCCATTTAAAATCTGCAGTAGTCAAGCATGAAATGACTCTGATGGAATAAGTGTTCGGCACACCCACCCGCCCACCCGCCCACCCTCCCAAACCCACACACACACACACACACACACACACACACACACACACACACACACACACACGGTGCATTTTAAATGGTTTATCTAAAAACTTCTGATTAAACAGACACGAAAGATTCAGATGCAGATTTTAAATGAGGTTTAATGACATAAATGAATTTTAAGTTAATAATTTTCAACACACCACAACCTACACACATACGCAACGCGGCGGACACACACACATCCCCCGGCGTGTCACTGTGTCCTCTCTGATTGGGTGAGGTCCCGGGGGAGTCATTAGGTACAAAGCGTTAACATCTGCCAGACATTACTGAGCCAGAGCAGTTGTGATTTGTCCATATGATGACTCTGGCCGTTGTTGTGTGTGTGTGTGTGTGTGTGTGTATGTGTGTGTGTGTGTGTGTGTGTGTGTGTGTGTGTGTGTGTGTGTGTGTGTGTGTGTGTGTGTGTGTGTGTGAGTGTGAGAGAGAGAGAGACTGTCTGTCCACTGCTGCTGTCACTTCTGCTTTCACACCCACGATAATGCTGCTTATAATTAGAGTGGTGCCTTCCTCATACTGGCGTCTCCTCACCGGGGGCGCGTGTGTGATCTGACCAGCTTCTCAGACTAGCTTTGAGCAACACCTGAACAATCATTTACCTGGGGCACACAAAACCCCAGAGCTTATTAAACAGTTGTTTTTTTTAATTATCAAATAATGTTGAATGCAAAGAGGCAGAATCCAACTCAGTGAATGTCCTGGAATCATTTTTAACAGTCACCGACAGATAAGGAGGCTGATCTTTGATGACTTCTCCACCAATATCCACCTTTTCCAGAATGTCAGAACGTGTTGATGCATTATTTACATGTTTGTTTGTTCTCCAACAAGCTGTCTGGGTGTTGATAATGTTGATACTGATCAAAATCACCAACTGTGACGGAGTCCGCCTGGCAACAACTTTACTGAGGTCCAAACGTGCCAGCTGAATCCAGGCCAGAGGGAGGAGGCTAATGTCTGCTCTAACATCACCGCCAAATCGCAGGGAGGGTTAGGTAGCAGGCTAACGCCTGGATAAACAGACCTGCTGCATTAGAGTCAGAATCAAACCTGATGAAAAGATAAAACATCTTCAGAGTGAGGTTGAAGGTGATTGATTTTCTTTGCTTTCTTAGATTCGCTGAAAACCTGGTCATTCTGGGTGGAGAGGTGTACGATTGTTCTGCTACGGATGTGAAGGTTAGGCTGACTGAAGGGGTAAATGTGGGCCGATGCCAAGCCACGTACCTCCAGTCGGAGGGTGTAATGTCTGTCTTTACGGTGCTGCCAGCAGAGATGTTACATGAAGCCCCAGAGGTCTGTTTGAGCTTGGTTTCTTTGAGTGCAGGTGAAGATGAGAAAAGGTCTTTCTTCCTTTCTGAACACCAAAAATCGGGTCATACACTTTACAGAATTTACCTTTAATAATGTGTAAAAGACTCTACAGAAGGCATGATGTGATATTTTAATGTCATTTCAGGCTAAACAAAGTATATGTATATATAAATGAGTTTGTCAATTTCATTTAACTGTCACAAGAAATGTCTCACTTTGAATGAGACATAGACTTAGTAACCAAAACTACCATGCTGTGTCCATCAGATGTCTGTTAGAAGCAGGTTACCATAGCAACAGAACTGCCTCTACTTCATAACCAGTTAATTCTGACAATATTTAAAACTGGATGCAAATGACCAGTTTTCATTTTAATACACACAGTGCTCTGTGGTGGGAGCTAGTGTTGTAGTCCAGACAGTAGTAGAGAGTTCAGTTCACATACCTGTCTCTCCCGCCGGTGAACTCCACCCGCCCCATCACCTGTTTCCCATTACTTTATTAGTTTTCATTCGGTCTCTACCAGATTATTGTTAAACTTCCCTTTCTTTTAACCTTCCACCGGCCTGTTTGTTGCCCTTGTTTTTGTTCTTGTTGCCTACCTGGACTAGAAAGCAACTTCTGTGACATGTGCTTGATAATAGTTTTCAACTTAAAGGAGCTTGAGGCCGGATTGTGGCAGGATTTATGAAAAAAATCTGTATACATTTTAAGTTTTCTAGTAATAATGTCAGATGAAGCGTTCCAAACCCAAAAGAATGATTCCTCTAGTCTAGTGTATCTCTCCTTTGCCTTGAACAGGCTGTGTGCTGCAAAATGTGCTGCAATTCGGGCCCAAATTTCCCGCGCTGGGCTGCGGATGTGACGTCACATGACGCTGCATGCACGTTCTCCCCGTTCTCCCGTGCCGGCTTCACTGTTGGCTGCAGTACCCCCAACGGCCGTCGTGGTGAAGGGTGGCGCTAGAGAGTCTCATTTCTTAAAAGGAGCCTCAAGCTCCTTTAAGCTTGAGTTATGGTTCTGCGTCAAAACGACGCCGTGCCTACGCCGTGTGGTAAGCGTCGACGCAGACCACACGCCGTCACTGACGCCCACCTCCCAAGAATTGTAACTACGCGTCGAGGCGACGCAGACCACACGCAGAGGGCTGTGATTGGTGCTCTTGGTAGCAACGCATTTCCGGTTTCCGGTTTGAAGCAGTCGTGAACTTTCAGTGTATGTGTGATTTTTTTTGGTTTTGGTTTTTTGCACAATAGTTGTCCTTATCTCTTTGATTCACCGTGACCGGAAAAAGTCGGATAAACCATTCAGGAAAAGATCGCGAATTAGCGGTCACGGGGGGTACTGCACCGCGGAGAAATGGAGTGACGGAGAAGTCCGAAGGGTTCACAACGGCGTCACGGTGACGGCGTAGGCACAGCGTCGCTTTGACGCAGAACCATAACTCAAGCTTTACCATGAAAGATGCCTTCTGTGAGCCACAAATCCCTGAATGCCAAGGGTATGATCTGACTCCGATATAATTACATCAGTACATTGACCCATTGGTCAAATGAGTTATACCAAAAACCGTTTGATGGCTTGATTCTACAATGTCAAGTCTTTTCACATAGAATTGATGCTAGAGTCATCGGTGCCAAGTGCCAACGTCAGAAGCGCCTCCATGCCATTTAAACAGCGAAACAGCAGCTCACCTGCTGGGTAGACTAGTCTGAGAGATGAAAGCTGCATATATGTCTACAACACACCACCCTTGTGTGGTGAAAACAGTTTCAGCACATCAGCCAACTAACACTGGTAATGCACCATCAGTTGACTAATTCCTATTTCAATAATTAATGAACCGGTAGCAGCACAGACCTGAAGACTCCTCTAGTGAGATGGTGAATCCATGGAAGCAAATACAGGCGGTACAATTAACACAATATCGAAAACATGTGCTGCTTTCAGAATCTGCACATTACCGAGCTGTTCAGACTTCACAATTCGCTGTCGTGCAATAAGGAGTCTTTAAAACACAATCATGTCACGTGGCAGAGAAACCCATACACGATCTGACAGCAACTCCGTGTCCCATCTGAGTTGGGGGACGTCTTTATCGTTTCCATAAAGACGTGTATGGTTACGTAACCCTTTTGTTTATGGTTTCTTACTGAGTGAAGCAGGAACGTGAAGATATTTCAACATTTTACCAAGACACAAATGTTTACAAATTTGTCATCTAATTTTCTTTGTCATGTTGTTTGTAAGTAAGCGACAATGTTTTGGGGATCGTTCTTTGTGGGCTGCGGTTCCTTGTCATTTGTTCGAACATTGTGCCAATGATCTTACAAGACTGTAAACAGTTACCATTGGATTTATCTTTTTTTAATGTTTTTTTAAACTACAGGGGCCCACAAATCCAGATATTTGTTAAATATCCATCAGCCGTTGACATTGGCCAAGCGAGATATTGGAGTGTATTTTCCTGCATCTTTGAGTTGTTCACACATAATGACTAGGGGTGGGTATTGGGAAGGACCTCACGATACGCATCACGATACTTGAGCCACGATACGATACAAATTGCGATATCCCGATTATGCGATATATCCCGATATATCGCAATATTCTACATAGTTCATCGAAAAATTTAAAAATGCATTACACATCTTAAAATCCAAGTTGTACATCAGATGATAGTGATAATGCAGTGGACAGACTGAGTCAAAACAATGTATTCAAACTTTCCATTTTAATTATGCAACATATTTGCATGAAAAAACACACTGAAACACAATGAAAAGTGCAGTGTGTGCATTATTCTTAGATACAAAATACTCAAAATAAAATTCAGTGTCTCACCCACACTGAAATTGAAATCACAAAAATACAGTACAGCTACTTGCCCCTGGCTTAAAATGACAAAAATCAAATGCAGTGTCTCACCCACACTGAAATCACAAAATAAAGTGCAGCTAGGGGTGAGCAAAAATATTGATACGGCAATATATCGCGATACATACATTGAATATCGATATCGTATCGGGAGACTATGTATCGCGATATATTGCCGTATCAATATTTTTGCCCACCCCTAATAATGACTGAGTCCTGACGGCTCACCGATCTGCACGTGGTCAGTCAGTGGGTCTGGCACAAACAATGTGAAAGTGACTACAGCTACAAATCCACAAGATCGAAGGGCCCATTTATTTCTAAACATTTATGATATCACCGTGTTTGCCTTTGTGATACGCTGCGACTACACTAGAGGATGATCAAATACATCAACTGGAAAATAATCATTATTTATTATACACAGACAAGACGCCAAAATACTTTCATTCTGTTTTTATTGTCATTATTATTATTAAGACTTTTAAAGAAGAAGCAAACTTACAATAGTAATTAAAACTAAATAAATTAGCATTGAACCCTGTGAAAACTGAATCTATAATCAAACAGCTTTTAATTTCATAACTTTTCTGTTCCTTATTTTCAATGAAGGGACATTTTCAAACACATTTTTATTATTTTTTTGGACTGGAACCACAAAGAGGTAGTCTGATCTCTTTATTTCTGTGATCTGTTCTTGGCTTCAGCTGTGGATCTCTCGCCTCACGATGATGTTTCACTTTGTCGCCAGACTCCCCCTGCTGAGAGGAGACTGTCACCCAGCGTTGTGCCAGGCCTGGAGCTGGCACACACGCACAGTAACACACACATGCCTCTTTTCCTACGTTTTAGGAGAAAGAAAGAAAAAAAAAGCACTTCCTGCTCGGTTTTCCTGGTGTCATCAGGCTGCGAGACTCATTCCTCTGGGCAGATTCGAAGCATGTGGCGGCCAGAGATTTAGGTAGACATATATCTCCCATTAACATCTGCTCCCCTGGCTTGCTCCGCTCCACTTTCCAGACGGCCACCGCATACACAACCACCCATACGTCAATACACACTCCCATTCGCAAGCACACGCTTACACTGTGGTTCGTACGTGGTTGACAATCAAGGACAGTTGGTTTTGAGCAGTGTCAGGACAGTTAGACTCTCACGGGGAGTCTCCAAACTACAGGCGACTGGCACACAGACAAACACTCACAGAGCACATTTATGGGCAAACACTGAACGCCATCTGTCAGTCACTGTAGGAGGATATTACTGCTGACACACACACACACACACACACACACACACACACACACA
Organism: Cololabis saira; assembly: GCF_033807715.1. Lineage (NCBI taxonomy): Eukaryota > Metazoa > Chordata > Actinopteri > Beloniformes > Belonidae > Cololabis > Cololabis saira. Next base: position 26,216,085 of record NC_084603.1, on the reverse strand, counting down.
CACACACACACACACACACACACACACACACACACACACACACACACACACACACACACACACACACACACACACACGCAGGCACTTTCTGTCTGGCTGAATCTGTGTTTATTACACTATTACCAAAAACTGTCTTGTGGACAGACGGACGGAGTGAAAGTGCATTATGTGCAAAGCTGTCAGTCAGAAAGGCTGGCTGCATGTTTCTTGATTTTACAGCCATATAATCAATAACACTGACAAGCTGTTAATTGAGTGGAAAACATTCTTTAGAAACACCATGAAAACTTACTTTGTTAAAAATTAAAGTCTTGGTTTCATCAACATCAGCTCAGTTGTCAAAGCAACCACTGAAGTAGAGTGACGTGAATAGCAAAACTATTCCTGCTTAGAGAAGATGAGGTTATTGTAAAAGAAAAAAGTCGGATAGGGTTCGTTCAGCACAGCAAAAGCACGCAACACATTAATATACTAAATTACATTACAGCAAGCAGATGTTTTTTGATCAATGCGACTTACAACAGAGGAATACAATGAAGCCACAATAACATAGTAGATCACAAACTAGGTGTGACATCCAAGACGACATCCAAGTGCAGTTGATGAAGTTGAGGAGAGAGCACAGTTCAAGACAGAAGGTGTTTGTGGAAGAGCAGCGTTTTTCGAGAGCTTCTTGAACATAAAGAGGAGTGACTCCGCTCTTGTGGCCACCGGTCACTTGTTCCACCACCGAGGAACCATGAGAGAAAAGCCTCGACTGAGATCTCCTTGTGTAAAGAGAAGATACACAAGGCCAGTGTGTTTTCTCGCTCACAGAGGGGTGTAATAAATGCTTCATTGATTTATTCATCCACATAATGAGTTTACAATTTTCTAAATTGTAATGACAAGTATTTCCTTTCAGATGATTCAAAAAATAATAACTCAATTCAAAATACTTTATTCACCCCCGAAGGGGAAATTAATTAATGATCCAAATTCTGGTCCAAAGCCCACTCTCTTAATCGTGAAGTGATGCTTTAAAATTAATAATAGTATGAGTTGCACCTCCGATGTCATTTTCTTACAGGTACGGATTACTATTTTTTTCTTTTCTTAAAGGGTTTATGAGTTCCCATGACACTTGAATTCTTACACATGGGAAAAACTGACTGAGCAGTCTAAAGCCCAAGTTATGTCTGGAGGGAAACCTCAAATCCTGGCAGGTTGAAGAGGAGGTGCCAAGTCTAGTGGAGGGACAAAACAGAAGGAGAGAAAGAGGGAAGTTTGTAGTATTTATTGCATTGATCCATACGGGGGATGTGAGTTTACCAGTAAATGAAGAGGAAGATCTTGGAGAGCTGATGAGGATAATGAATGCAGTTTAATGTGTTTCATTGACACAAGGCTGTAGGAAGTCATTCCAGACGCCAACATCTCTCTGCTCGGCTTTAACACTCTGGTTTGATTGAGACTGTTGTCAGAGCAGTACAGCAGGAGGGACTGAGTACTTATTCACAACAGATGTTGTAGTCCTGAAGCTGTCACTGTGAAGGAGTGTCTCTGCACTGACAGTTATTTTTGCTCAATATAGGACAATTTTACTACATGTAGATTTGGGAATATTTTACTTATTTCCAGAGGGGCTGTTTTCACAGTGTACAAACACAATAACACCACTGGAGATGAAGAGGCGAGGCTAAAAGTAAAAAAATCAACATGTTCTACATGCTACGTACTGAAAAAACGGTCATTTAAACGCCTGTGTACAAGGTAATTAAAATAATTCTGGTTTTTCATCATTTGGGAATTGTTGTGTCTAATTTTTCTTATGATTTGAGCAGTATTGTGAATCTGCGTGATGTAAGGTTTATAGATGTTGCAGAACTGCAGTTTTTGAGCATTACTCAGATTCAGATCCTTTTACTGTTGTTCAAACATGACATCAGTAATGCACTGCAGAACGAAATTACGGTGCATTTTAGCCACAAAAACAGTTGAATAAACACTGTGTAAGGGAATAAAAAAGAATAAAGAATAGAAAAATAGATATCACTTCACAGAAAGGAGCCAGTATAAGTATAAATATAATGTGTATGTGTACAACATTCCACCAAAATAACATTTGAAACGCAAGGTCCCAGTGGCAGCTCCACGGGTCCTTATTTGAAGGAGCTGGGATCATTTCTGGAGCTACGGAGCAGGAGTCTGCTGGGAGCCACAGCCAGCTTGCAGGCTGATGCCAGCAGGCTGGACTGACAACAAGGGGTTTAGCCCTGCCAGTGGCAGGCTATCACCTTTCACCTATTTACATACCGCTGTTTTTTTTAACCATGGTGATGTTTTTATTTCTATCAAACATGCAGCACTTAATCTTTTGAGTGTTGTACCCAAATACACTTTGACATGTGGAAGCTATTGAGCCACTGATGTTGTGATTGTCAAAAGTAATCGCTCTGTGTCCTGACCCACTTGTAAGATATAAGCATTATTGAGTTAGAAATATAACAATTACTACCAAAAATGAGTTACATAAAACTATTCATTATAAAAGCATCTCAAAATTTGAAAATGTGTTTGTTTTTTACATATTGACAAGTGAACTGGCTTCGTTTTTAATTTCATAATGTATATTTTGTGTGTATGAAAGCTTTACTCGATTCTTGCTGTATACATAAAAACTCAATAAATCAACTTGATTTCTTTTTTGTTCTGTTTTCATTATTCATGATAACAGATGACACAACCAGGCTGAAACAATAACACACATGGATGTCATTCTGGAGCCCCATCCTCTCACTTCCCGCGACCCTGCCTGGACAAAGGGAGGTGTCAACACCACTTATCTAACCGCACAATTAACATGCAAATGAGCTCAGCCACTAATAGTGATGGCAACGCGCTCTTATGATGGAAATATGCTTTCTGTTTTGGCAGTATGGGTTAAACATTAGTCTGTGGAATCAGCTGAGGACAGACTGAGGGCCCCGAGGCCTCCCCGAGGGCAGGCGGAGACACAGAGGTGGATGCACAGAAGCAACGGCCTTTGCACCTGCTTCACTGTGACACATGCAGACACACAGGGCACAACCAGGCGGATATAATCAGCCTCGTTCAGGCTGTCAGCCCAGTCAATAACTTATCCCCTCAACTGTTTTTGTTCTAGCAGTGGCTCTTCTGATGCAACTGCCCCTTATTCAACTGAAATGTATTTTCAATTGCTGCCCTCAGGCTCCAGCCCTGCAGCGGCTCACTGGCCGAGTAAACAAACCAGCAGACCACTTCAAATGCACACACGTACACACACGCCGGAGCCTCCAGAGTCAATGTAACAAGAAGTCTGATTGCCACACGCTGGAGTTAAAAAGCTCTAAATGTACTATATACCTGACGTAAAAGCCTCAGATCTGCAGCTTTGTGGAGCTCAAATTTGTATCACATGCCGCTGGAAGTGCTTTAATTAAGAACAAGTTTGCGGTTGCAGATTTGATGGTTTTGGAGGAGGCATCTTGGTCACAGTGAGGCAGACAGTGTTGGTTGCCTCGTTAGCATCCATGTCCAAGAGTGAAAAAGGGGCATGTGTGTATGTGGTTGTGTGTGGGAGGAGAGATGAACAAAGCAATGTTTGTCCAAGTGATAAACCTTGAGTGGCTCTCAGTAACAGGTGTGTGCCCTCGAAAGGACCAGTCCTTTCTCAAGCTTCCTGAAAGGATGAGACATCCACGTGTCATCACTGACCACCCTGCAGACCAAAAACAACACTTATGACTTTATATCTGTCTGTCAGCCTTATTCCATTATTTAAAAATACTTTCACTTTTACTTGACAGTTGCACTTTTATGAAATTGTGGTAATATGGTGATTTTTTTAAACTAATACATTGAACATCTTGCAGGATATATTTTTTTCATTTTTCCTACAATTGTTTCAAAACTATGAGCTTATACTTCAACATTTTTAGGTATTTAAGGCAGAATGTGGTCAGTAAAGTCCCAAATTAATGCTTTAAACTCAGTTTTTAGTTTCAAAGTACTGTTTCGTCATCATGTCCTCTCCAGCCATGCTTCTAGTAATGGATTTGAATCTCAGAGATTTAACTGTTTTAGGGAGAAAAATAAGAAACCTAATGCCAGAAAGGTAAGCCACACCAACACTGGCAGATAGTATACAGTTTACCTTGTTTGCAACTTCTTTATGAAGGATGAATAGGGGGAATCTTACATTTCAGAGGGAACAAAGTCCCCCACCATATTTGCATTTATCTACTTTACAAACACAACATGATTAGCATTTGCATCGTGCTTGTTTTGACCATCCTTTCTTTTTTTTTTTTTTTTTTTTTTTTTGGTTTATTCCAACTGGCCTTCCTCTCTGAATGAAGCTGTGCCCGATAGCAGCAGCAGCAGCAGTTGTCTCCGCTTTACGCAGCTCCTAATTAGCCAGAATTAAGAAGTATTTCCTTGGCCCATTGAAGAGTCCATTTCCTTTGAAACCAGAGCACAATAAACCTTAAGTAATTACCCCAACTCATGACTATTAACTCGCAAACCGCCAGCTTCCCTTGACAACATCCTCCTCAGTGTTGTGTGGTTAAAAGGCCATTTCGGCTACACAGCTATTTACATCCCATCTGGCGGAGGGACAGACACGCTGCACTCATTCCTAAAGACAAAAAAACAAGTGGAAAATGAACTCTTTCACTCTTTCTCAACTCAGCCACGGAACTTGCATTTTATTCCCTCCGAATAAGTTACAAAAGGCCTTCTTCTCCTTTTCTTTTTCTGTCTTTATTTTTTTGTTTAATCCACACACTCATTTGCATGAGGCCGAGGAGGGAGTCTGAATGTATAATCTTCTGCATTTAGCAGCCTGTAATCCCGAAGCGTCTCTCTGATGTGATTTTCTCCCGTTGGTCCCCCGTGAACAATTAACTTGTAATCTCCACAAACATACATTCTGTCGCTGCGGAGATGAGACGCAGAAACACCCGTGGGACCCGGCGGACAAACTGCTCCGCGCTCCCGGAGCCAGCGCGTCCGCGCGGTTATGGATCCGTTCAGCGGGGCTCCATTAGACGCCCCCCTTTCATATCCTACTCCTTTTTTTTATTTTCTGTATGCCTGTTTTAGCTGGATGAGTGCAGTTTGATCACATGGCGAGGCGACGTTGTGCAACACGAGGCCCGTAAGGACGAAGATGGTGAAAGAAGTTTGATCATCAGTCTGAACTTGTGAGAAAGTGACTTGTGTGAATACTCAATTTCAGAACTTTTCCCCAATAATAATAATAATAATAATAATAATAATAATAATAATAATAATAATAATAATAATAATAATAATAATAATAATAATAATGAATGTGTAATAAGATCCATTAAGTGCACCACTCATTTCAATTTCAGAGAATTCTTTAAAAAAGGAAGACACGCATCTCTTCCAATTTCTCAATATCCTTAATATAACATTTTATATAAATCTAAAATAAGTAAAAAATTAAAAACATTGTTAAATGAAATGAGAATAAGATTTAAATAATCAAAATGTGAGAAAATCTAAATATGATTTTAATTAATTACAGTCAAATATTTCAGGATGTTTGCGTTTTGACCCTTTTCTCTATTTATGAATGTAAACCAAAAGTAAAATGATATAAACTGGTGAGGAAAACTTAAATTCCATTCAAAATACTTTATTAATCCCCGAACGGAAATTGATAACTTCCTTAGATTATTGACTTCAGCAATTTTCAGAACAAAGTTAACACGATAGAGATTATTTTAAACCTTTGGAGGGGTTGGAAAAAAATACTCTAAATAAAAGAAACAAGAGAATGAGACAGTGTTCATGATCCATAATCCCAGTTTTATTGAAATTTCAACCCGCTGGGTGATAATAAATATTTCATCATTCATCAACAACGTACAAAAATAAAGACACGGGGTCTCTGCAAAATTCAGTAAAACAAAATCAAACATGCTGTGGTCATTAACACATCATGCAATAAAAAAAAGAAACATAGAAAGGAAATCAGCGGTACGAATTGACAAACAATAAACCATAAAATTCAAATAAACATAATAGATTTGGAAACAGATTCCCGCCGTGGTAGAGTCGTCTCAGTCAAACCCATAAAGTCATTCTTTTCATCATAATTTTAAAAATCCTTGGTACAAGGCACAAAGAGCATTCTTCGTTTGCACAAAATTACGCTTGAACGTTCATGCAGCCTTCTCAGCGTTCACTTTGTGGTGGGAAACCAAAAACCAAACACGGGACGAACATCTTGTTGCATGACATTTTTCTTTTTTTTCTTTTAACTTTCAACTGACAAAATCAGCAGTCTTATAGTAGAAGTCCTTGTTACAAGGAGGAAAGATACTTTTTCTCATACGTTTAACAAGAAAACAGACGGAACAACAACATGCACGTGAGGCTGAAAGGCGGATTTGTGGTTCCGCGTTATACCGACGCAGAGCCTAAAGCGTAGGGTACGATTTAACGCAGAACCATAAATCAGGCTTCAATTCGCCCCCATGCCCTGACCTGTCTATTTACAAACATACACGTGTCAGTCTGTGCGCCTGGCATCATTTCATGCCGTCCTTGCCCTCCCCCGTGAGTCTCGTCAGGCCGCTGGAGGTGATGGGGATGTGAGGAGGAGGGGGCACCTGGCAGATGGTGCAGGGGCAGGGCAGGCCGGCCCAGTGCTGGAACCCGGAGCCCAGCGGCTGCAGGCCCGGGGGCTGCAGGCCCGGCGGGGCCGGCGCCCCGGAGCTCTTCATCAGCCCGTGCGGGGCTCGGATGGACGTGAGGGAGGTGAGCCCCGGGAGCGCGCTGGACAGAGACGAGCTGGGGGAGGAGGAGGTGAGCGCGCTCCCGATCAGGGGGTGCACCTGGTGCGCGGCCACGGCCGCGGCCGCGGCTGCTGCGGGTCCGCCGGGGTGCGCACCGGCGCCGCAGTGGAAGGCCGAGTGCTGTCCGCCGTAGATCTCCCCCAGCAGCCGCTTCATCTCGTCCAGGGAGCTGCTGAGCATCAGGATGTAGTTCCTGGCCAGCAGCAGCGTGGCGATCTTGGAGAGCTTCCTCACCGACGGCCCGTGCGCGTAGGGCATCACCTCCCGCAGGCCGTCCATGGCCAGGTTCAGGTCGTGCATGCGCTTCCTCTCCCGGCCGTTGATCTTGAGGCGCAGCTGGAACATCTCCTCCTCGGTCACCTGCTTCTTGAGCTTGTACTTGTTGCTGCTGCTGCTGCTACTACTACTACTACTACTACTGCTGCTGCCCACAGAGACGCACTTGTCCTCCGGGGAGCGCAGCAGATCCCCTCCCTTCCCCCGCTGCTCGCCGCCCTGCGTGGACGAGGACACGGAGGAGCCTCCGTGGTGCAGGTGGTGATGGAGATGATGGTGGTGGTCTCGGAGAAACATGCTGTCCATGTCCGGGGAAGACGCTCTGCTACTCGGGCTGGAGTCTGAATTCATTTTATGGGGTTTGCTTCCGAGGTTTGTTGGGTAGGAGGTCGCTGCCGGCTTCCTCCCTCTCTGCTGTCTGTCACTCTCTCCTCTCCCTCCCCTCTCTCGGTTTTCACCGGCGCGGCTGGCCTCCCTCTCTGGTGACCGGTGTCTCTGTGTCTGAGGCTGCAGCCCACGGTTTCTGTGCGTGTGTGACTCTGGCGGCGAGGAGGACACTGATAGTGGCTATTTATACATGCACACAGACAAAAGCGGCTTTCCTATTCATAACGCCTAGTTAGAGGGATGACGTGCCCGGGAGAAAGGGGCGGTGTGTTTGACTGTCCCGGAGACCGCGGTGCGCAACCATTCACTGCCATTGTCAGGACACCGCTGGAGGTCAGGGCTGTCCTCTGCTCTCCTCTATCTCCCCCTTTCTCACTTTAAGCAGCTTTTTTAAAATAATATGTCAATGCTCACTATCTTTAAAAAATATTTAGACCCTCTTGTATTTCTTTTTCAACATCCACTAAAACGCAATCGGTTGGTGCCAACATTTCTCCCAACAGCCAGTTAATGACTTTTCTATTGAGGCTTGTAGAGATGAAGACATGCCTTCATAGTCACACGGTCAAATGTGAAATATGCGCAAAAGAAAACTTTGTAGCCTATTTGTGCTGTTGAACCAATATATGTGATATTTTAAGAATTCATGCACCAGGAAGAGAAGCCACGTTGTTTCTCACAAAGGTCATCTGCCCCACTCTCTGTCTCTCTCTCTCTCTCTCTCTCTCTCTCTCACACACACACACACACACACACACACACACACACACACACACACACACACACACACACACACACACACACACACACGGGCTGAAGAAGGTGTATGGAAGTTAAACCGGAGTCTCGGCCGGTGGTTTCCTGAGCCAGTGAGGAGACATGAGGATGTGAACATGGTGCCATCAGGCCTCTGATGGGGGTGGTGGAGGAGCAGCCTGCTCCCACTCTGCTGCCATAGGGCAGCATCCGGGTGTCAGTGTTCACCTCTGACAAACTCAGTCCTAGAACTGAGTAGAAATGTCTCCAAATGTCATCTGTCCTATGATTTTTATCATTCTCTTTTAGTGCAGTTGCATGAATTAGAAAATAAATTCAGGGTTTTTATTATCTATTACTTTTCATTTTATCTATCATGTTTTGTTTATCTTTTTCATTTTATACTTACTAAATGTTCATGAAAAAACAAACCCTTTTATTACTGTAAATATTAGTAATACACTTTTAATGTGACCACTTTATTGTGCATTTAAAATTCTAAGGTACTCATAATCTTTTTATCAGAGTTTTATAATTATTTTCGAGTTTATTTAAAAAAAAAAAACAAAAACAAAAACAGAAAAACCAGGAACCTGTATCCTAATCTTAAACAGAATACAAAATCAATTTCCCTTTGGGGATTACTGTAATACATTATTTTTGAATTTGAATTGAATTGAATAATTGTCATTGCAAACTTTTTTATTGCAAAAAACCTGTGCTAGATTCTTATGGAGATCACTATGAATTCATTTATCTGGAATCAACTTGTTCTGATAATTTTCTGGTTTTATCTTGTAGGCATTTTATATTCAGGCTGACCAATATGAGGTTTTCTGTGACCAATGCAGCTTGATAAACACAGAAATAACCTGTCAGTTTTGATAGATGAATCAGTCGACCTCTCATGTTATGACTGCATTTTGTGTTTTCTATTTTCAAGAGACTGAAAAATGGATATCCGCGTCATTAAACATTTGAAAAAAACAAAACAAACTAAATAAAAAAAGAAGCGATGCCTCAGACTTTTGCATCGTGCAGTAGATCAAATAATTAAAAACTACAGCTGCATATAGTTGTTTTGCAGTAGTTCATTTCAGAATGAGCTTAAACTGGAAGCAAACAAAAAATATGTAAAGTATTGTTACAGCACATTTTCTTACTGTTAATGTATTTATTTTTTCTGTCATTAAACTGTCCATAAATAACGTGGAAATATACCTGAAGCGGCAGCTGAAAGCAGTGCTGTGATTACACCTGGAGCAAACACATGGTGACATCAACAAAAGGGGCAAAATATAATGTAATAATAATAATAATAATAATAATAATAATAATAATAATTATTATTATTATTATTTAAAAAAACTATGCTGTATGCATATATGTATATATATATATATATGTATGCAAATTATTAAAACATTAAAGAAACGAAAATGTATGGGAAAAAAAATCGAAACAGGATTCTATTAATGAAGCAAACAGATCTTTAAAGGTGGTGTTGCGTTGAAATAATGTAGGAGAGCAGTCAGCTGACTTGGTATTTATCTGCTGAGGGCCTCTCTCCACTCTGAAGGGCCTACTCCAGATTTGTTTTGTGGAAGTGGAGTGCAGGGACAGACCACCAGCACAAACATGTGGAAGTAGCTGGAGCGGCCTTCCTCTGACCACTACCTCAGCATCCCTCATCCATACATCTCTCTGTCCGTCCGTCCGTCCGCACCCACCCACCCAGCACTTCAGACCCGGATAATAAAGTCTGCCTGTGCTCGCTGCTCTATCCTTCTTCAATGAGTTCCCCCTGGTAGAACAGTAAAAATGTGTATTCACGGCTTCATTGTAGGCCCAGCAAAAGAGCCCTCCTCATAAAGGTGCTGCAAATGCAAAGAAAAGCGCTGGTCGGCTTTGCTCTCTCTTGGTGGCATTTGAAAGTCTAAAGCTTTGAATACCAATTGCTTGAACTGGACATATGTGAATCTGCTGTAAGCCTACTAATCCTGTCCCCAAGTGTTTCTTTGTGTGTGGGGCAGCCTCGCACACCCAAGAGAAAGTGTTCCTAATCCAGCCAATGTGGAGAAATGTGTGAATGAGAGGGATATATGTGTGTGTGTGTGTGAGTGTGTATATTTGTGTGTAAGTGTGTCTCAGGTATCAATTTGTGCTGGAACATGCATTTCAAAGGGTTTCTTTTGCTTATGTGTTTTGGTGTATACCACTGTGTGTGTGTCCATCTGAGGCCTCCACGCCACCAGGACACTGGCCTAAATGAAGGCAGTTATTCACCGTTCCCCCACACTACCGTCGCAGCAGGTCGCCCATAATGTGCTCTTTTCACAGCATAAGCTCCTCGCTTTCCTTTTATTCCTCTGTTCGTATCTTTTTATCTCTACCCCCTCTCACAGATTGCCTCGGCCCTTCTTTCCACTTTCTGCTTCGGCCTGTTTCTTTACTTTATCATGTTTTTTAAAGTCATAAGAGCCTCTCTGTCCTGAGTTTTACTTCACCTGTGTTGTACAAAATAACTTCCAAGAGAAGTGTAACTACTATTTGTGCTAATGTTGACTGAGTGTGGAACGAGTGACTTGCTCTTCAAAAACGTAATAAAACTCTTAAAATTAACCTTGAGTCTTGAGTGAGACAGCTCAGATAAGCAGCTGCAAACATTTTGGCCCTCTACATTTTTAAATCAACTGTTAAACCTGCAGTTTCTGACAGTAATCTGCCTTCTGACAGTCGACTTGTGCTTTCCACAGGTGACAAGTAATATTTTTTCCATTTCATCATACATGTTCATTTTTAAGCCAAAAATAAAAGTACATGTATTCCATTTTAACTGTTACTTCTCAGATTGCTGAGAAAGCTGTTGTTTTCTCATTTGTTTTATTCAAGCCTGCACACACACAGACTCAGTGTTGAAACTGAATCTGAAAGAACACCTGAATGCAACACCTGGAAAATGAGAGGTTTTGTGCAACGCTGATGTTTTTTTTCCCTTTTTTTCACACCTTGCCGGTCTTCAGTGGGAACTTTTCGACTCCAAATTATTGACTCACAACAATCACATCCAGAATTTGCTCAACTGGCTCCTCTCACTGTGGAGGAGCAGTGACTCTTCTCTGAGTCTCTCTCTCATCCGACTTCTCACCCGATCTCTGACAGAGAGTCCAGCCACCCTACGAAGGAAACTCACTCCAGCCGCTTGTATCTTATTCTTTTGGTCACAGTTGGTGACCTTAGGTGAGCAGAGTCTCCTCACCAGTCCATCTGTCAATCTTCCCTCATTCGTGAACAACACCAAGATGCTTAAACTCCTCCACCTCAGGCAGCATCTCATCCGTTACCCGGAGGAACTGAAAACCTTGCTCTCAGATTTGGAGGTACTGATTCTCGTCCCCGCTGTATCACACTCAGCTGTGAAACGCTCCAAGGAAAGCCAAAGATTATGGTTTGATGAAACCAAAACAACCACATCATCTGTAAAAACCAGAGATCAAATCCTGTGTCGAGTCCTGTAGCAGCAACTGTAGGTATTTACAAATATTAGGGGAAAGAATATTGTTGATAATTGTTAAAACTTCTGAAATGACCATCAAATCTGTAGTTGGTGATATTTGAATACATGGAAGAAAATGTGTTCTCCAGAAAAAAACAGAATCCCTTTTGTTTCTGTCACGTAGGAGGCCACAGGACCCTGCTAGCTAACAGGGCCAGATGAATTTCACAGAGCTTGGAGACAATACAGACATTACACTCTTGGAGGGAGGTTTTAACCTACTTAAAACACTACAAAACAGTCCCACATTTACCCATGTTTGGATTATTTAATTAGATTATTTGATGAAAGCAGCAGCGCAGCAGCGCAGCAGTGTGGTTGTTACATCTCCTCAAAGTGATTGAGTCTAATGTCTGAATCCAGATTGGCAATTTTTCCACTCATTTGTTTGGGTTTTCTCATTCTCTCTCTATGTGTTCTCCTCACAATACAAAAAAATATGCATACCAGAGTGATTGTTGATTTTAAGTTGTCTGTCTTGTTTGTTTTGTTTGTCTTTGTGAAAATTAAAAGTGTGTACAAGTCCTCATCCTCTCAAACTTTTATATTTCACTGCCGTGCTGCTCGATGGAAAGACTAAATGTTATCCATCTTCTACGTACTTGGTGGTGAGCTGTATTCAGTTGGTTGCAGTCTGCAGCTTCACCACCAGATGGTCCTAAATGTACCAACAGCAGTTTTACAAGTTCCTTCATCTAACCATCCTTTTTATTTTGGGAATGCGAATATTGGATCTATTTTAGTTTACTTTAATCATACCTGCACATCAAATAAAGTCCAATGTGGAACTTTAGAAAACTGCTGGGATTTGTATAATAGCAAAGCCAAAGTCCAAAGCAAACTGATTCAAGATTCAAGATTCAAGACAACTTGATTTATCCCTTAAAGGAGATCTCTCCACCTTGGAAAACCTTGGAAAGTATAAAGCTCATTAGAAACCCAGATATCCGTCGCTGTTTTGGACTTTATTTCTTTCACAGAGACAACTGACAAGGCATGCAGAAGGACATGGCCAATATGATTATGTGGCTCTATATTCACACAAAAAATGGTTGTTTGCTCCTTTATTAAGGTTCAAAATATAGTTTTATAACGTTAAAAATGCAACTTGATGCTGTTTAAAAAATTAGGCATTTAGTCCTGCTACTGCTCTGTTTTTCCTTTTAGTGTCAAATATAGTGAATTCTTTGGTGCCATTTGGCCTGGTCACAGATCTAAAAAAAAAAACTCTTTCAATAATACATTTAACCCCAAGGTATACCTCATAAAGTAGTGTGTGCAGATATTGAAATGTTTCATCTGAGTAAGGTTCTGAAGGACTTGGTGAAGGACCTGTCTCCTGCAAAGAGGAGAGACTTCATCAGGAAGTTCAGCTGGAGAAGAGAGGAGCTTTTTTTGAGTGACACTTTTTTTTACAAGGCACAACTTGTAGAAAAACAAATATTTCATGGAAATCCTTGTAGTACAGCTGGTGAAATGCAGAAAAAAGATTTCTCTACAAGAATAAAAAGTTCACTTTGAAAAATGAGCACAAACATGCTCTCAGATTTTAAAACACATGTTTTTTAAAAAGCAGAAGCTGTTCATCAGAGATGTTTCCTTTCCACCTGACTCAAACCAGTGGACAGGTATGGCCTTGTGCAGACCTGGTGATAAGAAGATGGTGATTTCTAGTTGTGAGCCATGACTTTGTAACTATGAAAAGTTTCTGATATGAATAAAAAAAAAAATAACGATAACGAAGTTGACGGAGTTTGTAACTAAACTAAACTAAAAGTGATGCAGCTGTAGTGACAAAGATAAAAAAGACTTCTTGTCTGGATTAAGGCCCAAATGTTTCAAAATCTTCACATTGTCCCTGACTCCACTGATAATCTGTTTTATATTTCTAACTCTGTCAAATACTTTTAGTTTTGTTGCCGTTTAGGCTGGTCAAACTAAAGAAAATACCTCATTATACACATATTTAAAGAGTAGATTAAAGGTATGTTGCATACCAAAATGCACACATTTGTATGTAAATTGTGGTTTTCTTAAGAAAGAAAAGAAGAGTTCAACCAAAGATATATTTATTATAAATTCTCAAAGGCTGGAACATTGAGGTTAAACACTTTTTAAACTATATTCAATACATGTAGGTGGTTTTGTAAAGTTACAGCACCAAATAAGGTAACAAAACACAAATAGAATAATAAATCGTGTTGTCTAAACTTTGTTTATATGATTCTTTTCTCTTTTTCATGAACTTATTTTCATGGAAAAATGTTCCATGAAACAACAACTCCCCTGGTCCTCTTACTGTAACAGGCGCATGAATAAAGGTGGTCAGGTAATTACACCATTCTGTTGTTTCATTTTTTTTCCATCTTCTGGCATAAGAGGTTTTTTTTTTCTTTTATAAAGTTCAGAAGATTGATTTATCTTTCACTAAATGACTATTTCCAATTTGTTTATTTTTTAACTTGTTGATAGTTTTGCAGAACTCCTCCTCATCCGAAGCATTTATTCAGTTGACAGGACATTAGTGCTCTTCCGAGAATATAAGATGCTTTAATTTTGTTACTCAGAAGACAGATAAACCCTGTGATATTCAATAAAATTAAATAAAAAAGTAGATTTTGGAATGATTTACAGATGCAAACAGGGGTTATTTTAGACAAAAAAAGATGATGTAATAATGATAAAATGTTCATTAATACTTTGAGACCATTTAAATTGGTTTTGCAGGACTTGTCCAGCAAGGTTGGGGTGTTAGTTCTGTCCTTTCCTGCAAAGCCACACAGACCCGTGTCACTGATGCCTTGACATTAAACTAAAGTAAATGTGTGGTGATGTATAGTCTTTTCATTTTGCTCATCAAACCCCAGTTTGATGTTCCACAAAAGGAGATTTCACAAAGGCTGAAGCATTTGAAGGACAGGTGTGAGACAGCAGCTCTCCAGTCTCTCTGTGAAGCCAAGCCGAACCCTGTCAGCGCAAGTTCTGACTTTTATGTTTTCAAATGACAGCTCAACATTTGAAAAGTACAGCTGCAGCTCCCGGAAATGTTGGGGCAACTTTTAAAAGCCTTTGTTTCCCCTTCATGGTTGCTTTTGGGTGGATTCTCTGTCAAACATAATCTCAATGAGTTTTTCTCATTTTGTGAGATGTAAACAAACCTTTAAATTATTACCAGCCTTTAATTAAGTCGATGATCAAACGATTAAAATCTCATTAATTACACACCTCAAAACCATCTCCGCCAACATGAATATTGCAGTCCTAATTATTATTAGTGGGGCTGTTTTGTTCTTCGAAGACACTGGCGTTAATTAGGAAAAAAAAAAAAACAAGACAAATTAACATTTCATAATGAGGAAAAACATACCTTCATGTTCTTATTTCTTTCTGAGACAAATTTGGCATCTTGAAGCCCTCTGAAGCAACGATGTTTCTTGCATGCTGTTTTTCATCTCGATGCACAAGCGATCAATGTGTTTAATTCTTGATTAAATGCTTATCACCATGTGGAAAGAAACAGTTTAGTTTCAGTACTTTGATTTTGGAAAGATTTATTTTGAACAATGAATGAATGGATGAATGAATGAATGAATGAATGAATGAATGAATGAATGAATGAATGAATGAATGAATGAATGAATGAATGAATGAATACTTTATTTATGTGTCATACACCTTTAAGGTGCCCAGCCTATAAGGGCTTACAAGACACAGATACCCTACGCCAGCAAACAAACATCAACTGCGTACAAACAAAAACACAAAATTATAATATCCACTTATAAATTACAGATCAGACCCTTTCTCAATTTTCATATAATTTGTCCTTTCTCTGTTTCCAGGCTCTCTTTATAAAAGTAGCTATAGAAAAAACCTCCTCTTTAAAAAACCATTCCAATTTTGAACATTTGAAATAAAATTCTCCTGTCACTTGTTCAATAAATGCTAAAACATTCAGCTGCATGTGAAAATATGAAAAAAATCTGTGCATTTACTCTCCCAAGCAAAGCTTAATATTTGTTAAGTTAGGACAAAAAAAGTGCAAAGGATAAAAAATTATTATCAGTCAAACTATCACATCACAGACTGATGTAACTATGTTATGTTTCCTATTTATGACCATTTCAAACTAGTCATTTGGCTTTAATATTCTCTTCTCCTGTATCATCCTCCCTTTCGGTCATCAGTCTTCGTCCTCCTGCTCATAAGGCCCTCATAAACACAACTATATACACACACACACACACACACACACACACACACACACACACACACACACACACACACACACACACACACACACACACACACACACACACACACACACACCACTAGCACTTAACCAGCCTCCAGCCCGGCCCACCAGCTTTGGCAGCAAGGTTCTCCTTTTAACCGTCCCTTTCAGCGCAGGACAATCACACACCTCCCATCGCCTCCTTTCAGGCCAACCTCGTCTCCTCTCCTCCCCATTCTGCTCCCTGTGTCACTTTGTGTCCGCTTCGCCCCCTCGCAATGGGTGCACATGACCAGAAAATGAAGCAGGGGTCTCTGCGAGCGAGGAATGGAGGCCAAGTATGTTTGTGTGTGTTTGAGATGAAGACGGGCGAGGAGGAGAGATTAACATGTAGGATTTAAGCCGGTGTGAAGGGTGAGCGGGTGGCGCTACATGTAGAGAGGGAAGTTTGAATCAGGTTTGGCTTGTGCATCTGTCTAGAGCTTTATGTAAAAAGATTACCACACACACACAATTGTTAATACATATTAACAAGCGCAGTCATTCAACCATGAGTACAGTATGTGGGGCTGCAGGCTGATTAGACAGATTAATATATCATTAACTCCAAATGAAACACCAGTCAGAGCAGCTCCACAATGCTCTCTGAGCTCACTTTGTCTCCCTCATTGAAAGATTCAGGCTGGAAAATAGACACCATCCATGTTTACTATCGTACTTGACGCATGGATGCATAGGCTGAGAAGACAGTCAGCTGAAAAGAGGTAAAGATAGAGAGTATAGTAAAGAAAAAGAGAAAAAAAAACATCCAAATACCTCCAAGATGACTAAAGATGACAGAGATGGCACGCTATGCAATTAAAATGTCCTGGTAATGATAATTTGAGAATAAAACTTTTAATATGAAGGTATTTAATATAACATTTACATTTAGTGAGCTAAAGCAATCTACAAGTATATAATTATACAAAAAGACATTCATTATTGTTGTTTGTAGTTTTGTTTGCACTTGTTTATTTCTACTATGTGATGTTTTAATGGCTCTGTAAAGCACGTTGAATCACCTTGTTGTTGTTGGGCTATACAAATAAACTTGTCTTGCCTTTTTATTATTTGGTATATGAGCGCATTTACTGTACATTCAGATTTTATAACAGCTCTTGGATAATCTACTCTGTAAAAATACTCCTTGGACTTCAGTACTTCATCAGGAAACATAGACTAGCAGAGGTCTGCTGGGATCTGCAAACACTAGCCTGGTGCTCATGACCCCCACCGGTCCCAGCAGACTGTCTAGTTCTCATCTGAGATCTGGAAGCCCTGGTTTCAGAGGTTGGTGGTTAGTGGTCCAGTTAGTCAACCAGTAAAGGCCCTGAAATGATTGACGCTGAAGTTGACTCAGGATCTGGATCCTCCAGTTGAGTGTAGTGGTTCTTTCTGGCCCCACAAGGTTTTGGGGCCAGGTGAAAGAGCCACCAGTTTTCTTTTTGTCAGTCTGTGTTTTCCTTGCAACCAGCGGGCGAAAAGCACAGAACCGGTGCTAAGTCTGGCACAAGCACCAAACTAGCACTGGTTGGAAAACCTGAATAGCGACTTCATACAGTTGTGGTCAGGGTTAAAATAGAGTGCTTTAAATATTTAATTCAATCTTACACAGAAATCTCATCAGAGTTATGGTCCACGAGGACGTGATCGATGAAGCCATGCTCATTCAAAAGCACACAGCCCCAACTCAGAAATTCCTTTTTATCTAACTAGCCTGCTAGTCCTAGCCTAGCCTAGCCTAGTCCTGCAACACAGAGAGCTGGAGTTTATTTTCTAGCATGTAAGATGGAGACAGGAACTCAGTCATTTCACTTGTGTTTTGTTTATATTTTTCATTAGACGAAACAGAGACCACCAGCGTTCGGTTTATCTGAGGCTGAAGGAGGAACACAGTGAATCTCCATTTCTTCCACCCAAGGGCGAAACTTTAGTTTCAGAGGTGGGGGGGACACAAGTAACGGTACATTTGTGCGTGTAGCTGTAGCGTGGATGTGCAGTGTGGCTTTGTAAGACTATGTGTGTGTGAATGCAAACAAACAATTTTAATATGGATTTACTTTTTTAGACACTTTTTAACTTTTTTTTCCTGATATATGTATTTATTATTATTTTCGTTTAGTGCTATACAATAATAAAAAAGAGTCTTTAATCTTGTGACCTCTTTTTCTGTGGGCATCCTTTATTTTTGATAAACGCGCCGCGTCCTGGCTGTCTGTCTGTGAAGACTAATTTATGGTTCTGCGTTAAGTCGACGCAGAACCTATGCCGTAGAGTTACGGCGTTAGTTACGTGGCGACGCGCACTGTGCGGTGCGCGTCGCCGCGTACCCTACGCCGTAGGCTCTGCGTTGGTGTAACGCGGAACCATAAATCAGCCTTGAGCAGCTCTGAGGGGAGGAGGGGAGGAGGGAGCGGGAGCGGGATGCCGTCGCACAGAGAGTGTCTTGATGATTCGCAATTACAGGCTGAGCCTACCGTTAGTTCTTAAACTATAAAAAGTGGGGGGGACAAAAACATGATTTTGAAAAGTGGGGGGGACATGTCCCCCCTGTCCCCAGTGGAAATTGCGCCCATGCTTCCACCAACCGCCAGATGAACAATGAGTCTTGGGATTCGTTGGGCCACGAAGGATCCACCTGATGCAGCCTGACAAAAAGGAAGCATTCGTAGACTGCATAGATAGAGGTCTTCAAAACAGGCCAGCCTAAGTTGCACTGCTTTGGCGCAATATTTCAAATCCAGCTTTTGAAGAATGCGACACAGCTGGTGTTTGCGTGGCACATATAAATCTGATGCTCAAGAGAATCATCTGCGGTGTCTGTTTCCGACAAAACAGCAGCATTTGATGCAGCTGGAGTGAGAATCCGATGGCAATCTCCTGGTGAAAAGCAAAATACACCAGCTGCTTGTGTAGTAGCTGTAAAAAATGAACTGAATCAAACTAACGTCCAAAGAAAAACCATAAGACATTAAAACATTCGGGCTCACCAGCTGGTTTATTAGTGGGATGACGTACTTACCAGTAACCCACACACATTGGACATCATCTTTGAAATTCTGTCCAAATAACAGAAGAAAATATGCTTATAGAAGATGTCATAGTAAGCGTTTCAATGCATCACATGTGGGATTTAACTCAAATCCCTTTTCAGTTCATTCAACCTTTTGCAACAGAATCAGCAGCTATCGTCCGTCACACAGCTCCTAGTTGTTCCTTGAACCTGATAACCAGAACTTCTTTCCTGAGGCTGAAGACATAAACAGTCAATAAAATTAAGTGTCGGCAGCACGCGTGGATGTGTGTTTTGACTGCACACGCCAACAATAAAAACCACACCAGCACAGGCCACATTTTTCAAGTTTGTTTGACGCATTTAAAATGCTAATAACCAGTTTATTATGTGCTATATCAAATGCAAATGCTCTGTTTTACTGCTGTGAAGTTCGCGCGACGTTAGCATTTGCATATCTTATGCCTGCCTCCTTAGCATGCATGGAGGAGCTGGGTGGTGGGCAGACTCTCAATAAATAACATTAACAGGCGCATTAGAAAAACAAGCTCCAATGATGCAGCTATTAGGGAAGCCAGAGCCGGAGCCCGCTTAAATGTAGGTGTTTGACACTGCAGCATATGGTGTGCAAATTCCCCCAAATCAACCTAAACGCCAACTTTATCTGGAAATGTCAGTGAGAGCAGACGGATTGAAAAAACATCGCTTTAATGGCAGACGCTTTACGATGTGGAGAAAATGCTGCGGGGGAATTTGCCTCTTTAAGACCAACTGGCGGCTGGTGCGGCGCGTCTGTGTGTGTGCGTGAGCTTGTGAGTGTGTTTGTGAGTGTCAGAGAGAGTTGGAGGGGGTGTAAGTCGTTAAGGCATCACTCAAACTCTTAATTGTAAATGAGAAACTTTGTCTGGTTTAATGTTTGGCTCACTTTAAGTTTTAATCACCTTCAGACTCCATCCTGACAGTCACTGAGATGTGAATAAACAGTCCATAAAAACAGTCATCTATTCCCCTTAAAGCATCTTTGACTGTCAAGGCTGTAATTCATAACCAATATGAGACAGGACACAAAGACGCGTTAACGTGGTCGGATTTCTAACTTTTCCTCCGCTGTAAGGAACGCTGACAGATGGTGTTTCATCCTTCTTACTCACTCAGAAGGTGATTTTAAGGAACGTGTTAGTGGTATTTTTCTTGCTGACACAAATGTAATCAAGAAGTCAGAAGTCTTTTACAGCAACATAAAACAAGGATTTCACACTTCTGAATGGCCCGATATGAAGCTTGCAGCTTTGCTTGTGTATCATCAACAGACCTACAACTCATGGTTTGTCGGATGGAGGTTTGGTTGAGCTGCTGGTTTTGTGAAGATTGAGTTTCCGTTGTAATTTCTTTGATGTTTTTGTGGTGTCATCATTGCTTCACTCTTTTTTCTATCATTGTCCTCATTTTCTTAGGAGTTTAAGGTTTTTGCTCAGCATCCACAGTCCCTTTAGTGGGAGTTTGTTGGCTATAATAAAAGTATTTTTTCTATTGTATCTTATTTCTCCTTCAGCTCCACTCCAATACAAAACCATGACCTTTTAAGTATGACTACATTATCATTGACGGGGCCTGCAAACCTCTGGACACCTGAAGAATTTGATTTGAAGGAGATTCATTTATTCATGAATCAATGAAGATATATCTCCCTCAGTCTTGCATCCTCCGATTTATAAATCACAATATGAGCTACTTTTTTAGTAATAAATCATATTAAATGCTCCATAAATTCAATATAAGAAACTGCTCTTAACCCCTTATACAGAACATCAGTGCAAACCAGGATTTATCAAGCTGGTATCTGATGGAGGAATTATGACATGGTTTACGGCAGCTGTGTGAACCATCGCTGCTGTTACGTTTCCTCAGCTTTTCTATTTGCGGTGCAGCGTTTGATCAACCTGGGCCGGTGCAACACACGATTCGTTTAAAGAAATATCAGTAAAAGCTCTCTTTGACTGAACTCCAGAGGAGAGAAATTCACTTGAGCAGAATAAAACTCAGTTTCAGGTTGGTGTCAGCGTGTTTGGCTCAGCACTATATTCTCTCTGATATTGTAAGAAGATGTGTCAAGGGTTGTTGAATGCAGTTGGAGTCCAGATTTACTTTTGCATGGAAGTTTTATGCTGTAGGACAGTTCTCAGTTAAGTCACTCCCTAAGGAGGCGTTTCACTCGATCAAAGTCACTACAAAAACAGGTGTAACTTCGAGGTTTTACAGTGTCTCTGTTGCATATTGACCAGAGCACGTCAGAGAGATTTTATCGAAACTTCAGCAAAGTTTGTCCACTTGAGAACAACCGAGTCTTTTACTTGGGTATTAGTTTGGCTGCGCTGTGTAGATTTATCTGTATATGTGACGTAAACGTGATGGGAGCTCACAGCACACATCCACAGATGACTATCATCTCTTTCTCTTCCTTAATCTTCTCTTCAACATCTGTCTTGTCTGCTGATAGCTTAAGAATTATGTAAATGTAGAAACATAGAAAAACAGTGGAAACTTAATGAGAAATAATAATAATATATTTTTTTAAAAGTAGTCGAATTTGCATAGATATTTTTTTTGTTTCTTTGTTCGATATGCAATTCTGAGTCTGAATTTCAGAAAGCATTTATCTGACATTTCATGAAGAGCCTTTTGAGACAAAACCAACTCTGTTGCAGCACTGACCTGCGTATACAGGATAGTGAGGCCTGTTAAAGCCAAGTACAATTCAGTTTGGGTTCACGGTTGTTCTTGCAGGACTCAAGGAATCTGACAATGTTTTTCAGGAGGTTCAATTTTGAGGCTTCAAACAGATAATGAACTAGAGCTGTTTGTATGAAGAGTGCCCTGTTGTGTCCACTTCAGCCTCCAGCCTTCATAAATGACATACGGTAATGTAACACAGGTGAGTAGCCACAAAACTACTAGATTATAAGGTTTACGGCAACATTATTTATTGAAAAGTGTTTTGAAAGCCTTCACACAGTTAAGATGAGGTGAGTGTTGTTGCCCCAAAGAGTTGAAATAATAACTGATAGGATCATCTGTGAACCCGGCAGCCTCCTTTCCTCTCCGCTGAGGGTCAGTCGTGGTGAAGTGCCAGCGTTCACTTGTACCTCTATTTGTACTCCTGTACAGCCGGGCACGCCGGATGAGTGTCAGCTCCGGACCACAAAGAAATGCTGAAGTGATTCTCAAGCTCTCTTTTTGTGATTGTCTCCTTCCTCCTTCCAGCCTGCCCAGTAATCTCTCCTCCTCCGCCTCCGTCTGTGTCCCTGCTCGCTACTAATCCGCTCCACAGCCGTGAAAACTCTCCATGAGAGAGAGGTGACCCGTTCTAATGGGTGGAGGCAACCACCCACACACACACGGCCGTGGAGGGTCTAGCCAAAACACACACACACACACACACACACACACACACACACACACACACACACACACACACACACACACACACACACACACACACACACCAGGGCCCACTAAGCTGGCCCAATTTTGATGGCCCAAATAAAACTTGGTTGAGTTGAGAACATGATGAGAACGCTTGACAACTTTTTTTAAAAGCCTTGTAAAGCTCTGTCAAAAAGCAGCAACAAACATTTACTTCAAGACTTATTGGGGACATTTTTAAGCCATAATTATTGTAATGCAAAATTAAGGAGCAAAAATGGTAAAACGCGTGTCTTTTTCCATCATCACTATTTCATCTCCTTTTGAATCAAACTTGAACGTTGAGTAATCGGTCCAACAGTCATCTTAGGTCTGGGAACATGTAAAATACATTTAAAACTAAATGCTCCGTGTATCAATTCTGTTGTGATTGCAGCACTGTTATTTATGCTTTACTTATATAAGCATATTGTCTGCCGTCTTTTTTTTTTTGACTACCTAAAGCAAGTTGTGATCACACAATAATCATCATATTTTGAGCCCACTTATATGTTCAACTCATCAGTAAATTGCTTATTTACTCAGCAGGTAGTTATAGTTGGTCATTATTTATTTGGAGTCCTGCTTTTGACCACCTGGCTAATAAAATTCACAATCTTTCAACTCTATCTGGATAAAGCAGCTTTGTACCATGTGCAAGGTGAATGTGTTCTTTCGTCGTCATTTCCCTTTGAGTGTTTTTTTGTTACTATTATTTGTATTTTGGTTTTATGATGCCATCATACCATGTCCCATGTATGCCATGTCTCAATTTTTAAATAAATATCAGTGGATCGATCACAGCGAAGCATAAAGCTTGTAATGTCATGAGTGAAATGATATCTGAATATCATGTCAGTGTACCATTGTAAGCGTGTCCTTTTTGCTGCAGTCAAACACAAGCATCAGACCAGCTGTGCAGGAGAACAAGTGTTTGCAGGTGCCGAGCCTCACTGGGAGCAGTGAGCGGGTTCCCTGCTTGTTTCTGTGCGCTTCTTTATTAAGAGCCTTAAAGATTCAACCAGCTGGTTCTGGATGTTGATGGCCAGCTGGGCGCAGATTGCACTGCTCTCCATCCTTGCTGACATTTTTTTAAACCCAAACTGCAAAATACAAAATGAATTAATGAGTGAATAACTTAATAGATTATTACAGTAAAAAAAAGTTAATTTTACTAACAGGGACTGTGGTGTCTCCCCCTTCTGGCAGTGAAATAATTAAATAAATGGTTCTTCCTATTCTCCTGGTACGGAAACGTCCACACTGGCGGTGATATGCTGTGAAAGTGTCACCACAGCACCAGGTTAAAAATTCAGGCGCCTTAGGGGTTCACTATCTTTATTGGTGACTAAAAATTCACAGTGTTAAATGTCACATTTGATGTCTCACCAAACAACTTTTAATATTTGAAGTTTTTAAATAAACATTTGCATTAAAAGCTTGGAGTCTTTATGAAAGAAGGTCAGATGTTTGAAGGAGCAGTTTGCCGTCATAGCTGGCAGAATGTGATGATGGACAAGAATGATTTTCTGAAGCATCTTCATGACGATGGAGCAGACCGAGTCTGTTGGAGAATGAGCTCTGGTGACTGTGATGACTCACGGGGGATGGTCCGATCGTGATGGAGACCAGTTAATTCAGTGATCCGTCCCGCGCTGTATCAAACATGTCCCGGTTGTAGTTTCAGTCCATCAGTCATTCATCTCTATGAGCAACATCTCAGAGAGCTTTTGTCATGTTATCTATTTACACCTTCTGTTCATTTTGCAGAAATGTCTCTGATTTCCATTTAAAGCAGATGCTTTTAAACAGATGCAGTTCATGTGTAACTTTTCAAATCAAATCAAACTATTTATATAGCACTTCCCATACAGTAGTAACGCAAAGTGCTTTACATGATAAAATAAACATTTAACATATAAAAACACACATCTGGTCATTTTCACACACATCCTCACATTAATACCCCCCATATACACATTAAAACATAATCATGAACATTGAATATAAACATCATAAATACTTTTTTTTTTGCTCAAAAGCAGCTACTGAGATGCAAATGGCAAGTCTGACAAAAATGCAGCCTAATAAAGGGGACAGCTTTCCTCTCTCAGGAAAACAGCACCACCGATTACTTTTGCACCTTGATTTTGAAGTAAAAGTCTTTGTTTCAGAGCATCACCAGCGTAAGTGACACTTGTTTTGACCCCAAACACATTATAGAGCTTATTCTAAATTTAACACTGTTAACCGATTAGGACTGAAAATGACTTAAGGAGAGAAATGAGAGTGAAGCAGAACAGTAAATGTGTTAGCGAAGCGTCACAGCGTGAGTTAGAACCCAGAGGCTACAACTGCCTCGCAAATGCAAACCAGGAGGTGACTGCCATACCATGTTAGCCGTTAGCTGTTTTGGTCTCCATGGCTACATTTGACATCCAAGACAATTGTAACTAGAGGGTTGATTTTGTTTACGCTTCATCTAAATGATCTCAGTCTTACAACATGCCATTGCTTCATCACTGCTGGGACACAGCGACTGCTGCTCAGCTCCTCTCCAGGCAGCCGGCTTGCTGAGTTTTGATGCCATCAAGTGTACATGTACACGGCTGTTCTGCAGAAAGACCAAATCCTATCAACCATGCTTGCTTAGTACACAAGTCTAAACAACGTGTTAAGAAACCGCTGTTATATCAGTAAGTCCTGCCTGCATCCACAAGCTAACCATTTCAGAATTAAACATATATTATTTTATGTTTTCCTAACTTGTGTCAAATGCTTTTACTGCACAACAAGCTAGTGCAGAATAAAACATCAGAATAAATAAAATGATTCAGAAAAGTGACGTAAAACAGCTTTTGAGTTTGTGCATTAGTCAGTGCATTAGTACTGCTGCAGGATGAAATAAAGAAGTAACACAGTTCCTGCTTAAATAGTAACTGTAAAAACATGTGTATTTAACGATGACCAGAAGAACACTTGATCAAATGTTTTTACTCATGAAAAGGTCATATTTGCTGCTCTATAAACTTTATTTCCTCTGGGCTGTACTAGATTGTGCAGTTTCATTATTTATGTTTCAAGACATCATGAAAAGATTCAAAAGCTCAGTCTTGGGGATGCCATACGGTTATCCGCTTTCTCAGGGAGAATTTTGCTTATTTCAGCAAGACAAAAACCACACAACCTCTTGTTTGTGTTAAAAAAACCAGTGCTGGTGCCAAAGTGTCCTATAACTGTCATTCAGATTTGTTTTCCTGTGAAAATGTTTGATCAAATTTATAGTATTAAAAATTAAAAATTTAAATTCAAGCTTTCAACTTAAATCTCAAATCAAGATATATGATTGATTTTTTAACTATTGACATGTTTATTTGCAAACATATTGATAACATTGTATACGAAAATATATATTTTTTTGTAATTTATTTATTTTCAAAGCAAAAAAGAATTTAAAATCTCCTTAAGCTTTTTTTTTATAAACTAAGAGTCTCATAGATACAACTATTATTTTGTATTTATTTATTTATATATGTATTATTTACAACTAGTATTATTTCAGACATGACATACTAAAACTTTCATCAGATTAATGTAATGTGGTGTATACTGAAAAAAATCCCAACTGCAATTAATTTAACCACTTGCATATAAAACGGACAATGTGTTGTTTTCCTCATTAATAACTCATAAAGACTCTCAAGCTTGGAGGATGAAACTCTCCCCAGAATACGCCACAGTTTGTTTTTACAGGACAAATATTCTTGGGACCATCTACACTTGGACACGCTGACACATGCAGGCAATTACACCCTCACACACACACACACACACACACACACACACACACACACACACACACACACACACACACACACACACACACACACACACACACACACACACACACACACACACACACACACACACACACACACACACACATAACGGTACCCCTGCTAGTTAGCGTCAAAGACAGGAGCCACACTGGCACAGCACTTCCTCCAGACCAGCTCCTCTGGCCCCGCTTCAGCAGATGGTCCAAGAGATCCTTGGATGAGTCTGTGAGTTGGGGTGAGGATGGGGGAGGATGGGGGAGGATGGGGGGAGGATGGGGGAGGATTGTGGGGGGTATGAGCCCCCTCGGGAGGACTGAAGGGGGTGTGGGGAGGAAGGAGACATATGTCCCCAGTCCTGACCCCTGCTGATGGACTATCTCTGCTTACTGCTCGGTTGGCTTGCTCTCTCTTTCTCTCTCGTGTTGCACACACACACCACACACACACACACACATACACACACAAAGTTAATCCTCGTGATAACTGTGAAGAATCATGCATAAGTACATGCACATTCACACAGAGACACACAGCACATAAACTGGGTCCAGCAGTGTGCAGCAGTGCAGCCGTGTCCCTCTCCATCTGCACCTGAAAGACCCGGGGCCCCCGACAATGAGGTGACCATGTCACTGCCTGAGCCGAAACAGAGGGATGAAGAGACACATAGCGAGAAAAAAAAATGCAGAGCAGGGTAGGGAGGGGCGGGGGGGGAGGAAGGGAGGGACACATTAACAAGCTATAATCTCAACTGCCTTATCCATAATGCATTGTGTGGGCCAATTTACATGGTGCTGGTCCCTCTGGGAGAAAGGAGACCATCCATCACATTACTTTATTAGCTCCCTCACACTCTCTCACAGATGCACGCACACACGCTCATACACACACATCGTTATTTGTCTCTGCCTCTCCCTCTGTTTTGTGGGCCTGTTTTGTCATGGTTGTTGTTTCAAACTGCTGCTGATGCTATAAAACAACTCCAGAGCCAGTCGTGCTGGACAGACTGTGACAAGCAGGGAGGTCCTTTATTTTAAACACATACAGCAGCAGCTTTTTCTTTTTTTCTCTTTTTTAAATGAGACAACAGTGACCTCTGCGTCAGTAAATGCCAGATACGGGGTGTTGAGTTTGGATTTTTGAAGCTAAACCGACTTTGTTTTAAATAAGCGTGTGTCACAGTGACTCCTCAGAAAATCAGTAATCCCTGCATGGATCCCGGCCGAGCAGCGTGTCTCACCTCCCAAACGGGACTGTGTCAGACCTGATGCAAGCACACATCTGAACCAGTCAGGTTCAGCGGCTGTAGCTGATCTGAAAACACTTGAGGAATGCTGATACATGAAAAAGTCGCTAAACTGCCAACATTGTCATTAATAACTGATGCACGGCAGTGGTCACTGAATTCATTTTGTGTGAAAACAATAAAAAAAATACTGCAAGATACTTCTTTTATGGTGCATGTGTAAAGAATCTGTGAACATAACTTTTGACCAATTAATGACAGCAGCATGAACATACAGTATAATGCATAACTGCTTTCACTCTGCAGGACAACAAGAGATTTATGATGAAGTTGACCCTTATGGACAGATGAATAGACCAGCAACTTCAACGTCTACCTAAAAATGGCCATCAAATTATCTTGTTTTTTAACTGTTTAAATGCTGATGACTCGTTTTTCCCAATGACTTTTTTTGTAATTGGGTCTGTTTGGATTTAATTTCATTTTAAGCTTTTTAAGATGTCCCTTAAATTTTGGTCTGTGAATTATTCAGAAATCAAAAAGAAAAACATGCAGATTAGATTTCAGCATGTATCACATCTTTAAAAGCACTTTTCATGTTTTTCTCGAGTGTCTGAATATTCATATAAATGCTCTTATTTATTTTTACTTGTGGATTTGAGTAAAACCAAATGTTATTTACCTGTTGCTGTTTTAATTTATTTAATTTATTTACAACCAAAGGCAGAATGAAATGTTTCAGAGAAGAAACTTCTTCTTTTTTTTTTTTTTTTTGCTTCAGTACAAATGTAGTGAGTTGATGTGTTTTGTGAGTGCGTGCGTGGGTGTGGGTTTGCTTGGTGTGGCTCAAAGTGTTTCAAAGAAATCAAATGTGGGTACCTTAGATCCATCAGGGCCAGACGTCCTGTGAATAAAAAGAACTGTAATTGTAATCATGTATGTGGAGCTCCGGTTGTGCGCGCCGCACCGCACCATTACTATCACAAATAAGCAATAATTTGCTAATGACAACATTATGTTGAGTCGGTTTAGGGTCAATTAAAGTGAGTGATATTTACATATGCCTAATGAATCACCGTGCGTGGCAGCTCGGGCGGGCTCTAATGAATATTCATCCAGGCATTTCTCTCCCGCGCGCAGCAGTTTATAAACTGAATTATGGCTGATTTGCCCTTTTAAAAAAATGAACATGGGCGCATCTCCCACAAGGAGGCGGCGAACAATAACGCCTGATTATAAAAGTGTTTTACTGCTGGTGAAGGAGCCGCGCGTGGAGGAGGAAAGGAGGAGGAAAAAAGGCCCGCACGTTTCATCCCGGGCGCCTTGGCAGAGCCAGCAGTATTTACAGCGCATTCAGAGGGGTTCATCCTGAGTGTATAAAACATGAAAATAGGGACTAAAAGGTGTATTTATGTTTGTCCTGGTGTAGTTTTGTCTTGGTGCGTGAATTGCCGGCCTTCCTCCTCTGCTCCTGACCTCTGCGGGATCAACAGGCTGCAGCAGCTTTGCACTTTCATCATCATGCAAATAGGCGGCTCTCCTCCACCAGGTGCGTCCACGCAGGCTGCTGATTAGGCCTGAATTATGGTTCTGCGTTAAATCGACGCAGGAACTACGCCGTAGCCTACGGCGTACCCTACGCCGTAGGCTCTGCGCTGGTGTAACGCGGAACCATAAATCAGCCTTTATCAAACCACAAATGCAGCCGCAGAGTGCGAGAGATGAAAGCAGCTGGCTCTCATTACGACCGGTGATGGATATCAAAACCTGACAAATATTAACAATAAATGGACACGTTAACCCTTCAGCGTGGATGTGTGACACGGAAAAATTGAGTTTATCTCTAATTCAGATGTTAGCCTGTGTGTATGGTTATAAAATAAATCTAATGCAATTCAAAAACCAAACAATTGCATGGTAACATTGATCATTTAATATTTCAAACCTGCTTTAATAGCTACAAATACAATCACCATAATAAAAAAACGACACAGTTTTAATAGTATTTTATTTTGATGTTTTATTATTTGTTCATTATCGAAAGGCAAATGTAGATGGAAATAACTGAGGAGTCCTCACTGGTTTTCCGTTTCACTTTTTCCTCTTTGACTCTGCTGCCCTCTTGTGGTTTACTGCCAATATTACACGCTATTAATGTCGCCACTGAAATAAACAGGTCGCTCTCATCCCTGGAGACTGTTTGATGAGACAAGCAATTAGAAGCTATTTTTATAAAGCTGAAGTGGAGGATAATCTGCACTGTATAGCCCAAATAAATCCAGTGTCCTCTTTCTAAGAATGACTTCTCTGTTTCTTAGTAAAGCAAAGACAGATGACATTAAAGCACACAAATGTTTTGTTTTGTTTAATTTAAGAATAACCGTTTTGATTTCACTTAAAGTATTATTTACTGTAATCCCTTTTGTTGCTGATTCTCAAGGTGTTTTTAATTTTTGGCTCAGTTACAGCACTATATGGGCTCAGATTTGTTGTAGTGGGTCATGAACTGCTAAACTTGTGTTTTGTCATATGTCCCATATTTCATAAGCTAACTTTAAAATGGGTTAGTGTTGTGAGGAGCAGGCATGGTCCAAAGGCCCAAAGAAAATGAAGGTTGGTCAATGTGGCCGTGTTTAGACATCCACCCTGATTTAACACCATCAGTCATGGCCAAATGTGGGCTGTAGATGTTTCTAACCACCACTTTGAATTGTGTTTCAAAATGCAGAGAGGGACCAGATACAAAAAAATGCATAAAAAAAAGAATGCAGAAGTTACTTTGTGCGGCTTTAAAACAAAAGCAAAAGTCTACACGACACAAAAGCCCCAACGTTAAGAACATTTTATTCTCACGGTTAAAACAAAGCACAGATCTGGATCAAGTACAGAACCAGCCTTAACATTTCATTATCAAAGATACACATAATGCTGAATATGCTCACAGTGGCGGGGATAAGCTGAGGTAAAACACACACACACACACACACACACACACACACACACACACACACACACACACACACACACACAACAAAACTTTATACAGTTCCACACAACTGCATGAAGTAAATGTTAAACTACTTTTTTGAGTACTTGGCTTCACAGAGTTTACATCTAGTAAAGAAAAAAGTATCTTAACCGTTACTTAATGCAGTTTGGAGCCACTTGTCACATAATGAAGTAAATCTTAAGTTTAACGTGTGTGAGTGCGGCTGGTAAACTGAAGTTGATCAACTGTAACAGCTTTTGATGGACTCAGTTCATGTCAGGAGATCACAGTTTCTGCATCTGTGGCTCAGAGTTTAACAAGGAAACAGGTTTTCCAGAGCAATGTTTCCCAATCCTGGTCCCCTGTCCTGCATGTTTTAGATGCTACGCTGCTTCAGCACAACATGATACAAGTAGCTTTGTCAGCAAAAGAGCTGTCCAGACAATGAGGACCATTAATAAGAATCAAGTGTACTGAAGGAGTGTTGCATCTAAGACACCTTTTCTGCTTATCTGTTGTGTTTCATTATTAAGAATAATTTGCTCAGATGTGGAGGTAATTAAAAGTGCAAAGTTGTGTGCATTTGTTCAGGTCAGTTTGGAAGAATAAACTCAAAACTACAGGACCAAAGAATCTAAGAGTTTTCCCAGGAAAAAAATATTCTTAAATAAACACAAATACACCAGTTAAAACAAGCATGAAACTGTCCTTGGATCATGTACTGTTTTCTTTGTGTTTACTCTTACAAGGTTTTAGGAGTATCACGATGTGCATAAACAGCTTCGTTTACTTATTTTTCTGCCAAAATGTTTGATTGAATTTGTGAGCTGGCTGAACCAGAGGCAGCATGATCTGCCCATCTCCTACTTTAATGAGAGAAAGGGATTATTTCTAAGGAATAAAATAAATCAGATGTGAATTCTGCCAGGAAACGTTTGTTCACAAATGAATGTGAACATGAAGACTTTCCATCAGTACACAAAGCTTACATAAATGACGGATGCCTCTGGTAGTTTGGGCAGGTGGAGGTCGGGGAAGGGCAGCTTGCCGTCGCTGTCTATGTGTGTCTGGACTGTGTAGGCTTTGATCACGGCCCCCCAGTCCAGCACGGAGCAGTGGATGATTCCCAGTCTGGCCTGTTCATGGTAAGCCGCTCCCAGTTCCCTCCCCAGGAATATGTCTTGGATCTGGGTTGAGGACCAGGGCAGTCTCATTGCGTCTGCATCCAGATCCATGTTTGTGTCTCTCTCCCGGT
The DNA here is from genome assembly GCF_033807715.1 of Cololabis saira. Lineage (NCBI taxonomy): Eukaryota > Metazoa > Chordata > Actinopteri > Beloniformes > Belonidae > Cololabis > Cololabis saira. The sequence goes on along the minus strand of NC_084603.1, from coordinate 26,184,194 downwards.
TGTATCTCCTAGTGTGTAAGTGAAAACCATTATCTCTGTCCAGGTTAGTGTTTGAGCTCGTGCTCTTGACTCTGATTGCCTCAGGATAGAGATGAAACGGCTTCTCCTGCAGGTTTAACACCGTCAGCCTCTCCAGGTGCTTCATGACAAAATGCCCTTCCAGGGAAAAGGAGGGCGGCCCCCTGGCCCCCCCGCAGTGGACTAGTGTAAGGTGCTTCACCTCCGAGTTGTTGAGTAGACGCGCCACGTTGGACGGTGACGTGAACCAGACGGTTAATTGTTTGGTCCAGAAAACAGGAGTGAGCTGCGAGTGGGGGTGGTGCAGAGTGGAAAGCTGCATGTCTTTGCATCTGCATGTTGTCAGCGAGGAAATGCTGCAGGGATGCGGGTCCTGGCTGCAGGAGAAGTAGGAGAAGCTGCTGTGGGTGACGTAAGCCAGGTCGGATCGCTGCTGAGCCGCAGATACGCACAGCAGGACGAAAAGGAAGAGCGCAGGAGGGCTGAAGCCGGGCATCACAGCTGGGGCCGGCTCTCCGGCAGCATGCTGGGCGGCAGGCGGGCAGAGATGCAGCCGTGTGTGAGGCCGGGGGATCTTCAGCTGGACCTGAACCTGCAGAAAAAACAACTGTTAATACAGAAGCTGTCAAAAATACCTGTGATTATTTAACCTGATTTATGTCCTGTTTAGTGTTTTGATTCTTTGTTCCGGATTTGAGAGATTTTGGTTTGCTGAAGAAACAAACTTAGTTTAGTTTAGTTTATTTCGGTCATGACATCACAAAAAAAAAGAATAAAAATTACAACAAGAAAACGAATACACTGTTCAAAGAAAACATTACAAAACATTTCCAATATACAAATACCATCTAGACCGAAAAATGTGTAGGCTGAAACAAAGCTTATTATTTGCCTACCCTCAAAAAGATTAATTAAAGTAATGAGATGAAAGCAAGAAGTAAGAGAAAAGACTGACAGTAAAACAAATTGCCTCCATGGGGATAACAAAAATTCCTCAAGAAATAAAAAAAAAATAAAAATAAAGGTGCAGTCTACATGTTACCTTCATCCTTAAAAAAATCAAATCAAATCACTAATTAAATAAATACCCACCTCAACATAGCAAGCATCACCATTCATTAATTTGATATAAAGAAATCATCCTTCTTTTCAATGTTTTTTTAAATAAGTTTAAGGTTCTACATAATTTCTAATTATTTCAAATCTAATTTCCTGTATATGCTCACCCCTCTGAGGTTGTAATGGCTGTAATGACTTCAGTGGATATGGTCAAAATAATGTGTCTTTTCTGTGCTCGAGACAACCTCTCAAAGTAGCATTACCGAAGCCTGAAGATGTCCTTTCATCTAGAGCCTTGAACATTTGAAGATTTGCACTAAGACTAAAAAAGACAAGGGGAAAATGGAGGCCTAAGGTGCAAAATGATGAGGGAAAAGTTTACTAGAGCCACCAACAGCTGTAATTACAGAAGAGCATGATGGAGTTCTCCTGACGTAGGAGGATGTGCAAGTGGACGTGTTGGGGGATGTCTCTTATCTTGGTTTTCACAGTTGCCTCCCTTCCTCAGTCTTGTTTGAGTGCTGACAGACTGAAGCAACATCTCTTTTCTGTGGCTTGTTCTTGGCAGCAGCCTCTTTGGCTGACATTTGCCAGTGCAAATCCTCAAACTCATTGTTTTAAACCAGCCAAAACTTTCAACCCCTGATAAGAAGCCTGCCGTGGCACAAACAAGCATTAGTAAAGTTTGCCCAGTGCCATGTGAAGCTGCTGTCCTCAATAATCGTGTTCAAAAGTTTTCATGCTCTTGTCATGAACACGAATGTCATGCTGATATGCATTTTTTTATTACAAAAAAATATAAGACATGCCAACATGGAAGACAATTCAGAAGAAAATATCTAAAGTTCAAAGATGCAGAAGGAATTAAAAAAGTGCTGAGCATGTGTTGTGTCATGAAGAATAATGACATTGTTCTTGATTAAAAGTCTCGTGTTTTCATCAGCCTCCACAAGGACTACTGTACGTTTCTGGAAGCTGGCATTGTCTAACTGGCTCATCTTGTGAGGACTTGAGAGGAAACCCTGGGTGAAATTACAGACACCAGACCTTCCAGGATTCTGAGGACTCTGGAAGACGTCTGGGGGTCTTTGTCTGCAGCTCTGAGAGCTTTTGCTGAAAATCGTGCTGGAGCTGACCAAAGGAATGACAGTAATGACTATGTTTATCCTTCTGTGTTGGTTTTGTTCTGCTATTGAGGGATGGCAGGAGGACAGTGGGCTGCTCTGTCCTTAAAAACACTAGTGTCGGGTGTTTTCAGTGTTTTGTGGTCAGAAGCCTCTCCATCATAACTGACCTGCCCTCACCACAACAGTCTACAAGCATATTATATAGTTATATATTTATATAGTTGATATTATAACTGTATAAACATTAAATATGTACATAAGCAACAAAAAACATCAACCTCATCAAAAAGGCTTAAAATTCATTTCAGACCTCTTGGGTTTCAAAGGTCACTGTGATCGACAGTTATCATTCATAACTTCTGCAGAAAGAAGAAGATGGATGTAGAACATTTATATTATGTTTCTTGAGGTTCAAGTGATCTTGGAGCTGATTCAAAGTGTAGGGAGCAGCATATTTAAATATCCTTTTGCTCATCTCAGTTCAGACTTTGGGAACAACTGAAAGAAATGAGCCCTGGGGGGGAAGACTAAGAGCCTGCAGCCAGGATGGAAGAATATCAAGAGCAGCTTTGTAAATAAGTATATGAGACCAGAGCATATGAATTACAGTGGTGAATAAAAGCTTGGAGATTAGTGATGAACCTAACCTGATAAAAAAATACCATCCCTTTAGGTAAAGGAGTGGATGAAAGCTTTGGGACAAAAATATAAATGTGGAAGACCAGTAGGAGCCAGGTGTTAGGTCAGAGGTGGACTGTATTCAAAGGTCTGGTGACGAACAAGCTTTTTAGCAGTGATGGGGTGAAAACTCTCAGGTCAAGATGGTTCATTGATTCTCAATTTAGAATTGTATTAATTGATATTGTGCAAGTCTGTGTCTCGTGAGATTGTACCAGGTAAGAACTGTTTGTAAAAGTTTAGTGGTTTAATAAAACACTTTATATTGCTTGTTGGTGGCTGCTTCGACAAGCTGTGAGCAGGACTCTTGAAATGTGCTCTTTTTTTTGGCAGAGCTGGAGTCAGTTGCGTTTGTTGGATTCCTTCTGGGAGCACAAATTAAAGCTCATAGTTTCTGTTTATGTCCCTTTCTTCAAGCAGTTTTAGCATATTCGGGTCACCTGTTGGAGGATAATATATATATACATATATATAAGCAGCAGCTGGATTAAGGTTGTGCCAAATAAATGAAATACCATATCATATTTGGACACCCCGCATCAACGTTCAGATCTGTTGTTTCCTGTATCTCAGTATAAACCTCTCTTGAAAACTTTTGGGATAAATAATGTTAAATGTATCTTGAAGAAAACATCATTAGTGTGGAATAACATTTAGACTTTCCCAGTAGACCCACCTTAACAGTCTGTCTCCCACCAAGAAGTTTCTTTTCATATCTTTTTTCCATCCCTTTCTGCACTTGATACCCGGATGGACTTGGACCGGACCGGCTCTTCTGTACACATGCTTCGGACTTGTGAGGACGTTCCTTTTACAATAAATGATCTGCTCCAAACAAACGCAGATTCTGGCTTCTGAGGTGGCACGTAGCCCAGACTTTAGTGCTCCTGAATGACTTGTAATGTTATCAAAAACATAGTTCTCTAGTTAACTTTAAAGGGAACATAGTTCTCACCTTATTTAATGTTACTCACTTATAAAAATGGGATGAAACCCTGAGCTGTAGAACCAGGGATGTGCCCTTTTTGTTCCTTTTACTTATAAAAAACTAGCACCTAGGACCTGCGCTGCATCTGGGCCTCAGAACTGATGACTGTACAGTACATGAAACACGAGGTGTGAAAATAAAAGTGAAAACTGTGTCGAGGTTCCCTTTAAATACAGTATGTGAACGCTGAAACCACAGGCCACAGCATTCCTGTCATAATGTGATTCTTCTTTTTGGCACCACTACCGCTCAGCTGATGTTTTCTTTTTGTATGTGTTAGTTTCCATTAAACAAATTAAAATGTTTGAAACCCTTTGTGAAGCAGGTGTGACCTCCATGTGTGCAGTTACACACTTGTGTAAAGTCAGCATTGTATTCTCCACACTTCAGAGGCCAAGACTAAACCAACCAATCCAATATTTATAAGTGAAATATTTATATAAACACAAAGTGCTCATGATTCGTAAATTAACCTCCTACGGTTCAGGTCAGCAATTGCACGTCAGACTTTTGTTACAGGATAAACAAAGTGAAATAATCTGAGGTAATTCCCCTTAGTACTTCTCATTGATTAAGTGTTTTCTTACAGGGGAAAGATATTTGGACATTCTGACGGCTGGTTTGGATCAGGTTTTGGTCTCAAACTGACATAAACACACACACACACACACACTCTTACACACACGGCCTGTATGGGTGTGTTCTTCTTGAACTTCAGCAACGGGGATATGTTGCTTTGCGTTGGGAGCCCTCATTGAATTTCACGTACACAAACACACACAGAAAATTATAACTGTGGAGATTTTGCATTGAGATTCCAGAGAAAACATTGTTTTGAAATCTTGGCTTTCCCAAAGGTTTGGGAAGGTTTTCTGGTTTGGCAATGATATCAGAGCAGGAACATGACTCTCCGTCTTATTTTTGAAGCCCGGACAGAGCTGACCACCGCATTCCTCCGCTGCCCTCGAGTTACATTAAACAAAGGAGAATTATTGTCCGCAGCATTTTTAACTTGCTGTTTCCCCTCCCATGAAAAACTGCAAAATCATCTAATTTCAGCAGTCGTATCTGCTCAGACGAAAACATTTGAAATCCAAACACCCCGGTGTTTGTGGTGGAGCCGGTCAATCAGACAAAGTTCAAAACATAAAATTCACTCTGATATGACACTTCTCTCAACTCAGAAAGGTTTAGTGAAGTTAAAGGCTTTTCTGGGTTTTAAACTCCTCTGTGTTTGCTTGTAAAATATCTCAGTTTAAAGGAAAGGAAACACTGTGATTAACTGCTTGTTGTAAACTTTGATCATTTACCTTTTAGGAGCCATATAAAAAACACAGCTTATAATTCATAGAACAGCAAACTCAGTAGGGAGAGTCTGGTCTCATGTTCGCTCTGAAAAACATTTTTGAAATATAAGGTCAATCCAAACATCCATTAACTTTTGCTTATTAGATTTTGGTTTGTGAGTGCGGCAGCCAAGAAGAGAGGCCTGGACTTCACCCCTTTTGGCATTTTACCTCGGAGCAAAACAAATTGGAATCAAAATTGACTTTTGAACAAACAGTGCAGACTGTAAACATAAAACAGGCTTTCCTTGAATGCTCTGGCATATGTTTCTCACCCACGTAACGCGATTTAACCTGACAGATCCTGCAAAGTGTTGCAGATTGGAGTTCAATACTTTTTACCTTCTGAAAACTTTAAGATGTGTGGGGCATTACGTCGTCTACCATCTGAGCCAAAGCCTTAGTGGAGATGCTGTTATAAAAGTATTTTGTTTGCCATGGGAACAAAGGAAAAGATAACTGCCAAAATCATCATCAGTCAGCAGGAGAGAAAAAGAAAAAAAGACGTTGTGGTTTCAGTTTCGAGGGGAACCTAAGGTTACAGGAAGCCCTGCCACAAAAGCAAAAAAAAAAACTAAACAAAAACAATTCAAGGTTAAAATAAAGAAAGAAATAAAAGACGTCGACCTAGCCCCGACCCCCTTAGTAACTTCTAACTCAGACAATCGAGCTGTGTTGTTTACAGTTTTACAATGCCGGTGAAAACCTTAATCTTACCTTAATCTTAATCTTTGTCTGTTCAAAACAGACATTGGGCTCTGCAATAGAATAAACAGCAACAACAACATCAGGAAGGAGCACGAGGAGTTGAAAAGATATCTGAAAGATGTGAAAGATGAAGGCAACAGCAGTAACAGTGGTAATCTGCTGAAAGGAGCACTCCAGGCTGCAACCTCTCAACTGGGGGAGAAGCTCCGGCAGGTCCCAGGAACAACATCACAGATCTCTATCCCCAAATGTGAAGCTCTAGGAGCAGCAAAATATATATTGCAACTGACCAAAGTGGGTTTTATTTTTTGGTTGTTGAGTAAAAAAGTGAAGACAAACTGAAAATGAATTCAACACCTCAACAGTAACAGCTCTATGCACAACAAAACACTGACAGTAAAAGTAGTCGATATGCACCAGCAAAGACTTCAGAAAGTTGTCCCCATCCAGTCACATTTACAGACAACCACCTTAAGAAAGCCAAAACTTAATGCTTCATCTCAGCCAGTGGTTACCAGAAGTAAACAGTCCAAAACTATTACGTTCCTGACACAACTATGTTGACTACCTGCTTTTAAAGCATTCCCACTCAGACAGACGTTTGAGCATCAGCCCTGTAACAGCAGAAGAAACCAATACTTATTATCCTGACTGTCACTTTGCACACCCCAGCAGGATAAAAATAAGCAGTTTTGAGATTCTAGTCTCATTTTGTGTGTGTGTTCTTCAACTTTGAGACTTCACACCGACTTGCATACCAAATATCTTGGAACCAAGTAACTTCAACTTGAGGTGACTGAAAGTTTAGGCTATTAGTTGTGGGTCGGAGATGGGAATTGTGCTGCTTCAATTTCCTAAAAGCGCTCAGAAGTCACATTTACAAATGAGGCAGAGAAATAAAAACAATGTCAGCCCAGCATCTTAAGCCGTTCTCCGGTGAACAGATTTAGAGAACGTCTGTATTACATAACAGATGCAGGAATGCACAGCTATGCGATGTAATATGAGAATATACTTCAGCAAAGGCTGTCAAATCCTTTCACAGAGTTACGGCTGGACACAAACATACATCAGTCGCACAATAAATCATCATTTGAGTTAGTACCCAGTGGTTTCTCTGTGTCTTGGTTTGTGACTTACCTCAAATTCCTTCAGAGGAGCTGGATGTCTGAATGCGTCAGTTGGACACTGGGACAGGGAGGAAAACTCACATCCAGCTGACGTCAGGATGTGGGAAGAGTCCCAGAAAGGAAGCTGGAACTCATGTAGACTTCAGTTTTAAGTACCTTATTAAATGAAAAGATTAAAAACAAAGACGATCCCATATCTGATGCTAGTTAGTCTGGCCTGTTTCTGGAGTGGACTCTCTTAAAACTGATTGTCATGCATCCTTCCTTTGTGGCTTTCATTGTATTTGGAGATTTTGTTTTAAAGGTATGCAGGAAAGAGACACACCCAAAGATTTGTGTGGGCCTATTCCTCTGAGTAAAATTATGTAAAAGTCACATATCACCTCCTGTATTACTGCATTCCTGGCTTTAAGCCTTTTTCTTGTAAATTACATCAACACACCAGGGTGTCTGTCCTTGGTGGGCAAGTCTAATCTGCTGGAAATGATGGTGATTTCCCTTTGCGTACAAGCATAACATGGCCCAAATATTGCTGCATTCAAGGACAGAGGGATAAATATCATTCCACACTAAACCTTAAGTTAACAATGAAGAAATAGTGTAGGGATGGTAGATCATTTTACTAATTAATTTTTGTTTTACATTCAGAACCAAACAGATAAATTTAAATTTTGCAAGAGTATACCCCGTGACTATGCCCTTCCTTTTTTCAAGCATTACTCTACTTTTATCCAAAACACAGTCTTGAATAACACACATAGTAATATTACACCTAAAAATTGCTTTTATCATCTTTGAAATTTAAGTGCATATTATTTCTTTCCAAACTATTTCAATTGGATTTTGTTATTTCCTTCAAAAAAAATCTAGTTATAAGTTACTTTACACACAAGCAGAATATGCTGTTATTTATGTCTATGGCTTGGCAGCCTGTACATTTAGAACAGGTGTTTTATTCAGTTTTTAGTTAGATGATCGAGGTGCAAAGGTGTCAGGAATAATGTACAAAATAACGTCGTTTCAGGTCCATTGGTTTTCGGAATAAACCAGAAATGTATTGCTATTGTACTTCAAATCAAATGTAAATTGCCTTTATTTGTCATGTACACGTTCTACATGGTACAATGTGCAGTAAAATGCTTTCTGAACCTGCTCCGGATGCTTTGTACACAGTAACAACAACATCATACAATATAACAACAGTACAAAACAAGGCAAAACAAAAGCAGGACAAGGTCAAATTAAGATAAAAAAAAATAAAAATAAAATAGGACCAGATGTGCAAATGAATTTAATTGTAAATATGCTCACATTTTGCAGAGTTTTGTGCAGTGAACTGAAATGCCCCTGTGTTGATCAGTTCAATTCAGTGTCCGTTGAGGATGCGGATGGCCTGAGGAAAGAAGTTCCTACTCATCCTCCCTATATGAGCCTTCACCGGTAACGTCTCCCTAAAGGAAGGTGTAGATCTGGAACTTTGTTCAAATGCAGCTGAGAACAGGTGAGTCTTCAACATGTATTTAAATAAAGTGTGTTTAAGCTGCTCTGAGGCTTTCTAGGAACTGTATTTTGGTCCTAAACCATTCAGAGATTTATAGAGCAGCATCAGAATGTTAAAGTCTATCCTCTGACAGATAGCTAGTGTAAACACCTTAGAGCTGGACTGATGTGACTTTTTTGGTCCTAATGAGGACTCAAGCAGCAGAGTTCTGAATGAGCTGGAATTGTCTTACTGATTTATTTAGGTAGACCTGTAAAGATGCTGTTACAATAATCAAGCCTACTAAAGATGAATGCATGGACAAGTTTTTCCAGGTCCTGCTGAGATATCAGATCTTTTAATATTGATATATTCTTAAATTGATATTATGCTGACTTTGTTATTGCCCGGTCCATCACTACACCCAGAATTCTGGCCTGGTTGGTCGTTTTTAGGTGTATAGATTGAAGCTTTCTGGTGACCTGTAATCATTTCTCTTTGGCTCCAAAGACAATTACCTCAGTTTTGTTTTTGTTTAACTGGAGAAAGTTGTGGCACATCCAATCATTAACCTTCTCAATGCATTTACCAAGAGCCTGCATAGGGCCTTGATCTTCTGGTGACATTGTAATATATATCCGTGTGCATTTGCATAGCTATGATATTTCATTTATTATTCTTTATAATCTGTGGGAGAATGTGGGAGGATGTAGATATTAAACAAAAGAGGTCCCAGGATAGAACCTTGTGTGATGTGATTCTTGTCTGTTCAGATGAAAGGTTACCTTTTGACACAAAGCACTTCCTGTTCTCCAAATACGTTTTGAACCAGTTTAGTACAGTTCTGGAAAGACCCGCCCAGTTTCCAGTCGTTACAGTTATATATAGTGGTCAACTGTATCAAATGCAGCACCGAGATCCAGTAAAACTAAAAGAGACATTTTTCCACCACCTGTATTCAAAGATATGTAAGATATGTTTTGATCCTGTGGTGCTGTCTAAGACCTGCCTGGAAGACATCATAACAGTTGTTTAGCTGTTGAAAGTAGAGTAAAAACCCTGCCATGTTTCGGGATCAGCCTGTACATTTAGAACAGGTGTTTTCACCAACGACCTACCATCTACCTGCAGAACTGGTTCAGTGATTGGTTGGAACAACTGCTGGACAGGATTTTACTTCATGGCACCTTAATTATCCACCTCTGCTTTTCCATTGTCTTGCTTAAAAATTGAAGAATTGAGATCAGCCTGTAATTGTTCATTTGTGTCTTGTCAAGATTGTCTTTTTTCAGAAGAGGTCTAAATACAGCTGTTTTCAGTGGCTCCAGGAACACACCTGACAATAAAGACAAGTTCACAATCTGTAACAGGTGTGCCTCCATAATCTTTGAGACCTTTTTGAAAAAAAAAACCTGTTGAAAGGATGTATAAACAGGATGTCTAAACATCAGAGGAGCAGTTCAGTTGATCAAAGATGGCCTCCAGGTCTTTGCTGTTAATAGGATGAAACTGTGTCATGGTGTTAAACCGGTCTTCAATGGACACAGAACATATCATGAACCTGCCGTTGATATACCAACTGCTCGTCTAATATTTGGGATTTTGTCTGTGAAGAATAATTGCAGGCCACTGACACAGGAGGGTTTGTTAGCCTGTCAACTGTAGCAAATACGGTCCAAGTATTATGACTTTTGTGCACTTTTTACTTGGGAAAATGTAAAAAGTTGCTCTTTTTTTTCTTAATCACTTTTTTTGGGGGGGGGGGTTGTTTTTTAACTGCAACTGTTCACGTTGTCACATTTTTTGTATGGGCAGATATCTGGCACGTTTCTATAAATACTCAATATTATTATTCATTATTCATTATTATTTAATATTATTCAAAGCAAAGGTAATGGACACATATATAGAAGCACAATAAGCAAACAAAGAAGAATGCACACATGCATGAGATGAAATGACAACCTAAATTTGTTTTGTCGGTTTGTTTAGCATCTTTTCACTTTCTGTTTTCAGAGCTATCATTATTATTATTATCATTATCATTACTATTACTATTATTACAGTTATTTAAAGGAGCATGAGGCCGGATTTATGAAAAAAATGTGTATACGTTTTAAGTTTTCTAGTAATAATGTCAGATGAAGCGTTCCAAACCAAAAAGAATGAGCCCTCTAGCATATCTCTCCTTTGCCTTAAACAGGCTGTGTGCTGCAAAATGTGCTGCAATTCCAGACCGGAATTTCCCGCGCTGTCCTGCGGATGTGACGTCACATGACGCTGCGTGCGCGTTCTCGGTGGTCTACGAGTAAACATTGGATACGCGTTTGAGTCATGGAGGCAGCTTCAACTTGAATTGGGACTGAAAACAGATGCTGACATGGCTCATTTCCTACTGACCAGGTAAGATAACATTGTAAGTCATATTTAGAGCTTGATTTGAAAATCACATGAGTTTACACACGCGCTCCTGTGCCGGCTTCGCTGTTGGCTGCAGTAACCCCGACTGTCGTCGTGGCGCTAATGAGTCTCATTTCTTATTCTTGCCTCATGCTCCTTTAAGCTATTATTATTATTATTATTATTATCATCATCATCATCATCATCATCATCATCATCATCATCATCATCATCATCATCATCATCATCATCATTATAATTATTATTATTATTATTACTATTACTATTATTATTATTATTATTATTATTATTATTATCATCATCATCATCATCATCATCATCATCATCATCATCATCATTATAATAATAATAATTATTATTATTACTATTACTATTATTATTATTATTATTATTATTATTATTATTACTATTATTATTATTATTATTATTATTATTATTATTATTATTATTATTATTATTATTATTATTATTATTTTGTGTAACCTCATGATACTTCATTTGTTCTTTTTGTATATTCTATTATGTTAAAAGGTGGGCAAGATAAGCTTTATGCTTCAAGCCCAGACCTTTTCGGTCAAAATAATCACAATGTTGACCAGGGAAAAACCTGTGGATGTCTGTTATCTTGTTTGTTGATTTTTATGCTTGTGATTGACCGAAATAAATATTAACTAACTAACTATGAATGAGAACAAATCAGGAAAAAATAGACAATGGGGTTAATTTACTAATGATGTGATTGAAAATAAAACCCCAAATGAAAGAAGACCCCGTGTTTTCTCTCCGGCAGCCTGAAACCCCACCGTCGTTAGGACCCTGAAGCGGTCAGTGTGGTAGGTTTACGGTCTCCGGGAAAAACGTGGCTTCACACTTCCAGCGGAACTGAGCGCCGCCGCCCTGAGCTCCGCGGTCCGGCTCAGTGCTGGTGTATCTGCCATCAGCCTCGCCGTCACAACATCTCTTAATGTCCAAATAAAGGAGTCTCAGACGGATAATGGCATCACCAAAACTCCATCCCGTGTTCATTCTTTTGTCCCTCGGGATCGAGCTGGCTCTGTCTCAGGGTGAGTAACATGAAGAAACCCGGGGCTGTTGTCAAACACCAGCCGGGATTGAGGATTTCCCTGGAAAACCGGATAATATAAGGCTCATTTGTGGTGTAAAGGTGTGAACGGTGGGCTGCGTGTGTTTGTGTGTGTTTGTGATTGAGAAAGAGAGAGAAGCCGCGGGCGTCCCGTCGCAGGAGACGCTTCATCCCGCTGCGACACGACAACAGTTATGGTTCCGCGTTAAATCTTCGCCGTAGGGTACGCGGCAACGCGCACCGTACGGTGTGCGTCGCCGCGTACCTTACGCCGTAGGGTCTGCGTTGGTGTAACGCGGAACCATAAATCAGCCTTTAACGCCGCATTTGGTCATTTTCACAAGAACCATGACGCTTGTTTGGGGAAACCAATCCCCACAAGGCCAGTCAGGGTCTAATTTGCTCGTAAACTGCTGTGATAGGGTTTTTTTTTTTAAGCTTCAATTTTGACCTGGAGCAAACCCCTACTTACACCTTGTGAGGCTTTTATCTTCTTAATTTTGGCAGTTAATCATAATGAACTGCAATTAATCATAATTAAACACCAAGACTTGTGCCTGAACAGAGTATAGCCTACTTCAGTGTTTTGTTTTGTTGGGTTTTTTTTTAATTCCTCTTTGTAGATCTCAGTATTGCCCAACCATGTGGTTATGTACTTCTGTACATTTTTTCCATATCAAAACGCATTGTGTATGAAATGAGAATTAAAAACCTGGAAATAAAAGAGAAACAGAAAATGACCTATCACATATAGTAGTAACGTTTTAAAGTCTTTGGACATTGACAGATGGGAGCCAAGTGAAGACTTGAAGCTTTATTTTAAGAGGTTTCACGAAAATATGTAATTAGAAATAAAAACCATTTTACTCAAAATATTTAAATGCCTAATTAGAATACTTCAGAGAAAAGGAAAACACCTTGCCCAAGATGAGACACAGCTCCTTCATTCTTGGGCATCATATACAATCTTTCCCTGGGGTCAGCTGACCAACGAGCTGCTTTTACCAGGACCAGTGTCTGTGTGTAGCCGGAGCACAAACCTGTATCTGCTTGAATCGCTTAAGACCTTGAGAGAGTGAAAGTTCCTCTCCTTCACACAAGGTGCTTGCATGCCAGCCAGGTACTGGCATCATGGTGCCTGCATTTTCTTTTATTTATTTAACCTTTATTTAACCAGGTAATAGCCCATTGAGATCAAGGATCTCTTTCCCAAGGGTGACCTGGCCAAGCATGTAGAGTCACTCTCCGTTGTAGGTGCCAGGGCCGTTTCTCAGTATGCGGCCTTGTGCGTTCATGTGGAACGTCAATACTTGAAGCCGAGGTATTGTTCCAATCTCAAGAGCGCACGTACAGAAAAAATACCCCTGGCGTGGTCTCGCTCCGCCTGTTTATCGAGGATGCATCTCACGCAGGCTTGTGCAGACTTGAGGAGGCCAAGTATCCAGAATACATTTTGCACCAACAAGGGAAAGTAATAGAGGATGTAACAGGGGTAAATATAAAGTTATAACTTTATTTCTGTTTGACAGAATGCAGTTCTAAGATTTTTTTCATGTAAGAATATAGATACTATAACTTCATATTTGTGGTAAAGTTATAAAGATAGAAAACATTTCTAAATACACTGATGTTTTTTTTATTTTTGTTTCTTTTCCCTTCTTCCCAGCTTATAACGCAGCTCGCATACAAGGGTGTAAAATCCAATAAAAACCATTAAAATCGTGTAAAGTAATGGTTATAAAGACTTGAGCAAGAAACAAATATGGCCCATTCTCAGTTGTTTTAGTGCTAAGAGTGTTTGTTTTTATGATCATTTAAGCAGTAGATGTTATGTGTACAGTGCAATACGTGTAGCCTCTAAGCTCAGATCTGATGTCATCAAGAACACTATGCTGCTGGTCCAATTACGGAAAGAGAGGGTTGAGTTCACCAAAGTACGTTCTCCTGACTCATACTTACAAGTACTTATGCTTCTCAAGAAGAACCAACATTGTATAGTTAAAGAACCTCATTACAAGTTAAAGGGGACCCATTATGAAAAACATGTTTTCTCTTGCTTTAACATTTATAAAGTGGTCTCCCCTCAGCCTGCAGTGTCTGTACAGCCGCCCGGATGAGCCGTCCAGTGTGATATGGCTTCTACGAGCCGTTCAGATTCTGCTCCCTTTCGTTACGTAACCAAAATGCAAACCACGCCCACAACTATAAAACCGTGTAACTGCATGCGAGCGTCCGACTATCACATCGCACTGCGTGACATCAGACGCTCTCTGTCCATCTCCCTCCAGCAGCTGCTACTTTACTGAGGTTTTTGTAGTGAAATGAGGAGGAATCATAGAGATAACTTCTCATTTCAACTAACTGGACCAGCCGTTCCTCATCCATGACTGTTTCCTACAGCGCTTTTAACCGGCTTTCAACGCGAGCGACAGGAAGAAAATAGAAGCAGGGCGTCAGCGCTGCGTCGCTCGTGGCCAATTAGGACAGTCCAATAGAAAATAAAGCAAATGGATGGATGGAATTGATTTTGTCGCTGACGCTCGCTCGCATCGCATGCAGTTAGGACACGGTGTAACTCCGCCGGCCGGAGCTTCCGCCATTTTTTCGTAGCGGTGTATCACGTCATTCAGGCAGCCAATCAGCACAGTGCCTCATTATCATAGCCTCCCCGCCCACTCAGAATCCAGCATAGATAATGAGGTTAGAGAATGGGAAGATAAAGACAGGGCTCAGAGGCTGAATTTCTAATTTATTTAGCAAAAACAATCAAAAGCTTGTTTTTAAAACATTCAAGGCCTGTTTAAAATAGGTATTAGATGCCATAATAGGTCCCCTTTAAGTAGACCGGCTATGGTTGCAAATGTCATGTGTCCCTTTTTAAAATGTTGAAAGCATTAAATACATCTATTAATCACTGATGAAAGAAAAAGTGCACATCTTTTTCTCAGTTCAAATGTTGTTGTCATCAGAACACACAAATACTGGAGCAACAGAGCTGGTAAAACATGAAAAGGCCTGGGAGGATCCCGGTGTCTGCTCCTCTCGACAGGCAGGATGAAATGCTGGGGATGTAGGGAGGGGAGCTGCAATAAACATACCATACTTTCTGGACTATAAGGTGCTACTTTTTTAACACGCTTTGAACCCTGCGGCTTTAACAGAGATGGAACTAATTTATGGATTTTTATGGGCTAACGAGCTCCATGCCACCAACACATTTATTGTCACGGACACCTGCAGCTTATACATGCCACTTGTATATTTACAAAAGCTGTTGTCTTTTTAAATTTAGTGGGTGTAGGTTATATTCAGGTGCGTATTAATGATCATACTGCCTATCTATTTAGGGCTGATGGAAGGCTTCAGCTGAGAAAACAGTGTTTTGTTTCAGCCGAGTCCTTGTTGTGCTTGAATGGGTCACCACACCCTTTTCTGAAATGGAGGCTATGACGTATATGGATATGGCCCAGACCAGTTGGATTCCAGTCCCCCCCTTTTCAGCCTACCTTTTTAATTTTATGTGCTTTTAGGACCTCATCAGTAACTTTGAAGTGAAAGAAATCACATTCTGTCTTGTTTACCTTCCTTTGTCTGTCCTGCACGTTTTGTTTGTGTTCTGGTAAGACAATAGTCTGCAGTCTCAGACTCCAGGTGTTCTTCTTCTTTTTCATCCCCCTCTTGTGTGATGTTTATCACACCTGCTGTGTGTCTTCCACAGAGCAAAAAGAGGTGTGTATTTATTTGATCTGTTTTCTTTTTTTTTTTCAAATACAATCAATAGCATTTTACAGTTTTTCTGTCTTCGAGAACATGGTTCTTTCACACATTCTTACACAATATTACCTGTTTGGATGTGTTGATTTCTGCCACTATTCCCCTTAAATGCAAATTATTTTGATCCTCCCCACAGTATTTGGCAAGCGCAGTCTTTATATTCTGATGGGTGTGCTCATCCGGTCCATTGCCCTAGGGGTGGTGGGCTGATCTAATGCAGTGTTTGACACCCAAAGCCTCAAAAATAGGTGATAGCGGAAATCTGTGAAGTAGTAACCTTTTATTTTTTTACAATTATTATACAAGGCTTCAAATTGCGGAGATCAGCCCCGTCCGAAGTTATTGGATTTGAACAGCAGAAAATGAAAAATGATTATGAAAAAAAAATACAAAAGTACAAAAAAAAAAAAGTACAGTAGGACAGATTGTGACTGGTGCGTATTTCCCTGCTCTTCTGATGCCGCTGCATCCTGACTCCGATCTGTAGCGTCTTTTTCTTCTAAAGCCTGCGGTGCAGGTGTGTTTTTTCGAGAGAAGAACATAGTTATGGGTCGTTGCTGTCACTCTTTTTTCTTCTGGGCAAAAAGATTCTTAGAAACCGACATGCCACCATGGATTATAGCTGAGAACTGTAATGAATGATTCATTAAAGGGTCCTGTTCTTGAGCTGCTGCTGAAGAACATTGGCCGTTCTCAGCGACCAACGTTATTGACACAGGAAGTGAAGAAGTGCGGAGACTGTTTAGCCAATCAGAATGTAGAACACGATGCACAATGCAAATCTGTGAAGCGGCGAGACCGTGAAAGGTGAACCACGATAGAGCGAGGGATTACTGCATTGCATCCATTGGCTTTCAGGATCTCTGTTATTTTATCCAGAAACTTTGCATTTACCTACTTCAAAGTTAGTAAACGCAACACAAAATCTAAAGCTACATTTTAGCCTTTGCAGTGGTAAAAGGACTAATCGGATATATCCCAAGATTAGCAACTTTTCACTTGCATATGTTGCGTTCCACCGAAGATGTTGTTGTAAAAATGCTCTCCTCTACACGATTCCTGTGAATAACATTTGACTTCAAACAGTATGTCGCCAAAAAGGGACACGAGTTTTCAGGCATAAGCTTATTAAGACTCAGTGTAGATATTTTCTTTATTTGCATTGCTAGACGTCTGTTAAACGTAGCAGTTCATAAATCAGCGTACTTTTTCAAATTTCGATACATAAGGCACAACAACCTGGAGTTGTGAAGTGAGTGAAGCTTTGCAGCACACGGGCAACTGTCCAGACCATGGCCAAATTAACCTAGCTCTGAGGTTGCAAAAATGTGTTTTGCCGATGGAGATATGAGGTGCATGGACTCTATGAAGATGGTGATGTTGCAGGAGATTATATTTGCTAAGAAGAAAAATCAAGATCTACAGTTTAGTTTAAAATCCATTAGGCATGTCTATACTTGCTTTAAGCCAATTCAGGGTCCCAGCGGGCTGAAATCCTATCCCCGATTTTAATGGGTTAATGGTGCGGTACGGCATTATGAATTAATCCAACATTTATTAAAGTAGTAAGGAGCTATAAATCAAATTCAGTTTTACAGTACAAGTATTCAGAAATCCCAGTTTTGTCAGTCATGGGGATGAGAATACTTGGTCTCAGCATTGCTAACAAAACTGAGGAACTGACTGATCTTTTCTTCAAAGTTGGTCACTTCTAAGATGATGTGATTTATTGAATCTAGCATTAAATGAATATTTTCTTTAACTATATCTTTTATGTCAAGATGGTAAAATGTTTGTTTGAGGGTAGGTGGCCATTAGTAGTTTTATATCCATAACCTTGCTTCCCCCCGACATCAGGAATGTTCACAGACGGGCATTTGAATTATGTCTGTCTTTTATGTTCTGCTGCAAACACTGCTGTTTTCTGTTATTTTAACTGTGTTTTTATATTTTGATCGTTGTACAGGGACCTTGAACGCCATGAAAGGTGCCTAACAAAAGAAATGTATAATCAAATTCACATGTCTTGAAGAATGAAATTCTGCAAAGTCATAATAATCAGACGGTTTACAATATCTACGGGGTTGAATATATCCACCTGCTGTTTGGATTTCCCCCGAAAGACTGAAAGAAAACCCTCCCTAGTTCTGATCTCTGTCTACATGCTAATAAAACTATATAGCACTGACTCAGTTCTCCTTGTTACTGACGGTGAAGGATGGCCGATCATTCACTCAGTTTCTCATGTTCAGTTGCTTTCACTTCTTGATCTGAGCAGATCATTGTTGTGTGGGTGAATTATTCTGCACAGCTGTAGTCGGTACTCGCTCAAATAAATGTGTTTATGGGCATGCACTTTACATATTGATACAGAAGTGAGAGGGGTTGCTGCAGAGCATCCAGAATGCTTTCAGACCCCATTATTGGTAATCAGAAACTATAGATTCAAGCACATTGACATCCTATCATGGACGTGCTGTGTGGGTATAACGCTGAACATGTGTTTCTACAGTCAAGAGTTATATTGGCAGCACACGTTGCTGCTGACCTTTCCCCAGAACGGTGACAGATGAATACACTGGTGCGCTCTGCCAGGAGAGTGTCTGTTGTACGTCTAGACTCCCAGGACCTGCTGTTGTGATGATTCATTCCACACAACAACTTTGTGGAGTGTTTGGGACTTTCCTTGAACTCCTTTTGCCTTCATGTGCTGCTTGGAGATGACACTCCCTTTCATGCTATCAATATGTCAGCATGACAGGAAATACAGAGGAAAAAAAAACACCCAGAGGCGTCTATTGAACTGACATCAGCTGACTGTTTACAGGAAATTAACTTCAGGTTTAACGTAAGGAATCTCTCAGAAAACACTGTAACTACTGTAGCAAGTAGCATCAAGTTAGTGTTATCACCTTTGAAAGAATTTGATTAGAAATCAAAAAGTCTGGAACCTGATAGATATGATCATTTTGTAAATTATCGCAGAAGCCTTTCCAGTCGTATACATGTCCTTTTCTGAAAAAAAAAGACACTTAAAGCAGCACAATGTAACTTTTCCACCTTAATATAATATTTCCAGAGTCATTGTGATGGTACATCAACTTCCAACAGGTTTAATGACACCTCTGTCATGGTCTGAGGGGTCTGTATCGCCTTCACTGGCACTATGTAACTTTGAGGTGGATGGTAGGAACCCTTCCACACCACTGGTAAAGCACTACCACTTTTGTCCAAAGGAGCCGCCAAACTCAACAAAAGCTGAAAGTTACATTGTGCTGCTTTAAATTTGATATTTTATCACCAGAGATGAGTTAATGGGTTGGGGATTGAAGTCTTTCAGGAGGAGTGTGTGAGCTTAGATTCATGTTGTGTATGTTTGACGCAGAGCTGGGCGTGATGAGCAGGAGTATCCGGACTTGGATAAGAGAAGTGAGACGGGCGTCAAAACTTACTGTGGTTGGGTTTTGCCGATAGCGGTGAGAGAAGACCATGACGGTAACGCGTGACTTCTTGCAAATAAGCAAATATTTCATATCAAGTGAAATTGAAACTGGTATGTTTAGTATAAAAAACTAGTGTTTTGTTCTGAAGCCTGAGGCAGCAGGAGAGCATCAGCTCCTCCCCGGGTCGCCTCCTCCCTCCTGAAAATCTGAGTCCAGAATTAGGTAACTGTGGATATTTCACAATTTGTATGTTAAATGTAATAAATGAAACATGCCTCAAAAGCCACTGGATAACCATTTTGACCAAAGTTTACTAATTAATGTATTTTTTCCCCGTTAATCGAGCAACCCGCAGTCTGCAGCCTCTTCTATACTTTACTGTTAATAAAGTCAAATGTATGAAGTTGATTGTAGCTCTGACAGGATATGAGAATCAAGACAAAACTGGCATCAACAGGTCAGACCTTTTTTAAGAAAATCTGAATCGGCCTAGAAAATTCATGCAATTGGTGCATTTCTAATTTGAACGAAGTGGTGAGTTTAGGAATGAGCTTGGACAGAAACCAGTTTGTAAAAAAAAAAAAAAAAAAAACCAACTGAAAGCAAGTTTAGAACGACTGGACACATTCAAACCTTTTATTACGTAATGAACAAAGACGTACCCAGGTGTAGGGCCAAGCAGTTAACCGAAAATGAAGCGAAACCGACATTTAGAACCTATAATCGCTCATTGATTATTTCGGTCATGTCACTATTGAAATTAAATTTAGTTTGCAGGAGCATTCGTTTACTAGAGATTTTCCACAGTGATGATTCTTTAAACTGTGACCTTTTTTTGAAAAGTTATTTTTTAGTTTTCATTGGCTTTCTTTTTTCAGATATTTGTTTAGAGAGAGGGAAAAAAAATATTTCAAATAGTTGCTGCCATTCAGCGTTACAAGATTTAAAACAATTTACTTTATTAGTAAGTAATGGAAGTTTGTTTTTTTTATATCTTTTTTTTTTTATATTAAATTGAAATTTGACCCATCTCGTCAGTACTTTAATTTTCATGCTGCAAATGCTTTTATTGCAATAGTTGGCATTCAATAAATAAACTTACGGTAAATATCTGCGAATTGCAGCGATCCATTTGTCTCTCTTAAGCTTATTTTTTGGCAGTCTGTAAAACGATAACTCTGATTTCTTGCTAAATCTATGAGTACAGTCGATCGCACAACAGCTCTTTCCCATTTTAAATGTTTCTGAGTTGCTCAAACTGAAAGTCTTTCTGCCACTCAGTGGGCAAAACCCGCCGTGAAGTCGCATCTGTGACGTCATGCGCATTCCCTCTATAAACTAAAAAAAAAAACAACTAAACTATGTGTTTATATGTGGGGATTTTGTTATTTTTTTTGTTTGAGGAGATGCTCGCGCAAAATAATCATTGATTAATCGTGGCCGAGGTAAAATATTCAATTAGTCGTGATGTTGACATGATGTCATATTCGCCCAGCCCTACCAGTTGCATCATTCCAATCTTTGCCTTAGGACTTTTTAAGTAAAGTTGCTGGTTTAATTAGGGGGAAAAAAGAAATCTGTGTTTCTGGTACTGAAAACCTTCAAACTTGACTAACTTTTCTTTGATGTGTGTGTTTTGTAAGCGTACTACTGTGCCCGTACTTGCCTCACTGCAGACAGCAGATGAGGCTCAGCACGTGACGAACGTATAATCTCTCCTCATTAACACTGAACCGTCACAACAGGCTTGTTAACTTGTCTGAGCAGCAGTTCGGTAGTTATTGGCTGTTTTGTGGCTCTATTGCACGTTTATTTAATAAGTGTGATCAGGACCCAATAAAAGGTTTGAAAGTTGAACGATTTGGTTTACAAGCGGCAAACCTGTCTCACAGCAGACAGTTTGACTTCCCATAGCTCCTCTTTAAATCAACAAAGGTGCTAACGTTAACTGTGGCTCATTATATATTAATCCCTGTGAACTGTGTACGTGCTGATGACTTGGGTTTAAGACCCGTCTTCATAAATCCCTCTGAAACTGCAGCGTTTCTCAGTCCTTTTAGTCGCGTGCTACACGTTTCTGCTTTTAGAGAGGATTGTGATA
This sequence comes from Cololabis saira, assembly GCF_033807715.1. Taxonomy (NCBI): domain Eukaryota; kingdom Metazoa; phylum Chordata; class Actinopteri; order Beloniformes; family Belonidae; genus Cololabis; species Cololabis saira. The sequence continues at coordinate 26,162,837 of NC_084603.1, read as the reverse complement.
CAGGTTACACAGCAGACAGGAAGGAAATGTAAGTTTCTAGACAAGTAAACATTTGGTATTTCTTCACACCCAAGCTCAGCTTTTCAATTTGCCCATCTCTTGTCTTGTCATATTTTCTTCACAGAACGTTCTCTGTTTAAAAAAAAAGGCATAGCTGAGAATTGATGTTGTGCTGTTATATTGATGTCAAAGTCCTGACTAAAAGAGCCTTACTCATGTTGCTGCAAGACAGCGAGTTGCTGAGAAACCTCGTTTTGCACACCACAACCTACTTTTTAGGATGATAGCATCTAGTTTCTCTTCCTGCTTTTATTGTATGTCATCTTAAATCTGTGGGCGTATAACCGTCAGCTCTAGAGCTGAGGATCAGTGTTTATTGTTCCTCAGCCTAGTCAGCTCCAAATTCTTAATACAAATCAATTAATTTTAGTTGTATAGAGAGCTGTTTCATTCACAATTAGATATATATTAGATATATAGTTAAATGAATGATTATTACATGAAATAAATAAATATGCAGTCTGCACTAAAAGAGGTGGTAAAAATCTCCTGCTCCAACAAGCGCCAACTATCTTACTTCTGTGTTGAATCTAATGTGCCTGAACGGCGCAAATCTGTTTTTCTTATCAAATCCAACCCAGGCATCTTTCATACGTGGTCCTAAGTGGGATACATATCCTATCTGTGCAACCGTCATGTTGCATTTTATGCGACTTTGACGTTCTGCACAGAGGTCACAGTCACTGCTTCACAAAAGGCCAGCGTTAACATTTGTGCTCTCCGTTTTATCAGTCTCCTTCTTTCCTTCCTCAGTTGGGTTTAGTGTTGTTGGTCCCGACTGGGCAAGTACTTCCATATTGCTGGACAAACAGACAAACATGTGAAGCATCCGATTTTAAATATGCGTTTCCTTCACACTTCAGTGTGATGAAGGTAGCATTAAAATGATGATGTGAACTGCCACGGATTTGAACATTCAGACCTACAGTGTGGACACTTTTTGGGGGGGATTATTGTTTTTTTTTTTTCACCAATAATCCAATAATTAGCTGAAGGGAGCATGTGTTTGCAGTGATCGGTTGATTATGCTGTTTTCAGCATTAAAGATCCTTTAAGCTTTAGTCCAATTTTTTTTTTTATTCATTTATTATTAAATTATTTTTATTTTATTTTAATTGCAGAGATCAGTTGTCTCTGTGAGAACCGAAGCCCAGTACTGATGAAGCAGAATATCATCCAGGGAATAAGATTTTATCAGTACTGATATCTACTACTACTACTGTCATTTAGCAGACGCTTTTATCCAGAGCGACTTCCATCTGAGAGAACAAACACACCATGGAGCAACTAGGGTTGGGGTGGGCAATCCTGGTCCTCCAGGGCCGGTGTCCCTGCAGGTTTTAGATGTTTCCCTGCTTCATTGCACCATGATACAAGTGACTGTGTCATTAACAGAATTGTGCAGCCCTGGATGACAAGCTGATGACGATGATTAATTAGAATCAGGTGTGTTAAAGCAGGGAAACATCTAAAACATGCAGGACACCAGCCCTTGAGGACCAGGATTGCCTACCCCTTAAGGCCTTGCTCAGGGGCCCAAGGTGGTTCATCTTGGTTGCCATTCCCGGGCTTGAACCTGGTCCTCCAGACCCGATATGGTCTGATATATATATATATATATATATATATATATATATATATATATATATATATATATATGAATGAATGAATGAATGAATGAATGAATGAATGAATGAATGAATGAATGAATGAATGAATGAATGAATGAATGAATGAATGAATAAACTTGACTGTCTGAAATGTAGAAAAAAACTAAACAAAGAAACCACAGATAAACAAAAATGCCGCCAGCAGGTCAGTAAAGCAACAGCTCTGCAGGTCCAGCTGACCACAGCTGCAACTGCAGCTGGAGAGCAGCTACACACAGCTGTGAGTCTGTCACTGCCTCAGTTTGGGGCAAAATAAATGCCTTATTTATGTCTTGTTGGTTTTTAAGACATGAAATCTGGAGCTGGTTCTGAGGTGGAACTGGTTTTGGAATTTCACAGGCAAAGGTGCGACTTCAGATCCAGCTTAGGTTAGGGTCTACAAAATGAATAAAAGGCAACACAGTGTCCTACGATCAGCTCTGTGTTTGTGTGAGAGCTTGTGGTTGACAGCTGTCACCAACCACCTCTACTGTTGTGGTTATCACCTTTTTAGACAGCGTGAGCTTGTGTGTCGGTCTGAGGTTCTCACTTTAACTCACCCTGACGTATACGTCAGGCGGGGATGTTGTGCGTGCATGCATGCATGCACGTTCACAGAGGAAATGAAATTGAAACATGTTTGACAACCCCTATGCTTTTTTTCTTTCTTTTTTTTGTGCCTGATAACACTGGTGACTCATAAATGTGTCATAATGTGAAGGTGTATTTGGTAACTCTTCTGAAAAGATTTACTAAAACTGTCCAAAGTCCAGTGAACTACCTTTTTTACGTGACAAATGCATGCTCTCACTTTTTTTTCCTCTCTCCTGTTTCCTCATTTATGTGAGCTTTTGTGGGGGTGTAGCATCGTGTGAAGAGGAAGCATGTCTGCCTTGAATTCGGTAGCAAGCAGAGGTGATGCTGAGATTAAAGTGACAGTCAGAACAAGGAGCTGAAGATCTGCTAAAGAGAATATGTGTCTGCTCTCTGGTCCAGAAAAGGTGAAGAAATCCTGACTTTAGTCCTGTAGTTGGTGTTGGTCATGTGTCAGAAAGCTGTGCTCGCTGAGGGAAAACACTGACTCATCGAGGTTTTCTCACTGCCCTCTAGTGGAACTTATGTGTTACTACAAACGAATCCCAAGACCCAAAATTGACTCTCAGTAGAACAATTTGATAACTTGATATACATGCTATGTATGTATAAGTGTGTGTATGTGTATGTGTGTGTGTGTGTGTATATATATATATATATATATATATATATATATATATATATATATATATATTAGGGATGGGCGGTATGGACTAAAAAATGTATCACGATAATTTCTGGCATTTATCCCGATAACGATAAAAATGACGATAAAAAAAATACCAATTCAACTCCACCTTTGTAACTATAAATCTATCACCACATTTCAGAAACCTTTCTTTCTTTCTTTCTTTCTTTCTTTCTTTCTTTCTTTCTTTCTTTCTTTCTTTCTTTCTTTCTTTCTTTCTTTCTTTCTTTCTTTCTTTCTTTCTTTCTTTCTTTCTTTCTTTCTTTCTTTCTTTCTTTCTTTCTTTCTTTCTTTCTTTCTTTCTTTCTTTCTTTCTTGCTCATATCTATCTTTCAGGCTCATATCTATCTTTCAGGCTCATATCTATCTTTCAGGCTCATATCTATCTTTCAGGCTCATATCTTTCTTTCTTTCTTTCTGGCTCATATCTTTCTTTCTTTCTTTCTGGCTCATATCTTTCTTTCTTTCTTTCTGGCTCATATCTTTCTTTCTTTCTTTCTGGCTCATATCTTTCTTTCTTTCTTTCTGGCTCATATCTTTCTTTCTTTCTTTCTGGCTCATATCTTTCTTTCTTTCTTTCTGGCTCATATCTTTCTTTCTTTCTTTCTGGCTCATATCTTCCTTCCTTCCTTCCTTTTATTTTTATCATTTTTACCGCGAGATGACAAATTCCTATCGTGGGGAATTGTCTTGACGGTATATCGTGAACGGTAAAATGTCGCCCATTCCTAATATATATATATATATATATATATATATATATATATATATATATTGTTTGATGCTTTTCATTGTTAAAGTCATCAAAAAATCTTTATTCTACTGCCCGTGTTTGTCCCCACAGTTCCCCCACTGACAAACCTAACCCTTCGATGCCACAGCCTGGAGAACGTTCTGCAGTGGAACTATGACCAGAACATTTCCAACGTCAGGTTTCGCATAAACGTTAACACCGATGTCGGAGGAGAGGGGTATGGATTTGTTTGTCTTTGTATACATTGGCTCATTACAAAAAAAACACATTTCTTCTTTTTTAAAACATTAGTGTGCTTACAGGAACTAAACTGAGTTGTTTAGTTTTTTTGTCTTATGTTTGTTTGTTTCTTTGTTTGTTTTCCCCCTGCAGTTGCAAGCAGATACTTTGGGCCGAATCAAATGAGCGGGAGAAAGACATTTCGATCTTTTCGGACCCAAGTGTGGTGTTTTTTCTCTCGGTGGTAGCAGTCGTTGCTCAGAATGGGTCCGTGTTTGAGTCCGAGGCAGCTGAATTGGAGTATTCCTACTACCAGGACTCCCCGGAAGGACAGATATGTGAGTAATGGTTCCAGCATTCACTGATTTGATGATAGTCAAGAAGAACCTAAAGAGAAACAGAGTTACATCATCAGCAGGTTACGTAAACCACCATATTGCTTCACTACTTAGAAAATTGTGATTATTGTTATAATACTCACATAAAATGTGTATTTTATTTCATTTGTGTGCAGCAGCCTCTAATTGTGACTATTATTTTTGGGTTCCAGGTGATTTGTACCTCCCGTCCATTAACGTCACGTCCCACCCCAACGACACGGTCACAGTGGAGTTCACGCATCCCTGGCTGCACTTCGGCCCAAAACTGCGGACGTGTAAAGACATGAAAAAAAGAATAAAGCCTCAGAAGAATCTCCGGCTGTTTAGGTACCACATCACTGCTGAACAGGTCAGAGTGCACACAGTATCACCTAGTTGGGTTTTTCATGTTGCGACTTTTAGGTAGAGTGAAGAATAACTTCCACTCAAGAAAAGAAACCTCATGTTCCTAAATTCATTGCTTAAAGGGATGTAAAAAAAGTATAAAAGGGTTTTTTTTGCTTTAGTCATGCTGACATTAGATAATAACTTAGTTTATAATGTTTATTAATAATGTTTCAACATCAGATAAACGTGTCCAAACAGCTTGTGTCCCTGTTTGTGAGTCACACATTAATCGGTACATTTTTGTGCGCAGGGGCAAAAGACTTCTGAGATCTCCTCTGATTGTGAGGAGAGAGTGTGCAGGAAGAGCCTGCCTGTGCACGCTGCACAGGAGCCGCCCTGTCTGAACCTCAATGGAGAGATGGAGAAAATGAAGGTCAAACTGGCACAAAAGCAGTGCGTCCGTCCAGAGAGAGAGACACATTCCCACAGTGAGTATAATTATGTTCATTTAACTAATTATATCTAATTATGATATAATGAATCATATTATGAAGGGTTTATTTCAACTACCCTCTCTGAGAAACCAGGATATTAGATTGTCTGCAACCAACATCAGTCTTTCCAAAGTGGATTTATTTTAGACACAGCACTTAACATCTGGGTCAAATACGAAGTAAAAACGTGTTAAAATGTTTAACGTGGCAATTGTTCATACTGCAAACTAGTCACTGAAATGATCAAAATAAATATATATCTGGTTTAATTCAGTCAATGGCAGCTTTGTTATTTAACAAATTACTGTTTAAAAATCAGCAGGACAAAAATACTTAAAGGGGACCTATTATGAAAAACAGGTTTTTTTCTTGCTTTAACGTATATAAAGTGGTCTCCCCTCAGCCTGCCAACTCAGAGAAGGAGGAAAGCAACCAAATTCTGCAGTGTCTGTACAGCCGCCCGGATGAATCTTCCAGTGTCATATGATTTCTACGAGCCGTTCAGATTCTGCTCCTGTCGTTACGTGACCAAAATGCAAACCACGCCCACAACTATAAAACCGTGTAACTGCCTGCGAGCGTCCGATTATCACGTTGCACTGCGTGACATCGGACGCTCTCTGTCCATCTCCCTCCAGCAGCTGCCACTTTATTGAGGTTTTTGTAGTGAAATGAGGAGGAATCATAGAGATAACTTCTCATTTCAACTAAGTGGACCAGCCGTTCCTCATCCATGACCGTTTCCTACAGCGCTTTCAACCGGCTTTCAACGCGAGCGACAGGAAGAAAATAGAAGCAGGGCGTCCGACAAATGTTCAGCTCAAAACGCTGCGTCGCCCTGCGCTGCGCTGCGTCACTCGCATCCAGTTAGGACAGTCTAATAGAAAATAAAGAAATGGAATTGATTTTGTCGCTGACGCTCGCTCGCATCGCATGCAGTTAGGACACAGTGTAACTCCACCGGCCGGAGCTTCCGCCATTTTTTCGTAGCGGTCTATCGCGTCATTCAGGCAGCCAATCAGCACAGAGCCTCATTATCATAGCCCCGCCCACTCAGAATCCCTCATAGATAATTAGATCAGAGAATGGGAAGATAAAGACATGGCTCAGAGGCTGAATTTCTAATGTATTTAGCAAAAACAATCAAAAGCTTGTTTTTAAGACATTCAAAGCCTGTTTAAAATAGGTATTAGATGTCATAATAGGTCCCCTTTAAGCACAAACTGCAGATCATTTACCAAGCTGAAAGTGTGAAGCCAGGAACGCTTTACTAGGCTCGATTACTGCAATGCACTTCTCATCGGGATCCCAAGCAAGAGCCTTAAAAAGCTCCAATACATCCAGAACAGTGCTGCTAGGATCCTGATGAGAGTGCATAAATATGACCACATCACTCCCATCCTCCACTCACTGCACTGGCTCCCCATCTCCTCCCGGACTGAATACAAAATCTCCCTACTCACCTACCAATGCGTCCACGGCAACGCTCCCCCTTACCTCAAGGAGCTGATCCATCCTCAGCCCCCCACCCGCACCCGTTCACAAACAAGAACAACATCCTCAAACCCACCAAGACTAAACTAAACTGCTCCGTTGCCCCTAAACTATGGAATGCCCTCCCCGCCCACCTGAGAGAACCACAGACAATTGACTGTTTTAAGAGAGGGCTTAAAACCCACCTTTTTAGCAAATCATACGCTAGCTATGATCAATGATTTTTTTATTTTTTTTGTAGCACTTTGAGATTCTCCGAATGGAAAGTGCATTATAAATTAAATTTATTATTATTATTATTATTTTTATTATTATTATTATTATTATTATTATTATTATTACCGAATTCTCAGCCTCTCAAACGTCACCATGATCTTTATTTCACGTGAAGAAGCCACAGTGCTTTAGCAGTGCGTCAGACTTTGTGATTTTTAACATGACTTTTCTCTGTGTTTTGTGTAGCTCCCATCTACGTGGTCGTCATCGTTTCAGTCTTGGGGGTACTCGGCTTTATTCTGGTCATGGCTTACTTAAAAAAAACCAGACCTTCAAGCTCTTTTCCCTCTTCTATGGTATGTTTATGTGACCAGATTTTACTTCTCTGCCCTTTGGTCTTCAGTGTTGTTACTAACCTACTGGTACTTCTTTCTCTCTGAAAGATTGTCCACAAATCACAAAAGAAGCAGACGATGGAGGCAGCCCCCAGTGCGCTGGACAGAGTGGTCCAGGTGGAGCCGTCCTCGCCCACCCCTCTGCTGACCAACACGGAGGAAGTGGAGGACAGGTTAGAGTTCACGCCTGCGGTGCCCGAGTCGGGATATGATCAACGAGGGACCTTGGCGTCCGGGGAGGAAGCTGTGACTGAGAACGGGGAGGTGGTAAACCCCAACCAGGAAAGGTCTCCGTACATGGGCGGCAGTAACCTGGACGATGACGACGAGGCCGCGTTCAGTCAGGATCAAGGCTCTGGTTACGAGAGCCGAGCATTTTTGGGTTCCTGAAGACGTAATGTTTCACTTTTTTCTTTTTTTGTCCCCTCATCAGAGAACAGAATCAGGATCTCGTCTGTTTATATTATTTGGTCAGCTTCAGTGAAAAGGTTCAGTTTTACTGGTCTCGGAGCTGTCAGGTGACAGATGGGTCCTGCACGTTACAGGTTGCGTATGTTTTAACGTTTTGGAGCTCTCTTTTAAAAGGAGGGACGCACAGGTTTCAATTTACTCAGCAGATTCTGATTTCTGTAAAATCCTGACCACCTATTCCCATATTTTCTCTAATTGGTTGCATACCTAAAGGTTTAAGTTTCTGTTAAATTAAGCATTAAGTAGTGTATTGGTAATCAAACACTAAGTATACATATTAACAACCTCTACATTTTTGCATTAAGTTTCACAGGATATCCTGTAAAGAAACAGTCCTCCGCGTTGACCAATTAAAACCCAACAGAGAGTAGTTACAGCATCTTCCCTCTTACGCGCATCATTTTAAACATTAAGGTTCGGTGAACTGCGTGAAAGAAAGAAATGCACCTATTTGGATAAAGTACCACAGTGCCCAGTGACGTCAATGGCTTCAGTCACTGAAACATGTAACATCCCTTTGAGGATTGATCAAGTGTTATGGAATTGTTATTGATTTTTGAACACATTACAGATGTTACAAATTTCTAGCTTTTTCACATTATGCAACCCTGAAAACATGACACATGGCTGCAGTTTGAGCACCCAATGTGTGTGTTTGTGTGTGTGTGGGGGGGGGGGTCAGGGAGGTCCCAGTTACCAGTGGAGCCATCGTTACACCCCTGATTTAAAAACCAAACTGCTCCATGACGCTTCTAAGTTACAAATGTAAAAGTTGTAAATTCACATTGATATTGTTTACTGTAACTTCCTTGCTTACTTGCATTGATGGGTAAAGTTGCTGCACTAACCCTCTCCTATTCCTGCTGTACTGAAAATGCAAGCTGCACTTTTGCTGGATGTGCTTTTCAAACCTATCCGGCTGCTTTCATGTCTCAGGTCTAGCCTTTACTGGAAAAGTAGTTGTATCCTGATTGTTCAGTTGTTTGTGGAAAAGGCCGAGTTCTGCATGAAGCGTTTGCTGCATCCGCACCTACGATCCTGGTCTGTATACCTCATTAACTGCTAATGTTACCTGATCTTGTTATCACACAGTCAATCTGTTGCACATCCACAATCATTACTACAATAATACTATCCAGCCATTATATACACACTTCATCCAGCCCACGGGGCTCTGCTGGAACTTATCCTAGCTGTCATCGGAGGATACTGGGGAAAAAAAACAATACAGCCGGGATTTGTACCAGGATCCCTCTAGCTTGCAGACTGCAGCCCTCGCCGCCAAACCACTGTTTGCCGATACTGTATATATACTGTGATTACTTGCACTTTTTCAGCATCTTCATATGTTTGATATAATTTTTATTTTTTTATGCGCCTTATCTAATTATATTTTTTTAAATGAAACATTGAAAGAAAAAAAAAAGTCAGTATGTGACCTGTTACAGCTGAGAGAGGTTTTTAATCAAGTCCTCCTGATTTGATGGGAATCCAGACCAGGATGAAGAGAGTAGATTATATGAAATAAAATAAACTGCAAATTAGCTTTTTTAGTCAAATTAAACCATTGAATTCCCAGATTCTTATGCTGAACTAGGATGCGACTCCCTATTTCTCCATTAATCATTTCAATCATCCTTTTAATTATTTTAATACACTGTTGACTTTTTTTTTTATCTGCTTGTGAGCTAAACTTTTTTGTCTGCTTATATTTATGTGTTTAGATTGCTTAATAAAAAGTATAACGACATACAGAGCAGTTTTCTTATAAAGTATAAAAGATTTGTACTGTTTTCCAGGATTTCAAGACTTCCCATTTGTGACTGTTGCATTTACTTTGATATGAAATGGTTGACTGTGTAGTCTCTTTTTAAAAGACAGTTGAACTGCCAAGTTCGGTTTCAGGAAAGAGGAAGTCATTAAATGTTGCTGCCAATAATCTGAGGTGGAGCTGCCGCCGTGTCCAAAGACTGCAGTTTTCAAGTGCCCTTCTAGCTGCATCGCAGAGGCTTATCCATTGATTTTCAGCACTTTATTCTGTAGTTCCTCGCCTCACTCGCATCTGGGAGTCTTCCTAGATCATATATCATCCAATATGGAGGCAGGGCAGGAGTGGCAGTGCAGTTACTGAACTGTTAAAAGTGTCGCTGAGGCTACAGATTGTGGAACAGTTATGTTTAAAACACGAGTAAGGCCTTTAATGATACTTAACATGTGGCTTACATGTGTAACTTGTGAAGTTCATCCAAATCCTTGCAAAACAGATGTTTCGTTCACATTGAAATAACCAATGATGTATGTTTTCTGTCTTTATATGTGAGCATAATCCTCATAAAATCATTAACCAAATCTCATCTAGAATTCACACGCGTGTCCAGAACTATGCTGAAATAAAGTCTAATCTCAAATTGTGCTAAGTCATTAAGGGAAGTTTGCAATTCTGTGAAACTGAGCTGTAATTGCTCCACGGTCAGCGATACGGTTAGAATGATTACAGTACATCTGCCTCCATCACATGAAGTTAGCTTTAAGGGAAGAAGCAGCCGTGCTGTAACGTTCATGACATTTGAGCAATCTGTGCTGTTCCTCCCTCTAAAACCAGTCACGTGTGACGAGGGAAAGCTGTTCACCCGTCTGTCTGCTTCCTTTCTCTTTGCTCTGTTGGTCCTCACAGTCTTGGTGTCATGCTGACATGCTCAGTACTTCAGGTTATGTACTCGGGGGGTTGTCATCCTTTTTGTTTTTTTCTGACCTACCTCCACTCGCTGTGAAATGGCTCATTTATGCTCATTTGGAATCTTGTTGTTAAATAAATATGGTATATACGGTTTGCTTTTGTTGCTTATTTATTCAACTTTTTTCTCCATTATTCATGTCTTCATTTATCCATCACTTTCACCCGACACAAGATGTTATATGAATAATTATTTTATTTTATTTTTTTAATCCCCCATTTTTATCACCCAGTGCTCTACCTAAGTGACAGTGAACAGGCCGCTGCTTTTATATATGAATAATTTTAAGCCCTAACCTTTCTCAGTAAGTGACGTTATCGCTTCAACAGAAAATTAATAATATCAGCTAGTTTGTCATTGAAATGTATTGAATACTTTAAGCCAACCTTTTCAGCTATACACAATGTTTACAGAACTTTAGACTGTATATCCTTTTTTAAGGGACACGTGACCTTTTTTCCGAGCACTGCTATAATTTCCTGACATCTGTGATATTCCTCAGAGACAAGAACTCCCTTTCAACCGTGTTTGGGTTGAACTCATAAACCAAATTAAGATTAATATTTTTGAAATGAGCATCTTTCAAGTAAAGTTCATTTGTATCTCACATTTGATACACAAAAACAAGCTCACGTCTTTTACAAACGCATGAAGTTGAAATGAAAAGTGGTAGCAACGTAAAAACCAGAAGAAATGCACTGAAGCACAAATGAGGGATCGTTTGGTTTATAAGTCCCCTTTACTATCATAACAATCCAAAAAGAAAAACAACACTCTTCAATCATGTCTGAAAAATGCTTGAATCCAATAAAATCTTTGATATTTATAAAAAATGTTTAAGTATGCTTAGATCTGGAAGCATAGAAGTTGTAGATTTATTATTAAACTTAAAATGTGGCCTGAGAAGTTTGAACTGCAGCCATTTTAAGCAGAGAAGAAGAGGACGTCTGGTCGTGGTAAGTAAGCAGAGAAGCTCCATCAACGCTTACAGCTCCTTTGAGGAATTTGAGTGCACACAATGTCAAGGGCACTCATGTTGGGCAGTATGGGAAAGGGTGTGAGTAGTTCATTGAAATAAACAGGAAAATATTTCTCAAACCAGACAAGATTGTTCAGTTACATGCCAGCAAACACAATATGTACTCTTATATAATCATTTATTGTTCTTTTGACAAAAAATAATATTGTTCGTATGATGTGAACATACCAAACTGTTTCCCAGATAATGTAATGAATGGGAAGTCATGAATTAATAAATAAATGGATATAAGAATCAATCTTGGATTGTGATTCTAATAAAATCATTAAAACCGGTGTATTTTTACGTTTCTTTCATACAGTAACAGGACATGCATGCTTCAATTTCCATTTGTTCCCGAGGTCGACGTCCTCTTCCTACGAACTAACGGACTGTTGTCCTTCATCCAGACAGTGAAGTCAGACTTGGATGTGGAGCTGAAGGAAGAAGCGACTTCGAGAGCAGATGTACATTTGTGATGAATCATGTCAACCGTAAAGTCAGATGATGAGTTCACTTACAATATCTAAGCACAAAAAACAGCATTTTACAGACTTCAGTTATAAGGTTTAGGGAAGAAGTGAAAGTATATGAAGTGTACAAAATGACAAGAGTTAGGTAAATCTTTTAATCCATTAAACCAGCAAAATTATTCCTAATTCAGTTTACCTATAACTAATGTTTTCAATTCTTTTTTCAAGAATGACTTAGCAAAAGAGAAGTGGACAGCTATTTCAACCAGATTGTCCTTCCTACATTTGTAGATTTTATCGAGCGGAGGGTTTGTCAAGAAATGTTCTAGGTCAAATGAAGCCAGTTCACTCTACACACACACTAACACAACTTAACCTCATATAATAACTTCCAATTCCCAGGTCTCCTTTAACGGAATATTTCCCGGACGAGCCCCCCCTTATGTTACCACCGGCTCGAGGAAAGGAGAAGTATCGGGAAATATCCAATGTTATAGGGTAGTTAAAAGTTATTTATTTACAAAAGTAATTGTTAACAAAAAAAAGACAGAATTGCACAGTACAGAGTTAGTCATGCCCGCACGCACACGAGTATTGAGTATCAATCAGACTTCTCCAGCTCACACACACACACACACTCAAGAGGAGGCCAAATCCCCAGAACACGGCAACAGCCGTAACAACTGAGAAAACAACGAAATCCTACATTGCTATTGTGTGCTTTAAATCAAAGCTTAGACCCATCAATACTAAAATAGCTTTTGCTTTTACATAATTCTTTCTTGCTAATTTGTCTTAAAACTAACTTTTGGTTCATCTTTGCATTTGTACATTTACTGATTTCATGAAACTACAGAGACTGACCCCTCCAAGAACAACCTTATCTTCTCTGATGTGGTCAAGCATTGCCCATTACTGCACATCAGCTCTGTGAGATTTGAAATTCAGTTAAGTTTGTAACTGGACTCAAAGTGAGTCATCCACAACCTTAGATGGTTTTAGACAAATGAAAAACCACTAGTTCCTAATACTTTGTAAAATACCCACAAAAACATTTAGTCATTGCTGAAAAGGAAAAGTATATAGTGTTACTAAAATGTTAAGTATATACCAATTATGTACAAAAATAGTTACATTTTGTGTTCGAATTTAAACAAGATAATATAATACATCTTTGCTCACACTGTTTTCCACTGTCTCCAGATTCAAGTTTCCACATTCATTTGCAGATCCTGAAAAACAGAAACCTGTTTAGAAAGTATTGATAAAATGCAGTCAAGCATTTTGAATAATTGGACATTAGATCAAAGGTTTGAAGAATTACAATAGAAATATAACTCTAGTCATTATCTCAAACTGGAAACGAGAAGTGCAAGAGGAAGAGGCGGCTGTGATGTCACTCCTGTAACTGGACTGAGGAGAAACAGTTATTATGCAACATGTTTCTTTGCAATTCTGTTTTTGTTCAACTGTTTCTTTTTTTTTAATCTTATGCCAATGCTCCAAATGGAGAGCACTCCCAATCTCGTTGTATACAGGATGTACAATAACAATAAAGGCTTTAGTTACTTTACTTTCTTACCTGTAAAATGTAGATACAGTTATTTACAGATCTAATAAACAATAGAAGATAAACAACATATCAGATTTTGAAACTGAGAATCTTAACATTTCATGAAAAATATCACCTCATTTTGAATTTGATGGAAGCACCACATCTCAAAAGAGTTGTAACAGGGGCAAGAAAAGGCTGGATAAAGTAATTGGCCCGAATCAAAATCATGTGGAGGATGACACAGAGAGGCAGAGCTTCTCAGATGTAAAGATGGGCAGAGGTTCACTAATCTGCAACAAACTGCATCAGAAAATTGCAGAACAATTTCAGGATATGTTCCCCAACAGGAATTGCAAAAGCTTTAAAGACCCCACTATCTGCAGCGTATAATATCATTAAAAGATTCAGGCAATCAGGAGGAATCTCCATGCATCAGGGACAAGGTCAAAGGTCAAAACTAGATACTCTGATCTTCAGGCCCTCAGACACCACTGTGTTCAAAACAGACATGTTTCTCTCCAGGAAATGACCTCACAGGCTCAGGAACACTTCCAGAGAAGTGTCTGTGAACACAGTTCACTGTGCTGTCCTCATAGCTCTGTCATGCAACGAAGAAGCGATATGTGAACACGATCCAGAAATGCCACCATCTTCTGGCCCAAAGCTCATTTAAACAGCTCTTTGGTAAAATTGGAAACTGTTCTGTGGTCAGATTAACCAAAATTTGAAATTCTTTTTGGAAACCATGCATGGTGTGACCTGTGGACGACAGAGGAGACGGACCATCCAGGTTGTTATCATTATTATTATTTTTCACAGTATCTGGGTGGAGCACCCATAATTTCATTGCACTTGCACCTGTACAATTACAATAATGCCTATTCTATTTTATTTAGTTCTATTCTATCGTTCTATCGGCACAGAGTTCAAAAGCCTGCATCCTTGATGGTCCGTCCAGAACTGAAGATGTTTTTGGTTCATCTTCTTCAAAGCAGAGATCTTCTTTTTCATTGTTTTGAAGAGAAGTCTTGCAGGAGGAGTTACACCAACCTGCAACCTGCAGGGGTACCTTTATCGTAAAGTCAGAGTTTTTCTTTTCTTTTGCAAGAAAAAGTGTCATGGAAATGCAACGTATGGCTGGGACAGCTCACACATTTGGAAAGGCTTCATCAATAGGTGTAAATAGATTGGATCCCGTATTATTGCTAGATGATGATCGTGTGTTTAACGCGTGTTGGGTGATATAAACGCAATGTGCTTCATTTGCTTGAAGGTGAGTTGAGAGGAGGGAAGGTGAGTGGGGAAGCGGTGTCCAGGTAACCTAACATAAGATGTGTGGGCGTGTAGGATGAGGATCATCAGGATGAATACACCGCCAAACAGGTGTAATTTTCAAAATGACGATAGATTATAATCGGGATGAATGTTTTTTTGGCCGAGGTTTTGCTTCCTGCAAAGCCCCAGTTTCTAATTTTTGTGGCCAGTTGTTCAATCAATGGACCATCCTTTGTGGTTCTGGACATACGCCGGTTTATGGCGTCCTCGGCTCAGAGAACCAATAGATGTCTGATCTCTTCGTCTCCCCAGTTCCTCATCTTGCATATATAGGCCCTACATGTGACATCCTGCTGCTGCTGCTACTCTCATCAGTTGTTTCCTTATTTTTAAATAAAATAAAATAATTTCAAAAAAGTTTTTTTTTTAACTCCCCTGGTGGGCTGTACGCAGGTTACGTCAACAAATCCCTCCCACAACCCACCACCTTGTGTTATTTCTCTTTACATTAGTCCACCATGGTAAACCCCACCCTGTTTTGTTTTTAGATGTGTTTCTGCCAAAATGAGTTAATATTTTCCATGAAATGTCCAAACGCCTCGGATTTAACATCTGATATGTCGTTTATGTTTTATTAGAAAAGAAAATATGGGTTTTTGACATTTGCAAATCATAGCATTCTGTTTATTTTTTACGTCTTACAAAGTGTGTCAGTGTTTTTTTTAAATTGGGGTTGTATGATTAAATGATTAAGGCTTCTGATTTTCCACTACAGGATTTATTTATTTTTAAATCATTTTAATTAAATATTCAAATCCCTTCACCTCTACCCCGAACCTTATAACTGAAGTAAAATGCTGTTTTTTGTGCTTAGATATTGTAAGTGAACTCATCATCTGACTTTACTGTTGACATGATTCATCACAAATGTACATCTGCTCTCGAAGCCGCTTCCTCCTTCAGCTCCACATCCAAGTCTGACTTCACTGTCTGGATGAAGGACAACAGTCCGTTAGTTCGTAGGAAGAGGACGTCGACCTCGGGAACAAATGGAAATGCATGCATGTCCTGTTACTGTATGAAAGAAACGTAAAAATACACCGGTTTTAATGATTTTATTGGAATCACAATCCAAGATTGCTTCTGATATCCATTTATTTATTAATTCATGACTTCCCATTCATCACATTATCTGGGAAAGTTTGGTATGTTCACATCATACGAACAGTAAGTTCTTTTTTTGCCAAAAGAACAATAAATGATTATATAAGAGTACATATTGTGTTTGCTGGCATGTAACTGAACAATCTTGTCTGGTTTGAGAAATATTTTCCTGTTTATTTCAATGAACTACTCACACCCTTTCCCATACTGCCCAACACGAGTGCCCTTGACATTGTGCCGACTCAAATTCCTCAAAGGAGCTGTAAGCGTTGATGGAGCTTCTCTGCTTACTTACCACGACCACACGTCTTCTTCTTCTTTGCTTAAAATGGCTGCAGTTCAAACTTCTCAGGCCACATTTTAAGTTTAATAATAAATCTACAACTTCTATGCTTCCAGATCTAAGCATACTTAAACATTTTTTATAGATATCAAAGATTTTATTGGATTCAAGCATTTTTCAGACATGATTGAAGAGTGTTGTTTTTCTTTTTGGATTGTTATGATAGTAAAGGGGACATATCATAAACCAAACGATCCCTCTTTTGTGCTTCAGTGCATTTCTTCTGGTTTTTACGTTGCTACCATTTTTCATTTCAACTTCATGCGTTTGTAAAAGACTTGAGCTTGTTTTTGTGTATCAAATATGCGATACAAATGAACTTGACTTGCCAAGATAGAAAGATGCTCATTTCAAAAGTGTAAACGTACAACAAAAAAAAGCCAGAGTAGTTTAATTTGATATGAGTTCAACCCAAACATGCTTGATAGGGAGTCTCTGAGGAATATCACAGATTACAGGAAATTATATAAGTGCTTGGTAAAAAGGTCACAGAATATTACTGTCTAAAGTTCTGTAAAAATTGTGTATATATGTATATATATATATATATATATATATATATATATATATATATATATATATATATATATATATATATATATATATATATATATATATATGATCTTATTGGAATCACAATCCAAGATTGCTCTGGTGGACCATTTTTTGAACATTTTCCTGCAAGGCACATTATCCTGGAAACAATTCTGAAGTCTTTTTTTTTCCTTTTTACTGATACGACTATATAGAAAAAAATGTAAGCGCTAGTATCGTGCTTGCTGGTTTTTGCCTGTAACTGAACAATCCTGTCTGATTTGAGCAAATACTTCTTGTTTATCTTGAGTTGAATCACACTCTACCCCACTCTGTCCAATATGAGGTCCCTTGACATTGTGCTAGAAGTGTTATCAGACCTTCCCTGCTAACGTAGCGGAACCAGACATCATCACCGGTCTGTCTGCGCCGCTCACACTTCCCACAAGGCCTTTGGTCAAACGTAGGACACACTGCACTATCTTCCTCCACAAGAACTAATGCAAGAACTAAATCCACTTAATCTTTGATCACATGGTATGTTTTTCCCTATCTCCAAAGCACTTGGGTTAAAGTTTTCACATTCATTTGCAGTGGTTGAAGTTCCACAAAAATGCAAAAACCAGTTTAAAGGTTCAAGGTAAAATGCAGTCAAGCCCTATGTATAATTTTTAGGGGAATTAAAAAAGCAATACAACTCCAGTAATCCTCATGAACGGGAAACATGAAGTGCTGTAAAGAAAGACTAATGTGATGTGTTACTTCAGCTGCAGTACCCGAGTGTTTAATGCAGCATTTATGCCTGATTATCATGTGTTACTAAAATCCATCCATCCATTTTCCATACATGTTTTATCCTTTGCAGGGTCAGGGGGTCTGCTGGAGCCTATCCCAGATCATTTCAGGCGAGAGGCAGGGGGCGAACATGCAAACTCCACACAGAACACTCCCACCGGGCCAGGGAGTTGTACCGGGAACCTTCTTACTAGGAGGCAACAGTGCTAACCACTAAGCCTCCGTGCTGCCCGTGTTACTAAAATGTTAAACTTAAACATGTTTGCCCATCTAGTAAGCGCTGATAAAAGAAAAGAAAACTAATGTTCTTCCAAGGGGCAACATCCGGCCTTCTGGATTCGGTGTAAGTAATAAAAGCTGCAGTTCATTTTTCTGACCACTAGGCGTTGGCTACTAAAACCAGTCGCTCTCCACTGACCGCCATGTTAAAATGTCACACTTTGCAGTAAAAATAAATATATTTAAAGGCTGGATCAAAAAATGGTTTTGTTCTCCATAACTGCATTTAACATCAAGGGTACAGAGCATGATTTTATTTAGATAGATATACATACTTTATTTATTTTTCCTGGGAAATTGTAGTTTTGTTATTGTTTTAGATAGAAGTGGGATTGGAACCCACGCCTCCAGGGGAGACAGCAACCTAAACAGAGCGCCTTAGACCACTCAGCCATCCTGAATGTTGTAAAATATCAGGTAAAATGAAAGAATGCAACAAATATATGTTCCAGAGTTACTTCTGAGTTAACACAGCAAAGTGATTTATATTTTAAAGATGATATGGTCTGTAGTGTGGTTAACCTCTGCAGCTGCTGTCCAGCAGACACTTGCTGGACCTTCTCTAGTTCCTCGGTTGCTACACGCTACACGCTACACGCCTCATTTCAGCTCTGCTCTCAGCTTTGTTTCAGGTGCTGCTTTGGTGGTGGCATTTAAAAGGAGGATGTTTGGACAGTTAAATCAGAATGAATGTCAAGTAAAATGAATGATCATCATGAGTTAGCACTAACCAACGGACCCACGCTAAAGCAGGTAGCTTGTGTAACCTGAACTAAGGCGGGCATGTTCCAGCAGCTTCCAGGCCGGCTGGGGGATAATTAAGAGGTGGAAATGGGCTGGTTGTTTGTCCAGTTCTTATTATACAATCTATGGGTACTGCTGCAGTCATGTTGAAAATATTTCCTCCATTCTTAGGTTTTATGGTTCTTATAAGGACTTAGATGAACATATGTAAACACACAAGACATTGACAGATGGGTGGTAGGGAAACCCCCCCATATACTGAGGAGCTACAGCAATTGCTCCTCTAAGATCATTGCTGATCTCTTACCTCCATGGCATTATGTTAACAATGAGGTTTTCTTATATGAATCATGACACGCTGTAATATAACATGTGAGCTTGTTCACCTTTTCTTCATTTGTATTTGCTGACAAGAAAAAATCCATCCATCAGTCCAGATGGATGTTGGAACGCTGGGAAATTAACACATTATATAGATGTTAAGTTTCGGTCAGCTGACAACATACGAAACATGTTTGCACACATACATTTTCCCTTGTTCTTTTGTAAGGAAGGCTATCATGTTACAAAAATAAAAATGGAAATAAAAAAAGGTAAAAAAAAAAACAGAATTAAGCTGTGTAATGTGGACTTAGCATTCTAATTGTGCCAGAAATGTCATTAAATGGCATTTAAAAAGGGGAAGTTGAGCACATGTTAAAGGTAGGGGCGTTTGCCGGCTCCTGTATTGATTGTTGTGAACGTCGTTGTCAAACATCACCAACGCCATGACTCGTCTGCTGCTCGGAGCCGTGCTGCTGGGATTCCTGGGCTTCTCCGTCTCAGGACAAGGTAACCTCCAATCCACACGGGCCATTAATGCCTAACTTTATTCAGAAAGTGACTTTGGCTTTGGTTTTGTCTCAGAAGTCACTGAAAATCCTAAGGTTTAGTTTAAAACAGTGTTTCTCAGTCCTAAGATACCACTGCCCTGCATGGTTTAGACATCTCCCTGCTCCAACACACCTGATCCAGAGGAGAATTATTAGAATTAGAATGTCTTTATTGTCATTTGTACAGGTACAACGAAATTGGATGCTATCTTTAAGGTGCATGGTTTTAAAAAAAAATAGATATATTAAAATAACAACTATAAAAATAAATACTCTCTAAAAGGACACAAACAGGAAGACAAACAGCTCATCTCATGAGCTTTCATTAAATTCCGTTAATCTATTAATCCATTCATCTGAGCTTCAGGTGCGGAAGCAGAAAAAGATGAAAACCCTGCAGGACAGTTGCTATTAAGCAGCTGGACTGGGAAACACTGGTTCAAAGCATCTACGTTGAGCTGTGACGTTGTAAGAAATTACTACAACAAACTGTTGTAGTAGTTTCTTACAAATACTAAATGATGTCTGCTAAGTGACAGTAGTAACTGTGTCATCCATTAAAAAAAACTATAATAAAACCCTCTAAAGTATGCCATCATCAGGGAGCAACTCCTGCACTGGGTCTGGCTGTGTTTGTTGTAAAAACACAAGTGACCTTAGTTTTCAAGGACAACCCGCTCAGTGAAGAGGCCCCCAAGCTCAGGCATCTACAGGTGCAAAGGTTAAAGGTGATCAAGGTTTTGATGACAACAATAAAGTCATTACCGGTATTTTACAGGTGTGTCACATCCATAGCGTCAGTGTTGTTCAGTTGGGCATCTCAGTTGCAGCTGTTACTGATTTAATATAAGGATTTCCTCTTAGGAACGAGTGGCATGTGTTGGCATGTTTAATACTTCCCATCATACTGCCTCTAGTTTATTATTTTTATTTCACCCCTCGTTTTCATTTTCTAAAATTTAATTCTGAACAACAATCATAATCATTAGGATCATTATTTGTTAAGTTATCTTCTCATTAACCCCTTTCTGTGTAGCAGAGATGCTCGCTCCACCTGCCCAGGTGAGGTTTGACTCTAGAGACTATAGGAACGTCCTTCAGTGGAAACCGTCCACCAACACCTCGCTGCTCTACACGGTCCAGTGGAAGATGTGAGACACACACACACACACACACACACACACACACACACACACACACACACACACACACACACACACACACACACACGCAGATTATATCATTTGATGTGAATCAGCTTTAAAGTTTCAACACTTATTTATTAAAACTATTATATTCGGGAAAAAAGTAAAATCTTGGTGTAAAATTGAGAGAATCTAGATACATAAGGATACTTCAGTAATACACAGCCTTCCTATTAACCTTTCCAAATTCATGCTGATGATGGCTGAGACTGTAAAGTCATAAATACGCATATTTCTTCCAATATTTCTTTGAGGAACGTTATATTTAAACATTTCAATGATTCTTTCACGCATTTGTTGGCAAACTGGAAATCTTCTGTTCATTCTTTTGAGAAATATTTTTATTGTTCTTAATAGGTCGGAAATCCAAATATCGATGTAAGTCAATGAAAGGAAGGTGATGAAGCATGTCATATTTTGGGCCCATGGGATCAATCCTTGGTCCCGTCACATGTTGAGTCCTCAGTGGTATTAAACCCAAAACATCGAATGACTGTAAAAGTCAAAGTGTTGTTTTAAACAGAGTGATTGTAAACTGGAAGTGCTGCAGTGTCAGTGTTTGTATGGACCAATAAGAAAAGACTTTGTAGAGCCTGGATACGGTTAAAAGGGTGCTACAGAACCACTGCATTATTTTTCCAGCATCTTTCATAATATCCTAATTTATCATGATTTTTTTTTTCCAACAATTCTGGAGTAATTCTCCTCTACCCTTTCCTTTATTGACGTTTCTTGGAAGTATTTAGTTGTTCCTGCTATTATTTCACCCCAAGAAGACCAGTGAGGAGCTCTACAGTATTTTACTTTCCTCCTCTTTAGTATCTCTGTGTAACAATTGCACTTCCAACCACAGGAGGATATCACAGCAAAGTTCAGAGTGATAAAGTGGTATTAGTTGTCCCCACTCATTGGCAGTTTTGTCATCAAGCTCAGCGCCCACATGTGGTCAGAAGTGTTATTGCAACATAGACTGGCTACCCAGCACACCACGTCTAGGCTATTCAAAACTAAAGAATAAAGAATAATTTAACCTCTGGGATGAATCTGGGTGGCGAACTTGAGAGTTAACTATTTGTAAAAGAGTGCTGTTGTGCAGATCTCTTCTATTATGCAACCTCTCCTTCTACCTATACTACAAGTAAAATATATGTGTTGCAGTGTTTACACCAAAACAGGCTGAAATAATTCTTGTTCAGTGCTTTTGCTCTTTTGTTGAAACATAAAGTACCGGCCTTGAAGGCTTCTAACTCACAGTGTCTTTACTCCAGATTTTCTTCTTCTCCTTTTGAAAATGTTTCAAGGACTTTCTGATTTCTTGACTTTACACCTTTCTCCTATTTGTGCCCGTTCCCTCGTACCAGTTATGGTGAGCAGGAGTGGTTGAACGCTTCCAGCTGCCAGGAGACCCTGAAGCGTCAGTGTGACCTCAGCAGCGTCACGTCCGACTCCAGGGAGTGGTACTACGCCCGAGTGAGAGCGTCCAGCGTGACCTCCAGCAGCAGCTCGGGCTGGGCCCTCTCCCCCAGGTTCAGCCCGCGCTGGGACAGTGAGTCCACACAGACATTTATTCATCACGTCACCCTCAAACACAGGGATTTGCCTATAAAATTACCTTTTCATTTAATTTAATTTAATTTTTTATTTATTCCGATCATGGAAATATGCAAACAGAAAAAACAAAAAACAAACAAGTAAAATAACAACAACACCATCATCAACTAAAGCATATTCTATAACCAGAAAAGAGCAGGAAGAAGAAAATCTTATTATTATTATACCTGCCCCTCCCTCAAAACAAAATTGAACAATAATAACAGATGGTCTGGACAATTACAATTACTCGGTTAACATCACAAAGAAAGGAAAACAAAAAAATCAAAGATAGATTGTCTGTCTCCATATATTATAAATCTTAACTATTTCATCGATACATTGCTATTTTTTTTTCTCATTTTTTTTCAAACTGAAATATGTTTATACAGCCCTTTAAATCATCATGTAATGAATTCCATAACTTAATTCAACAGTAACACTCATCTGCTTTAAAGTTGTTCGGGCAAGTAGATGTTTAAGATACATTTTCTTCAACTATCTTCATTATTTGAACTGAAAGTAAATATGTATTGTAAATTTTCTGGTAATGCTTTACATTTAGCTGTGTACATGATTGTGAGTGTCTGTAACTTAACCAAATCATCGAGTTTCAGTAATCTTGATTCAATAAATAATCTGTTGGTGTGTTCTGCGTATTGTAAATAACTCTAAGTGCTCTTTTCTGTAGTAAAAATAAAGGATTCATATCCTTCTTTCCTTATTTTTTTCCATATTCAATGGAAAAAAAGAAAACTCTCAACAACTCAATGAAATGTGTGTCTGCAGCTAAAATCAGCCCCCCATCCCTGAGACTGACCTCCACCAAGAGAAGCATGGTGGTGCAGGTGAAGCCCCCTCGGGTGCTGCTCCGCAAGATGCACAGCGGTTTGCACTTCAAGATCTTCCTCATCCACGCCAGCGGAGAGGAGGTACGCTCCTTCAGACTGTGATTCTCCTCAGGACCATTCATGTCTCCCTTTCACAGCAGTCTGAAGATTTGAACACGAGGTGGAAAAAAACAACAACACAAGTACCTGATATGTGTCAGAAAAGTGCCAAAAAGTGGAAAGCATCTTCTGTGCATTTTCCTGTTTTACCCACAGTAAAGTGGAGGAAAATAAAACAAACAACTAACAAAAAGGATAATTTTTAATTAGATGCAATGCGCTAAAATGTTCTACATAGGCCTAAATGACTTCAGTGATTTAAAGGAGCTTGAGGCCGGATTGAGGCAGGATTCATGAAAAAAATTTGTATACGTTTTAAGTTTTCTAGTAATGTCAGATGAAGCGTTCCAAACCCAAAAGAATGTTTCCTCTAGTGTATCTCTCCGTTGCCTTGAACAGGCTGTGTGCTGCAAAATGTGCTGCAATTCGGTCCCGAATTTCCCGCGCTGGGCTGCGGATGTGACGTCACATGACGCTGCATGCACGTTCTCCCCGTTCTCCCGTGCCGGCTTCACTGTTGGCTGCAGTACCCCTGACGGCCGTCGTGGCGAAGGGTGGCGCTATTGAGTCTCATTTCTTAAAAGGAGCCTCATGCTCCTTTAACATTTAATAGAATAGAATAGAATAAGCTTTATTGACCAAGTATGAACATGCCGGACAGGGAAATTGTTTTCGTTTTTTTTTGGTTACTGAACCCAGATCTAAATGGTTACAAACAGTAATATACAAATGGCTCTTATTAACATATATGCAATTTAAAAGTGAAAGGTGCAGCAGTATGAGGTAGTCATGGTTATTGACAAATTAATTATTTATTAATTCATTATCAAAATCTTCTGCTTTGACCTGTTTCAGCTCTAAAAAAAAAAAAAAAAACAAAGTCCTGAGCAAAGCATTATTAGTCTATGAAATAGAAGAGGAAGCAGGAGAGGAGGGGGAAGATGAGAAGAAAAAAAACAAGCAAGAACAATAACAGCAGAAGGAAACAAAAAAAGCTCAAAGGTCATGTTTTGTGGCGGACTGAAGCGAGCGGCTTCCTGCAGGTCTGACTGCTGAACTGTCTCCCCAGGAGGAGCTGGACATGGTCTGCTGCTCCGGCAGGCTGACTCTGAGCAGCCTGAAGCCCAGAGCCAGGTACTGCCTGCAGGCCCAGACCATCATACCTCTGCAGGCCAAGAGCAGCGCCCGCAGCGCGCTCAAGTGCAGCGCTGCACCCTGATGACACAGGTATGCACGCACATCTCCACCTCCACACTTGCCCACAGGCCAGCTCACTATCTCTGGCGAGTGAAAGGCATCCCCCTCTGCTGTTAACAAAAGATCTCCAAAGTCAAGTATCAGCTGTCACCTAACAATCGTCTAGCTGAGAGCCAGCACGAGGGAGGGGGAAATGAAACTCCTGGAGGAGAAATCTTAGCAGGAAAGCTCCTCCACAATGACTATAATTACCTCAGCTCACCACACCCTTGTCACTATTTTTAGATGTGATAGCCATAAAGTCACCCCTTTGTGCACTAATGTCTGGTCCTCTTGTCCCTGCTGCAGACGCCCGGGCCGCGTGGGCTGCTCGCGCATCCTGACACTCCAGCTGCAATCGTCGCTACCTCCAGGGCTGCAGCCGCCGACATCCGGGCCTGCAAAGCTCCTGCACTTCAGATTAGAAACTTTTACCGTCTGACATGTTTCACCCTCTTTCTCCCTTTTCTCATTTTGAACGTTCACTGAAAAATAAAGTTTAACGATATCACAACCTGAAGGCCACCTGCAGCTATTTGAAGATCTCCATCAGGTGGAAGGGAAGGAGGGGGAGTTAACATGGAGCTAAATCGCTCTGGTTTTAATCTTATTCACTGTTTAGCATAATTGAATACTTAATTTTTTTGTGAAAAGTTTTTCACGGTGAGACAGAAAACTGAGAAGTCTGTGTTGCATAAAAGGTTTTCACCTCATCGAGACTGGTGTGGCTGGACTTTGGAAAAACTTGCACTTGTGGACCTCAAATTACGCAAAGTTCATATTTGAATCAGTATCAGGACGTTTCCGAGATACAGAGACAGTGGAGCACACCAAGGGAGGATTTATTCATGTTAAAGTATCAGTTTCATTTCAAGGAACAATTGTTTACCGTATTTTCTTATAGTGCAGAAAATACACTACTTCTAGGAAGAAAAAGGCTCATTTAAAGCTCATTTGTGCAGCTCTAAAGCTTTGGGACTCTTTCAGGTTTCTGTCCAGAGCTCATTGCTGAACTAGATGTTGGTCTGTTGTCAGTCAGCAGTTTCACTCAGATGCTTTTATTTTGACAAATTGAAGCTTTATTGGAGACTTTTGCAGTTTCCAGTGAGGGTTGATGTTTTTCCTTCCTTCCTTCTTTCCTTACTTCTTAAAAAAACAAAACAAAAACGTTACAGTTTGGCATTTTTAGAGAACTATCAGCAGAAGGATTAACTAACTGATTTGCATACATATTTTAAATCTCCTTCAGCTTTTAAAATCATGAAAAACACTAATTGACCAAACACAGAAGCACGTGGACGTGGGGTTGAAATGAAGCAGCTTTGATACATACTGTAACCTGGCACATCTGTACATGTACATTTTGATAAACGCTGACATCTACTTACTTTGTAATCAATGTGTACAAACGGCTGCATCAGAGGATCAACAGATTATACAAATAACGTATTTGTAGTAATTCTGCTTCATAAAGAAAACAAAAGAGCAACAATAGTCATTGATTTAGACTTTATTCTGAATGCTGATAAATTTGATACTCTTGATCAATCAGATGTGAAATAACCAATACTGTAAGGATAAAAAACAAGAACAAGAAAACAGTTTACTGGAACCGATGTGCTCAGAGTTAAATCTGACACCGTCAGTGAGAAAAGTGTCCAGTGAGTCTCGGGAAGTTGTGTCATTTGTTCAGGTGTCTCAGCGGCGGCGCCGCTGGAGCCTCTGAGCTTCTTTGTGACGCCGTCGTCTCTCTCCTGGATAGCAGCAGGTTTACTTAGTGGTTTTGGTCCTCGGTGCGGGTTCGCGTGAAGCTCCGGCTGTGCTACACTGGTGAACCTTCAGAAACAGTATTGCTAAAATCCCTCCAGTGCAGTGGAATGTTTTTTTTCTGGGAATGTCGAGTCGTTGTGCATCTGAACGGACAAAAACGTTTTGGTTTTTGTTGTGACCATGCTGGCTAGACCGCAGACTGCTGACGGGAACGTACAGGACCAGTGTACAGATGCCCTAACTTTTTCAAAATAAAACGAAATAAAACTGGTTGGTAGGCGGCACCTTCGAAAGCTTCGGGATTTTTAAGGCCTTTACAGTGTTTGGACCTGGTTTTAAAGTCATAAAATACAGAACAAGGGATACTTCACATTCTACATAATCTGAAACCGCAGCAGTAGTACAAAGAGGAGGAATATATTTACACTCTGGAGATTCAGAAGCTTCTGTAAATGAACCTTTGAGCCCTTTCCAGTGAGAACTTGGGGAAAAGAGAAACGTTCGGGGGGGTCACGTGTAAACACGGGTACGGATGTCGAGTGTTATCTGTATCCAGAACGTATTACTGCATAGTCAGACCTCCGGACCGTGGAGGTCACGGAGGTCTGCAGGAAGACCAGCTGAACGCTGCAGGATACCGAGCCCTTGGCGAGTCCTGAGGACGCCACGCACGTGGCCGCACGTCTACGGCGTGAACATGAGGGGAAAAGGTGCGTTCGCGCTCTCTTCAGGCAAATCCAACATCTCCAGACCTTCCTGAAATCTTTTGCTTAACTTTGCATAAAGGTCCCAAACGAACTCTAACCAGGAATCCGACTCACGCGAAAGGCCAAACCAGTTAACGTAACAGTTTCGATGGACTGCAGGTACCGGATCAGAGTACAAATAGCGTCATGTTGTGACCCTGTGCAGACTTTTAAATTCATTCATTTGGGGGGGAGTTTCATCCTGATGTGAAAAGTGCTCCCCCGCTCTGTCGCAGTGAGGAAATCACTGGAAATATCGCTCCCACAACATTTTGCTATAAATACTCTTCAGGAAAAAGCGGTGCGGGACCGCAGCATCTACGAGAACAGGTTTCATGTCCGGGTGGTGAAGACGTCCAGTGTTTTTCTACCCGCTTCTCTAAAATCTTCAGGGCGTCCTGGGTGGACACATACATGCGTCCCTGCTACGATCCATTATGTAACCCTAGAACACAAACTGTACCTTAAGACAGTAAAAAAAAACAAAAAAAAACATTTACACAATACAAAACACCTGCCAGCATTAGGCTGATAGTGGATAAAAAGGAATATTTACAAGCGAGGCATAATCATTTTTTTTTCTTTTTGTTCAACATTTTAAGGGTACATGCATGCATGATTTTTTTAAGACAAAAAAAAAACAAAACATAATCTAAGGCCTTGATCACACAGGTCTGAAACTGACATGGAATGTATGCCGTCCTGGTTGCTAAGGTAAGGTCAAGTCTCTTCATATTAAATTACCTATAAAAATAGATATATAAATAAAAAGGTGAGGGTACTGTGTTGCGAGGGCTGCAGCGGCGGTCAACGTTGAGCTGCAGAGACTGAACGAGAAAGGAGCGGCGTGACGGAGCCAGACAGAGATGAGAGAAGGAGAGTAGCGCTCCAGCACCGCGGGAGGAGCTGGAGCTGCTGATCCGGCTCTGCAAGGATCCTGCTCCGGTTCCAGAGCGCCGGTGCGAGGCGTCCGCGCTCTACAGCACCTGTACTCAACTACACGGCTGGGTGCTACGGTTTTATCAAGAACTTCTTGAAATGCAAACAGGAGCCGCCTGGGTCTAAACCCTCCAGGGTCTAAACCCTGCAGGGTCTCTCCGTCGTGCTGGAGGAGCTGCGAGCAGCAGCTCGCCTCCCGGAGCTCTTAGGAGAGATACTCTTTCTCCAGCTCAAAGACGGAGGACCGGGCCGGGGAGCTCTGGATGCGACAGAGCGGCACAGTGCAGTCTCGTTTCTGGCCCTCGGAGTCCACGTCCAGCAGGGAGCAGCCCACCTCGGAGGACAGCACCATGTTCAGGCTGTGCGCCGCCTTCTCCCCGGAGTAGTGACCCAGGGAGTAGCTCTTGTTGCGTCCTCTCAGCAGCGCCCAGGTGTGAGGCTTTGCCCGGAACGAGACCGGCCGTGGCCGTGACAACGCGTCTCCGCTCGGAGGCTTTTCATCCCTCTCTTTGTCCTGCTTCTTCTGTGGGGCGGGAGGGGGCAGAACGGGCGGCCCGTTAGCTGTGAACGAACAGAACAGATCGATATATTTTCAAACGCGATATGGTACGAGACAATATCGTTTATATCGATATAGCTTTTTTTTTTTTTTTTTTTATGATTTTGATATAGCTTATTTTGTGACAAATTGACTTGAATGTTTTATTTGAGATTTGCACAAATGTTTTGTTATTTGCACAACTGTCAACCTCAGTGGAAAAGTCTGCCTGTTACTGTCTACATTGTATTAATTGCACAGTGTATCTTAATTTAATTGTTATGCAGGAAAGGGATATTTGTTTTATTTTATTCAAGAAGCATTTTTATTCTATATATGCAGGCAGTTTATTTTTATTTCATTTCTTTTTATACATTTTGATATTGTGCAGACCTCTGTTAATAAAGGTACCTGTGTGACATTTGGCAGGAGGCTTTGTATTAAAACTGACTGTTTTTTTAAGGGTTTGCCTCAGAAAAAAATAAAGCTAACAGAGATGCTATGCTATAATGCTTTGGGGGAAACCCCAATTATGTCACAGAAAAAATATCGAGATATATATCGAGTATCGCCATTCAGCTAGAAAATATCGAGATATGACTTTTGGTCCATATCGCCCAGCCCTACCCACTACTCATGTTGCGTTACTCACTGTTGTGGTTGGTGGGGTACTTCTTCCTGCGCAGACGGGTTCCTGTGTTATGGTTGCTCTGCTCTGCTGGCGGGCTTTGGGTTTGCACGGGCGTGTGTGTTTTAGCTGCAGTTTTGTTGCTCTGGCTCTCCGGGGAAGCTGCTGTGCCGGCGGCGGCCGGCTCCGCGTGCTGCTCGGGCTCGGGCTTCCCGGGGCTGCGCTGCGACGCCTCCGTCTCCGACTGTAAGAGGCACTTGGTGGAGTTGCACTCCATGATGGCCGACATGGAGATGAGATTAACGGGCGGGGTGGAGCTGCTGTTCGACGACGCCTCGTCCTTGCGGGGGCGGCCGCTCGGCGGCGACGTGCTGCGGCGGAAACGGGTGGCCCGTTGAAAGAGGCCCTCTTTCTTCTTCTTCTCCTTCTCCTCCTTCAGTGGCTCGCTTTCTTCCCCGGGAGCAGAGTTCTTTAGAGCCTCTCTGATATCGTAGCCGAGCACGACCGACGCCAGCAGCGAGCCGCAGCCGTACAGCGCAGAGTCGGTCTTGCGGCGGGCCGTTGTTCTTTTCAGGCTGTTGGTGGGGGTGAGCTGCGGGGTGGTGGAGGCGGATGACGTGGAGGTGGTGGTGCAGGGGTCGTCTGGAGTCTCCGGGGGGCCGCCTGGACTCACCCCGGGGTCTCCCAGTCCCCCCCCAGCGGGGCTCTGGGGCTGCTGCTCGTCCCTCCACAGAGGTAGATCGATGTACACCTGGTTGGGGAACTTGAGCTGCTTTGGTTTGGAGCTGCTGTCGGGACATTCCTGGGAGAACGCCTCGTCTTTACCCGCCCCTGCTGAGAGCAAAGAGGTTATTAACAAACCACTGACCCTCGCCCCTTTTAAGGTCGTTCTAGCGATACAAATCTTAATCTGTTTCACATCAGAGTGGATTTTCAGGTCACCTTGTTCAACAAACAGGGCAGCGAGTGGGACAGACTTCTGGGACTTCATCAGGCTGGTGGACCAGGGGTTACTGCCGTCTGACAGAGGTCTCACTCTGAAAACAACACAGGTGCAGCTGAAAACACTGAGCAGACTGTGGACACGTGGAGCTTTTTACCCTCCACGCTGCCCCTTCCAGGTCGTCTTGTTTTGGCTCGCTCTTGTGTTTACAGATACGACAGCAGAACAGATCCATACACACTGATGTCTTGTTCATAAACATTACTGGTGTTCATTAAGGGGGCAAAACCACCGCTGAGTCACGACAATTATATCATGTTGACTCAGTAATGAAATACCTCATAAAAATGTAAAATGTTATTTTTTTTAGTTTGTAAACTGACAATATTTCTGGATACTTTTAGCAGGTTTTTGACTTGTTTTGTATTCTGCTCCACCTTATTTGCCGATTGTAACTGTGCATTTGTTAGCAAACAAACAAAAATGAACAGATGTTGACGCTCTCCAGCTTTAATACAAAATAAAATCTGGATGCACAGAGTCTGATGTACATAATCAATTTCTATGTTTACTTAAAAGGAGATACAGTGATATGATGCAGAAACTTTCAGCACCTTTGGGACACTTCAAGGACCCAGTTTTGTCTTTTTACTGGAGCCATAATCTTCTCTCATCGTGTGCGTAAGATGCAGCCGGTGTGGTGGAGAACACACCCATGATTTGTGATGCTGACTTGCTTTTTGAAAATAGACACTATCGGTTTGCTTGAATGGGTAAAAGCAAGCTGCCGCAGCAGAGTGAGGTCTTTTGTCTGGTCATGTTTACAACTGACGTATGAAAAGGGATTGGCTTTGATGATTCAGTATTCAGAGTTCAGTACACATAGCTGTTACTAGTGTTTCTGAGCTCTGCCTTTACACCAGTTAATAAAGGTTGATGAGCTGATTAGTCTGATGTGATTTGTTGTGCAGGACGTGCAACATCTAACACAGAAAGGTAAGTTTGTAGAAGCAGGTCAACTCTAAAAATGCTGTGATTTTATCGAGTACAAGTTGCAAACTTATTGTAAACTGTTAAGTCAACCCTGGATTTCATTTTTATTTATTTTATTTTAATTTATCTTTTTTCTTCATTTTTATTTATTTATTTTATTTCTATTTATCTTTTTTCTTCATTTGCATTTATTTATTTTATTTTTATTTATCTTTTTCTCTTTCTTCTTTTTATTGATAAGGCCAAGCAAGATAAGGCCTGTTAGAAATGTCAAAAACCAAAAACCTGCTTTTCTGCAAAATGTTAAACCAGGTGTGTGTGTGTGTGTGTGTGTGTGTGTGTGTGTGTGTGTGTGTGTGTGTGTGTGTGACACCTACCTCTCTGCAGCAGCGGGCCTTTCTTTGCTCTGAACTGAACTGGGGCCCCAGGTTCTCCCTTTCTTCTTGATTCCCTTTTTCACATCATCGAACTCCTCTGGCCTGAAGAGGGAGCTGCGGCCCCACGTACGGTTGCTCTCGTCTTGAGTAACTGTCAACACATCGATCACAGGCGTGAACAGAGACTCAAACAGCAGCAGCAGCTGTCACAGATGCCACGGCCTTCACCTCAACTCTGCTGCAGACATGAGCAGGATTATCGGAGGTATTTCACCATCTGTTACTGAAAACCCTCATAATTCGCTTTATTTATTTGTTCTACACTGAACGCTTGAAAATCTTTAATGGCAATCTTTGATTTAAGAAAATACTGAATGACTGTAATTTCCTACCCTGAAACTTCACTATTACAATTTGAGAAAAAAGCAGTTGTTTAAACCCCAAAACCTTTGACACAAGTTAATTATAAGCTGTTGTGAAAAGCTGCGCGTGCGGGCAGAATGAGAAACGTCAACAGATGTGGACCAGGATTCCCAGCATGTCTTACAAGTGCAAATCAATTAATCACAGCCACGCAATTGACAACAATTAAAGACAATTATATGAAGATCGGACACGGTCATATCAGAAGCAAAACTGTTAAACCAAAGTAAAACACTGTAGTCGTGTTATCATCTGCACATCAGGAAAACCTTTTCAGTGTGAACGTGTGGTCCTGCTGATGGGGAGATATTGGGCAAACTAAACCAAACACCACCGGCAGCATTAACCCCACCCTTGCTGCATGTGCTTGCCTTTGCTCCCCAACCCAGAGTTGGCAGGGAGCTCGCTGGTCAGATCTACGTCCTGTTGGTGAACACACAGTGACTACGTTTACATGCAGTCAAACTCGGGTTATTGCTAATATTCCGGTTACTGAAACATTCGGAATATTCAGTTTACATGCGTGAGCAAACAGGGTTATCCCTGAATACATGCGGTGCGTCCGAAATGCCATACTAAACAGTATATACTAAAAAGTATACTTAAGTCCGGCACACTTTTGAGTAAATATCAGTAGTGTGCATTAATTTGGACGTACTATTCAGAGCCACACGTCACTTCCTGCCGTTGGGAGGAAGTGACGTGTCACAGCAGCGGTAGCAGCTGTTACCATGGTAACAGCAGCAGTAGCAGCACCGCTCCGCTATTTCCCGTTTATCCTGGCCCAAACAAGAGGACATTATATAATATTATTATATACGAATATTATAATATTATTATTATATAATAATATTATTATACTTAATATTATACTTGTGACATATACTTATCACTTAGCAACTAAACACCGCTGCATTGCATTGTGGGAAGTTTCTGCTCGGCTAGTGTCCGTCAATCCACACTAATAAATTTCTCCAGAATGAGTATGCATAGAGCATACTATTGAGTACATTCTAATGTTTCGGACGCACTAAAAAATCTCACATACTGTTTTTGCTACTCATTAGGGTAGAAGTATGCAGTTTCGGACGCATGGTAATTAATCATTCGGGATATCTCGATCAAACCAGCAACGCGCGGAAAACATCATGACGCAATTACCGCCATTTCCGCTTCTTCTTCCTGTATCCAAATTCAAAACAAATGCTGCTTCGCGTAACTTTTCGCTCACCTTCTTGTAAATCTCCCTATCCCGGTACTTTCTACCGTCTACAAATGCCAAAACGTTCATATCCTTCATTAAATTATAAAATGATTAGTCTCCTCTTCACTCCAAAGGTCTGGCTTTTCTCCATGTTTATAAGAACTTCCTGGACTCAAAAGACCAGGATTCCTTGTGAACAGAGCATGCGCAGAAAACAAATTCATATTCCGTTTGGCGTTTATATGACCGAATATGGGTTTTAAAAGGAGTAACCCAGGGGTCATATTCGGGTTTTTAAAAACCGGAATATGAGCAAATTCGGGTTATTCAAAGGGGTTATTGGTGTTTACATGGCCGTGCAAATTCGGGATATTGCTAATATTCCAGTTTTAAAAGGGTTATTGAGTGCATGTAAACGCAGTCACTGTGTCGGCATGAGGAAGGAAACGTCAGCTAACTCACACGGGGACGGCGCTGACTTTTTTGGTTCTGCTTGAAACACTATGTTTCTAAATAAGAGTTTGTGCATCAGCCACAGCAGCCAGAAATCAAGTTGCACTGTGTGCATGTGGGCTTTTGTAAGTAAATGCAGTTACTCACATGTGAAAAAGAAAGTACACCCTCTTTCAGCTCTAAGATTTTTCATACCAGGAACACAATAGAGAAAAAAAAATCATTAGACCTTTACCACGTTTTAAAAATAGATAAGAACATCTGACACACAACAGATTACCCTTTATCTTTATTTATTTCACAAAAACTAGGCCAAAAATGCAAAAGCAGTGTGGAGTATTCAGGAGAAGAAAAAAAAACAAAAAACATTTTCCCTATCTATTTAGTCTGCTATGAAGCCTGAGTTAGGCTCCAATTACCCAGCAGAACTTATGACATCTACAGGAAATATATGTTGTTAAGTTTTTAGCTGCTCTATAGTGATTCTGAAAACGTTATTTTTCCCCTCTGTTAACACTCAAACAATGAATCTGCACAACATCCTGCACGCTGCCTGAATGTTCATCTACCATAAATGCGCAAAAGGAATTTGCTTCAGTTATTGCAAGTGCAGTGGTGCGTCTCTAACATCTTTATCAAACTGTTCAAACAACTGGCTGGCGGCTGGCTCTGGCTTTTGTCCTCTTTCCTCTTGCCACACGGTTCCCCTATTAAGATCCTCTCAAACTCTAATGAATCCATGTGATTTCTTCAATAGCTCCATTTTAGAATAAGGGATTTGACTTGATGCAGGGCAAGACATCTGCACGAGACCGTCTTAAACCTCACACTTGGAAGAGGAGGTCGAGGAAACAGGCTGAACTTACGCTGAATGGCTCGCAGTCGGGGGATGAGTGTGGGGCTGCTGGGAGGAGACGAGCTGGTGCTGTGAAGGCTCCGCCTCTTGTCCATCGAAGGCGATGCCTGCACGGTGATCTTATGCTGGAAGTCTGCAAAATTCAACATGAACATATCAGATTACTGTTATTACAATCACAACTTTGAGTGTTGAGCCTCTTTAGACATACATTAGTCTGTGGTCCTGTCTGAGTGACTTCCATCATTGTTTTTCTATAGTATTTTGGGGATCTGAATGGGTTACTAACATACAACCCCAGTTCCAAAAGGGTTGAGGCACCGGCAAATGTAAATCAACACAGAATCAAGTGATCTCCCAAATCTCCCAAAACCAGATATTATTCACAAGGGAACGTGCAAAACAGGCCTATAACTGACCACAGCGCATGGCTGAGCTCATATCACGCTTTTTTAAAGTACAGATCAGATAATTTTTCGGATTAGTAAAGTTTAAAAAAGAAACAAACTGAAAAGACCAGTTGCTGGATTTTTGAGAGGAATATCCTCAACATCCTGGTCTGGAATTTTTTGAGTGCCCTTTTCAGGTTGGGAGTGGAGGAATTTAAGTATGTTCGGGTACATACAGTATGTTGGCAGTTCATGGTGCAAGCTGCCCATTTCTTTATACTGTCTGAGATGCAGGCTTTTAAAAATGGGCACTAATAATAAGCCTGATGGTACTCCTTTTTACTCAGAAGAACGTGGCACCCATGGGTTCCAAAAAAATGGTTCCAGATCTCAGTTCATTTGACCACATGACAGTTTTCCACTTTGCCTGTGTCCATTTCAAATGAGCTTTGGCCAAGAGAAGATAGTAGTGCTTCTGAATCATGTTCCCATATGGTTTCTTCTGTGCATGATGACGATTAAGCTGCATTGTGGCTGCTTAGACAGTGATGTCCATCGGTGCTGAGCTCATGCAGGTTCCCCAGAACAGAATCATGCCTGTTTTAACTGCAGTTTCCTGGCTGAAGGCTAGAGACACTGCCCCTGTGAGATGATCTCTTTTGGCGCTTTTGCATTAGTATCAGTTTAGCTCGGTTCTACCCGTTTTGCGCTTTCGCACTAGGGCTGAGACGAGTAGAGCCGCTCCAAGCCGGTACCTTTTTCTGTAACCATTTCAGTGAGGTTCTGAAAGCGGTCTGAGCAGGGACTATTTCTGACGTCACCACCTCCTCGCCACCGATTGGTCGGGGGGCGGGGACGTCACCACCCTCCACGCCTCTGATTGGTCGGGGGGCGGGGCCGGCAGACGTTTGAATCAGGAAGCGGGAGTCAGCCGATCCATGGAGTCAGCGCGAGGGGACTCGCGGCGATTTTATTATAAAGCGCAAAACGTCTGTTTGGTGATCCAACTCTGAGGTGCAGATGTTCATGAACCTGGTGGCTGTCGAGAAAAAAATAAAAAAGCGATGTAGACGGGCTGTTTTACTCTCAGCCGCTCCCGGCTCCAGCTGATTTCTGATCAGCGCCGACATGAATAAAGCGGTTGCGCAATCGAGTACGTCACAGCAGCTTCACCCAAACCTGCCCGCTTCTCCCCTGGCAGTGCGAAAACACATGTGTGGAACCGTGTAAAGCCGCGCCGAGCCGTGCCGGGCTGAACTGATACTAGTGGAAAAGTGCCATTTGTATCTAATCATGTTGGGGACCAGTTGGATGTGTTGCTGCCGTCACATTCAAAATGAGCCAATATTTTACACAAAATTAAAAACCGTCTCCGTTTCAAAACATGACAAGTTTTTCTGTTGTATTTTTAATAAATTATGGGTTTATGAGACTTGCACATCATTGCATTCAGATATTACAAAGTCTCAACTTTTCAAAATCAAATCGATTGAAGCATCCACATACAAATGAATTAAGCTTCACACCCACATCTAAAGGTAAACATCTGATTCCAACCGCCACCTAAAGGTGGAGGACATTCATCTGGGCCTGTCACCTCACCTGAAGGCAAACTGATGCGGTTTCCATCTTTCAGTTTCAAGCGGGAGCGTTTGAATTTGCCTTTCCTCTTCTTCACGTTGGGCTTGTCTCTGTTGAGCTGGAAAATGAGGATGTTCAGTTCTCTCTCGAGCACATTGATTTCTCGCTCTGCCAGCTGCTGCTCCCGACGCTTCAGCAGCTCCTCCTGAGACTTCTGCTGGAGGGCGGCCCGCGTCAGCTCGTCTTCTCTGGAACGCAGCTCCTGGAAAAAGCAAGCAGATGCGTTACGACTAAACCGGAGGATTTCTGCAGTCAAACTCTTGGATTCTAACAGGAGAAAGATATGTTTATATGAGGACTATCCAATTATGGCAATGACTTGCATTAGAAAATCTTAATTTCAGGTCAGAGCTTTTTATTTCTAGGTAATTATATAATTATACACTGAAAATCCTTAGAAATTAAAAACGTATCATCTAACCCTCTATGGATGAATATCCAGTATTATCACCTAATTACATATTTCAATTAAAACAAAGGGAAACATATTGCAAACAAAATAATGAAAGTCCTTGAAGGCAGAGGTGGGGGAATTATAAAACTATCAATAACAAGCTGGCTATGAGAGGCTGCTGCCGGCTGTTGTGTAGCTGCGTCTCCTCCCATGGCTCTCTCTTTCTTCATTCCATGTATTTTCACTTTAATTGCTCTCATCTGAGAAATAATAATCCTTACTGGATGACATCAATAAAGCAGCTTTACAGTCAAACCCCTTTCAGCCACCCACCTGGATGCAGATTAATGTGAGATGTTTACAGGAAATCTGTTGATGCGGGGACTAATTCTGCAAATAATCTTGAGAAATTTGTGATGGGAAAATGTTAAACGCTCAAAAGAGGCATTTTATAGGCTATGACTCAACAGCAGCTGAGCATTTGAGCCATTAATCTCTCTGAATCCGGGAAGCAAAACAAAAACACTGTAGTAAGACGGAACACACAAGAATACATATGTCCATTACACACAAAAAGCACAAATTAAACCTGTAAAAACACCACCTTTGTCGTTCCGTTCACGGTTCGTTAACCAAGTCTGTGTTGATCCTGCTGTGTCTCTAAACACTAATTAACCCCCTACTTTACGCCAGCAACAGTAGACTTACACAGGAAGCAGATTAAGGACTTAACAAGGGGGAAGCACGCTTAAGCACCTCAGCATTAATGACTCATTTTGTCAA
This sequence comes from Cololabis saira, assembly GCF_033807715.1. Classification (NCBI taxonomy): domain Eukaryota; kingdom Metazoa; phylum Chordata; class Actinopteri; order Beloniformes; family Belonidae; genus Cololabis; species Cololabis saira. The sequence continues at coordinate 26,125,251 of NC_084603.1, read as the reverse complement.
ACATGCATGTATCTTATAGACTGAAAGATATACTGAAACTACATTACAGAAATAGTGAGTGACATTTCACATTTACCAAAATCTATTCTTTAATTTACCACACTGTGTGAGACAAAGTGCTATACGCGTTATATCAATTGATAAGGTCCATAATGGATGTTTTTTCACTCTGTTGTACCTTCTCTTTGGTCCTGAGCTCATCAAACATCTCCTGGATCTCCACTCGCCAATCGTCCTGCATGCTGTGGAAGGAGTCCTGCGGCATGGTGGCCATCACCGCCTCCTCGATGGCTGAGAGCTGCTCCAGGATGCAGGAGAAGGAGGGACGAACATGTGGGTTCTGGTCCCAACACTCTACAGCGCAACGCACAGATTGATGTATTAACAACCACCGCTGGTAGAACAATGCATAGTTTACTCTCAATTAATAACTAGATAGCGTTCAACTCTTGCAATAAGCTCAGATATTAAGGAGACACTAGATGGAGCCTTTTTAAGTTTCATTGTTGGTTGCTTTGCTTCATCTTCCTTCGCCTGCCACAAGTACAACTGAACATGAAGTAACTGTCACATGAAACATCTTAGCTATCCTGTTTCACTATGCAATAGGCCTGTGTTGAAAAGATCGATTCGCCGATTTTAAATCGATCCTCATATTAATTCCTAAAAATCGATTCATGTCTAAAAAAAATAGATGATGTATGTGAGTAATAGACAGCTTTTTTTTCATCATTACAACTTTTGGTACTTTTTTGTTTATGCCCAAAAAAGGAATATTTTGTTGGACACGAGAATAACTGGTGCCATGTTTTTGCCTTTAAATATGTTTAAAGGTATGAAAACATTAAAGTTTTCAGTTATAATTGCATACATTGTCTATATTTCTTTGCTTTATATACTGTCTTGGGGTTACATTTGCATAAATGTTAAAAACCAAATTCTCATAAATGGGGAAAAAATAAAAGCAATTTCTGTTTCCTCCCTGGATCTGTTTGATAATTCTGACCCACACGATGTGTCTGAAAGCAGTTATATCAGCATTCTGGGAGCTGATTGGTCCTTACAGTATCATTAGCTGACAATACTTGATGTTGAATCTCAATATAATACTAGTATTAATATGTTGCATAACTAGACAGTCATATAATTCCTGCAACAGCTGAAAAAACTGTTTTATTAACAGTAACCCAAATCAATATCGGATCGAATCGGATCGAATCAAAGCGTGATAATCGATTCTGAATCTTAAGAATCGGAATCGAATCTTGATATTTGAATCGATCCTCAGCCCTTCTATGCAACTAAGATTATGTGACTTTTTGCACGTGTGTGTGTAAGATTGAGCATGTGCATGCACAATATAACAGGTGTCTACTTCAAAATAGCTCTTTATCTTTTTAAAAATCACAGATTTGGTGTGAGTTACCTTCCATGAGCTTAGCGAAGGGTTCAGGGCAGGTGGAGGGAATCGGCAGAGTTAACTTGTTGACCGCCACACCGTAAGCAACAGCTAGGCCATCAATCCCTCGATAAGGCACCTCTCCCGTTAGCAGCTCCCACAGCAAAACACCATAACTGGTGAGTGGCACACAGACAACAGAAACATAAGGAGTTATGTTTGCCAGGTGAATCTGAACCATCGTGTCTATACTATGACGTTCATCATACCTCCAGACGTCACTTCCTTTGGAGAAGAGCGAGGACTTGATAACTTCAGGAGCCATCCAGGAGTAAGTGCCTGCTGCCGACATCTTAGTGGTTTTGTGCCACTCCCTGGCCAGGCCAAAATCTGTGATCTTCAAGGTCTTCCTTCCGATGTCATCGTTCTCAATTTTTTCAAGTAATAAAACTGAAACAACAAGGATGGGGGTAATACATTAGAGTAGGAACAAAGACAAAGTAGGGATTAAGATTACACGGGGAAAGGGCATAACAAGCGATGAGTGACTGGGGTAGAGGGAGAAGTGAAAAAAAAACAGATTTTGGATGAAGGCCACAGATGCGAGGGGGTGGAGGAGAAAAGTGAATGGAAGAAAGGGAGAAGCAAGCAGTGGGGGACAGGAAAAAGGACTGCTATGCAGCCGAGGAGATGATAGTCGATATTCAAGAGTGCCAACAGTGGTATGCAGGCCATTTATTACTGCAGAAACAGAAGGTTGACAGCAGCACAAAGCACATGTCCTCCGGTCCTAAAACTATTAAACACATTAAAGATGAAGGAAACCCTCCAAACCTGCTGGTAACACTACACCTGCCTGAGAGCACTGCTGCAGTGAAGCCACAACCCACTGACGTAGGAAGTCAAAAACATCAGTGCCAACGTTGAAAGGAGAAAAAAAAAAGACAAAGGCTTATGCACGAAAGGGAGGGAAAGTTTGCCAAAATCATGCACCTCAGTCTAGTATCAAGCCATTATAAATTTGCTTGAATACATGTAAAAAATGTTAAACCGGCTTAGTAAAATGCAAACAACTGAATTAAATCTGAGCATACCGCACCGATGCCATATAACTCTTTGATAAATTATTAATACAAACTAGATGGAGCATAGATTGAATGTGTTTATGCTTTTTGAAGCAGTGTAACTGACAACCAGACTGGCCAGCATCAAATAATGACCCATCGGTAAGACCCGCCCTAAAACACTAGTTTTATGTGGTACACTGCACTCGAACGTCTGTCAAAATGTTTAAGTGCGACTTTGGTAGTGACGGAGCCGCTCTGCTTTACTGATTGTTGGACCATCCCAGCTGACACAGGGACGTTGTATTAAAGTCAGTCCTTGATTCGATACGGGTTGCAGCGTCAGATAACATTAGATTACTAATTATGTAGCGCTGGCACGCAACCATCAGCCAACATCTGGTCAATGTTACTATAATTAGAGTGCAAGCTAAAGTTATGTTTTTAGCGTAAACCTAATTTTCAAACCTGTATTATAATCCAGTTATAATGAAATGTTGGAATACAACCTCACACTAACTTCAGGTGTCCGCTATCGCTGGCAATGATGAACATATCAGAGAACAGTACGAAAAAACTTCTTCTTGTCCCTTCTGCCATCAGGCCGATGCCTAAAGTGCCTAAAGTCTGCCACCGAGGAGGAGGAGTTCCTTGCCTCAGGCCCTCCACCCTCACCTTTAAACTGTTTTTGTCTACACTCAGCCCAGCCCAGATATTGGGCCTTATAATGGGTCACCAAAATACAGTACTTGTGATACCGATCCAGGTATTACGAGCGGATGGGCACTGGAGTTTATTTTATTCCAATTCCCAAATACAAACAAGACAAGAGTGAAATGACAAATTGCCATATGTTTACGAGATTTCTTTTATACATAACTGTTACATCCTCCCCCCCCTGCTGGTCATAAGTGATGTTAACAATCTGTGTGTTTCTTTTCCCCACAGGTGAACTCAGTCAGGCTGATTGGGGGAGGCTTTAAAATGAGGAGGTTGGAGCCGGGTTCACTCTCTCTTCCACCATCCGTCAGCAGCAGCAGCTTGTGTTGTTTGTTATAATTTCTACTTTAATTCTGATGGGTCCAGTTGTCATGTTTTTCCGGTCTTTTGGTTCTGATAGGTTTAGTTGGTTGTTTACTTGGTTAGGGTAGAGGGAAGAGCCCAGATCTGACGGCCCTTTGTGGGTTGGTCTGTGTCTCTTTCCCTTCCTTTGTTTCTTTTGCTGGCTCATCATTGTTTGTTAGGAATTGTTGTTTTGTGGTTTGGAGTCCATTTTTGTTTGTTTATGAATAAACTCATTTTTTTAACGCAACTACTTGACTTCTGGTAATTATGTTCGACCTCTTTATTGAGCCTGTTAGGGGCCGTAACAATAACCCTCTCTGGCATATTTAAATCCCACCTCAAGAGGTGGCCCTTCTGCGTCTAAAACTTTTCCAAAAGAACTTGGGACAAGGTTTTCTTATATGCAGTCACTAACGTAAAATTATAAACTTTAAACAACTGCAATTGTTAATGTTAACAACAGTAACTGAGGTTACTACACTACGGATGTAGCAATTATTTTCATCTTCAATACAAAGAAGTAGTCTGGTTCCTATGGATTTTACTTTGATTTCCAGGTAGAGTACCGATGGGCGCAGAAACTGCCTCCGGTCATCATTGACCAGGCATACATTGCATACATGATGACACAGAGCGACAACCAGACTAGTATCAACAAAAAGCATCTCAAAAGACGTGCAGTGAAGTAGGAACGCCAGTGATTGATCGTTGGTGGTTTTGAAGTAAAAACTTCTTGATCCAAGTTGCTGTTACCAATTCTGCAGCTTTAGATAATGGCTCTTGGCCTGCAAGAGTCATCCCATAAAGCCTTCCCCTGCCACGTTACAATTGGTTTGGTGAGTTCTGGAGTGGTGCAAATGGTTTGCTAATAGGTACCTTGGTAATGGCTGGCCAGGCTAACTTGTTTAACCATAGTGTCTATTAGAAAGCATGTCATTTCTCTATTTAAACACTGCCTTCCTCCAGAAATAAACCAACTCAACGTGCTGTTTCACCAGCTCCCAGGAATGCCTGGTTTCCCTCTGATAACGAGATAGCCTGTTCCATGAAACCAGCAACAACAGTCAAAACACATTTTTCATTTGTTCATTTGCCACATTTGTTTTGCTACTGCTAAAATCTTTGCCCCATTTCATTATTTACCACTGCAGGTCAAACTGTTTGATTAAAGAAAATACAACAAAGAGCAATGTTGTCTCACAGCAAGAAGGTTCCTGGTTCAACTCTGGGGCCCGGCAGGAGTCTTTCTTTGTGGAGTTTCCACGTTCTCTTCATGCTTGTGTGGGTTTTCTCTGGGTACTGTGTATGTTAGGTTGATTGACGAAGCTAAATTGCCCATAGGTGTGTGTGTTAGGGTGCATGGTTGTCTGTCGGTATATGTGGCCCTGTGATGGACTGGTGACCTGTCCAGAATGAACCCCTGCTTTTCACCTGTAATGAGCTGGGAGGGGCTCCAGCAGACCCCGTGACCCTGCCAGGGATAACATGGATATAGAAAATGGATCGATGGACAACAAAGAGACTAAAACTTTATTCAAAAGCTGAAACAGACTTATGAGTCTTTCAAATCGACATGTCTAGAACTTTACAAATTTTAAAACACCCCAAAAAATATTCCAAAAAACAGACACCACCCGTGTACTGTTACGATTATAAATGCACCACAGAAAATGAGCTATCTGGATTTTGTTGATCTACGGTACCTCAATGAATCAACACACTTTTTAAAAGCCTATTTGTAAATGGCCTTCGATAAAGGCGTTGCCATTTTTGTGGCAAGGATTGATGCAAATGCAGGGTGTTAAATCTACAAAAACAAACACACAAACACTCACTGATACTGCACTTAGTCTTTTTTATAACCATCTAAATATGTTGACCAACAGTTTAGTGATGCACAGCCTCGCACTATTTCCAGTTACGCAACAAATGTATCAGCTTGAACCAGATCTGTTGAAAGATGTTAAGAGGCCTGCAAAGGAGGATATCAGCTGACCTGAAGACCTTACGAACTGATAGCGTTCTCAGAAATTCATTTCATGACCTTGGTCCGAATGAAAAAAAAACAAAAAAAAACCAAGAAAAATCAAGCAAGCACATGCAAAATTCCTTCTTCAGTCCACTCCAATGAAAACATACAAGAGGAATGAAAATTTACTAGCATTTTAAGTTTTAACATTCTCCTTATCATACACTTAGGAAACTAATCAACACCTAATATCAACATAGTTAGAAATCTGTAAAGATTATTCTTCTATGCAAATTTGCTACTAGATACAAAGGGATTTTGTCCATCAAGTTGTGCAATATGCAGAAAAAAATACTTACTGGCTTAGATCAATATACTTGAATAGAAATAACACACAGCACTACTGCATACAGAAAACAATGTGCTGACCAGTTTCTCACTTTTCTGCAAAACAACTCCAAATCATGATTCGTCCACCACCTTACTTGAAAGCTGGTATACAGTGTCTGTTTTGATAAGAGCTGCTTGTTTTTTACCTAATGTGGCACAGTACCTCAAATATCCCCACTTTGGTTTCATCCATTCATAGAATATTACTACATAAATATCATGGTTGCCAATTTGCAAAACTATGCTGCGCTGCAAAGGTTTTTTTAGAAAAAAGACTTAAAAAAATTCTCTGAACACATGTTAACCTTTGGGCAGGATTGTTACACTACACTAATTGAATCACCTGCATTTTATTGGCAGCACCTGGCTGCTCCGTTACTTTTTATTTCCTTTTTTTTCTCTATAATAGACCCATAGGTACCAGCAACAACAGTTACTCTTTATTCTCATGGAAGCAGTAATGGTTTTTATTAGTTTCTCCACACACAATTTTGCATTTTGGCTTAGTTTTTGTTCAATAAATAATACCAGAGTGTAATATGTCAGGTTCTATTATTCACCATTTTACCTAATTATAAGACTGGTAGGTAGCAGGTTAATTTCTATTGATCTGGTACATGACAGTTAACACTAAAATGTTCAAATAAGGAGCCAGTTCTTCATTTTACTACTTTGCCCTGGTTGCTTTGAACCATGTCACAACCACCTGCATATTGGAAAGTAGCTCTTCTCTCACACTGATCGGGTCATGTCAACACAAGAAGGATGCCCTTGTTGCCGCTGGTGAGCTTTTCTTATTCATACCAAGTGCTTTGAGACAACATCGCGTCTGATCAATTTGTGGGTTCAAAATATTAAGGCTGTGTCTTGAAAGCAGCTGAGTGGCATGCTAACTGATGGCCCTCATTCCAGCTGTCTATTACTCACATACATCTATTTGGCTCTGTGCCTATCTCCACCGGCAGCTCAGAGCTAGATCAACTTTAATATGGCCTACAAAACAAATAAACAAACAGGATGGCAGAGAGGAATGAAGGCCCATCAGACCTAACCTGAATATGCTTTGAGAAGAACACTATGTGCTTGCAGCCTCTCTCTTACATAGCTAACTACTTTCACACACAGATATGCTATCCGCTGTTGGAACTTTGGACTCGTCAAGTTACCATAAATGGATAACTAGGATATTTAGGGACTAAACGACTTTAACTTAAACTACCATCCACATAAATAACATGTAAATAAGCCTATGAACTGGTTTGTAACAGAAACAACTCACTCCTCAAGACACAGCTGCAGGACACATTTTGGTGAATTTTCTTGGCACCCATGAGTATATTAATAGGCCTGAGATCATTCCAAGAAGCATTTTAAGCGTACCGAGACTAAAACGAGTCTTCATTAACAACAGAGGTATTGGTGCCATTACTAGCCGTGGGCATAAAGGGGATCCTCTACCCCGCTTGCAACAATAGGAATTCCATTACAGACAGGTTTCAATGGACCAATGATACATTTCTACTTCCTGCCGTCATGTCTTCTCTCAGTGATTCCTTAGATTCCTCCCAGCAGCTTCTGTGGGCTCATTATGACTTTGAGGTTAGTTACACAATCTTGAGGAACAGTGGATTTGGGATGGACCCGTCCGTGGCGATTGGCCTCTAGAATATCATGCCAACACTACTAACAATACTTCCTTTGGAGCTCGACGTTACTTCAGTGTCAGCCCTCTAGAAATTTCTGATAAAAGACCTAGCTCCTTTCTACACGACTCCGTGAAGATGTCAGTCATGCCACAAGGCTGCCAGCCATTTTGTTTGGCTCATGAAGTTTTTATTTTTCCACACAGTTCATAATAAATGTTCATACTGTAGAAGCTTAAAAAAAACAACAACACTGTGTTTCTTTATTATATTAAGCGATTGTTTTCACATTATTTTTCTGGGTAATCTGGCTTAAAGACCAAAAGCATGCATGTTAAATTATTGGGACTTAGTAAGTGTGAGTGCATGCTTGTTTGCTTTTATTTGGTCATGTGATTCACTAGCAAACTATCCAGGGTGTACCCTGCTTCTCGACTGATAACAGCTGTGATAGGCGAGACGGTACTTCTGATACTTTTGGAGTCAAACCAATTGTCCCCCAGTTTTAAGTTTTAAATCCAACCCAAAACTGATTTCCTGGATGTTAATTAAAGTATATTATATCTTATGTCTTTTATCTCTCACGCACACCTACACACTTTTCACTTTCTGTTTTCAGAGCTATCATTATTATTATTATCATATTATTATTAACATTACTATCATTATTGTCATTATTGTTATTATTATTATTATTATTGTGTAAACTTATGATACTTCATTTGTTTTTTTTGTATACTATATTCAGTTAAAAGGTGGGCAAGATAAGCTTTATGCTTCAAGCCCAGACCTTTTCGGTCAAATTATCACAATGTTGACCAGGGAAAAACCTGTGTTATCTTGTTTGTTGATTTCTGTTTGTGATTGACCGAAATAAATATTAATTAACTAACTAACTAACTAACTAACTAACTAACTAACTAACTAACGCACGCACGCACGCACGCACGCACGCACGCACGCACGCACGCACGCACGCAAAAGGTCTTGAGGCCTCAAATTATAGCAGCTTAACAATTACATTGAAAAAAAAGTCATACAGTGGCAGCTTAAAGCTCCAGCCCAAACCCCTCTCTGTAAAAACAAATCCTGTACCTCAACTTAAAAAGCTAATAAATAAACTCAGACACTAGCTCATGGCTTGCCTACAGAATATCTAAGGCCTGTCTGTACATTTATCTCGATAATCTATCACAGAGGTGGAGTCCTGGTAATCCAGCTGTCACTGTGCATTTCAAGAGTTCGTTCTTTACTATCTAAGAACTACACAGTCACAGATTTTTACATGCCAATAAAAGCAGTTCAAGGTTAGCGTAAATGCATAAAAATAGACATCCTTGAATCTTCTTTTATAATTGGGTCCTTTCTTTTGACTGAACTTCTCTTCTGGGCTTTTTATTAAAACCAATTGTGAATTTCTTGATTCAAATACTTATTTTCCCCCACAATAATCTAGATATAACTTTACCCACCGATATCTTTTTAAAAGAAATTGATCAAGCCCTCTTGATGCCACATGATCTTTGGAGTCACAGTCTCATACACTGTCACAACTTTGACCGTACGTGTGGTGGTCTGAACACTTCAGCAGTTTTTTCTCAGTCTATACTTTTTCAGTCTTCTGAAAAGAAAATGCTGGAGAAGGACACCAGCTCAGCGCAACTGGAGATGGATTTACCTCCAGGGCAGACCCCACCCTCGATCCAACCCCCACTTTATTCCCCTTTGCAACAGTGGTTTTTGAAGCGGACCCATCTTTCACGGTGGGACAGTGGGAAGATCAGAAGCAGAGGTGTTGTCTTCAAAACAGGTCCCACGCTTCTTCCCTTTGCTTTCCCCCCTCAAGGTATGAAGAAAAAAAAACACTTTGGGGGAAACATATGCCCTCTATTTAATAAACTAGTCCTTAAATATTAATCTCCACAATTCTGCTCTTTCAATCTGAATTTTTACGAACCAGTCCTAAAATAAAACACTCTTCAATACCTTCAGCATTTGGCTATTAGGAAGTGAGTGTGTCCCTCTGTTCCTGAACTGCAGTAATAAATTGTGGATGACCACAGTTCAGACAACTATGGTCCACCAAGGTTGTTTTTAACTGCTAATTCAGAGTAGCTGTTCCAAACATGGTGAGAACCATCTGTTGTAGGAAAACTGGCTGCGTGCAAATGCAACTGGAGAGAAAGGACATGATGGTTTGAACTTCCAGCACAAATAACAACACTGGTACTCCCCAGTGTCACCAGGGGTAATCGGGGGAAGGCAGGAAAAGTTGCCCTGCAACGTGTAGTTTAGGACTGCAGCTATCGAATATTTTGGTAATCGATTATTATATTGAATATTCCATCGATTATTCAGATAAAACTTACTTAGCTTACTTAAATCAGATTATATACAATAGAAAACAGATCACTTAATAAAAACAACCAATTTGTTTCCTTCATAAAGAAAGAAATTGCATTTATTTAAATATTATGCAAACTAGTAAACCATTTGTAAAAGTTTACAATATAAATAAATACAATTAGATCAAACTTAACATTTTCTGAGACATAAAATTCAATAAAAATAGATTGAATTGTTTACTTATTTTTGAATTTTTTTTTAAGTATCAAAAATAAAATTAAACATATTCTTAAACACTGCCTTTAAATTGTGTAATTTGACATTCAGACCCAATACATTTAAACAGAAATGCTGGCTGTGGACCGGGACTCGGAACAAAAGTCTTACACAATGTGCTTTAATTTTTAATTCAAAATGATCCCACATCTTCAACATCTTCTGTCTGTTACTTTCGCTTTGCTGCGTTTACTCATTGTTGCTGTCACTGTTTTCGATCCCGGCGTCTGTACAGCCAAACTGTTCACACGAAAAGCCTGCCGACAACTTCTTACGCTTTATAGGGGACCCGTACCCATAGATATTCATACTAAATTATGTATATCTAGCTTTAAATTTATTTTTTAATTAAATTAGCTTTCGAGGCAGAGGAAATTCCTTGATAATTTTTTTGCAATTGAGCTACTCGAAGAAACGTTGCAACCCTAGTCGAGTTGAGCTCTGTTAAAGCAGCACAATGTAACTTTCAGTTTGGTAGTGCTTTACCAGAAACAACACTACGTTTCCCATGAGCATCAGCGCGTACTGCCGGAAAGCCCCCGTCCCCGTTGCGTGCATTTGTTTTGATAGTGAATGAAATAAGACGGGACGGACTTTCAAAACTACTTTTCTATATTCAGCCGTCGTTCGGAGGATGGATAGCGAAGAGGTAATGTATGTATTTTTGGCTAAACAATATAATATGACGATGTTGAAAATCACTAAGTTCAACTTGGTTTTATTAGTGAAGTCACCCCCGCCCCCCTGTCCTGTTTCAGCGAGATAATGTGCCCCAAATTACTACTGCACCTTTTTCCTGTCACGTTTTTTAGAGGGACTTCGTCATAAATTAGTAGTCCAACATACTTACTGACAAAATAAAAAAATTCCTCCTCCGATGAAACTTTTATTTTCTTCGTTTTTTTCGCTGCTTCTGCCATGATACCAGCTTCTCCTGAGCTCTGCGCTCCACGCCCCACCCAGCTTTCGTCTCGACTGCGAATCGGGAAGGAGGGGGAAGTGACGTATGCCGTAAAGCAGTCAAAGCCGTAAAAATCTGTAGTTTTTTTAGTGTGGCAGGGTTCCTACCATGCTCCTCAAAGTTACATAGTGCCAGTGAAGGCGATACAGACCCCTCAGACCAGGAGGGGTGTGTCATTAAACCTGTTGTAAGTTGATGTATCATCACAATGACTCACATAGTTACATAGTGCTGCTTTAAGGTCCCCTCTGCTAACGCTGCCTTAGTCTTCATGAGTAACTTTTTTGACCTATTAAAGAAACAAATAACAGACAGATGGAGTGTAAAAAAAAAAATCTATTTAGTGCTCGAGAGCACTTACTAGTGTGTGAAGTTACTACAAACTAAAAATATTTAAAATAAATGACCCTGTGACTTTGTTTGGGGTTGCTTAGATCTAAAATCTTTATCACTTTGATGTGGGAAGTGCAATTTCTTGCAAAGTTATACAGCTTATTCATTTTCAGAATAATAATTAGGGATGGCTACAATTAGGATTTTATCAAAAATGTTGATACTACACTTGATAATTTGAACCAAACACAAATACATTAATGTTTCATCAATTGTGAAACATTACACCCAAACTGAAATGTATATCTAGTGTAATTTCTGTCAGTTGATCTGTTAATTGTCATCACATTGGAGCAAACACCTGGTCACAGCAGTATTAGTGAGACACCACGATGCATATATATTTTCAAATTACAGTGGAGCAAAAAAAGATGAGGGAGGTCTGTAATCTTCATCATAGGTACACTTCAACCATGACAGACAAAATTAAGGGAAAAAAAAACCAGGAAATCACATTGTAGGGTTTTTTAAGAATTTATATCTAAATTATGGTGGAAAATAGTTATTTGGTCACCTTTAAACAAGCAAGATTTCTGGCTCTCACAGACCTGTAACTTCTTCTTTAAGAGGCTCCTCTGTCCTCCACTCGTTACCTGTATTAATGGCACCTGTTTTAACTCGTTATCAGTATAAAAGACACCTGTCCACAACCTCAAACAGTCACACTCCTAACTCAACCATGCCCAAGACCAAAGAGCTATTGCAGGGCACCAGGAAGAACATTGTAGACCTGCACCAGGCTGGGAAGAGGGAATCTACATAGAGCAAGCAGGCTGGTGTGAATAAATCAACTACTGTATGGGAGCAATTATTAGAACACGGAAGACATACAACACCACTGATAATCTCCCTCCATCTGGGGCTCCACGCAAGACCTCACCCCGTGAGATCATTTTTACCCCGTAAAAATGATCTCAAGAACGGTAAGTAAAAATCCCAGAACCACACGGGGGACCTAGTGAATGACCTTCAGAGCTGGGACCAGAGTAACAAAGGAACCATCAGTAACACACTACGCCGCCAGGGACTCGAATCCTGCAGTGCCAGAGGTGTCCCCCTGCTGAAACCAGTACATGTCCAGGCCCGTCTGAAGTTTGCTAAAGAGCATTTGGATGATGCAGAAGAGGATTAGGAGAATGTTATATGGTCAGATGAAACCAAAATAGAACTTTTTGGTAGAAACACAACACTGTTTGAAGGAGAAAGAAAACTGAGTTGCATCCCAAGAACACCAAACCTACTGTGAAGCATGGGGGTGGAAACATCATGCTTTGGAGACGTTTTTCTGCAAAGGGACCAGGACGACTGATCCGTGTTAAGGGAAGAATGAATGGGGCCGTGTATCCTGAAATTTTAAGCCAAAAATGGAACGTGGCTTGGGATCATGACAATGATCCCAAACACACCACCGGGGCAACAAAGGAGTGGCTCCGTAAAAAGCATTTCATGGTCCTGGAGTGACCTAGCCAGTCTCCAGATCTCAACCCCATAGAAAATTTGTGGAAGAAGTTGAAAGTACATGTTGCCCAGCGACGGCCCCAAAACACCACTGCTATAGAGATCTGCATGGAGGAACGGGCCAAAATACCAGTCTGTGCAAACCTGGTGAAGACTTACAGGAAACGTTTGACCTGTCGTTGCCAACAAAGGTGATGTAACAAAGTACTCACTTGAACTTTTATTAGTGACCAAATTCTTATTTTCCGCCATGATTTACAAATTCTTTAAAAATCCTACAATGTGATTTTGTGGATTTTTTTTTTATTCTTCTCATTTTGTCTCTCATAGTTGAAGTGTACCTATGATGAAGATGACAGACTTCTCATCTTTCTAAGTAGGAAACCTTGCACTATCAGTAACTGACTAAATACTACTTTGCCCCACTGTATATGCATAAACTCGAACTCATTTACTGCTCCCATTAGTTCAGGGTTTTTTCAGTTGCTCTTATTGCAGTGATGTCAGATGAGGATTGATGTTTTTGTTTATTGTATTCTGCACTTTGTTGCTCATATGTTTAACAGATGAATTGCAAGAGCTGCTGCCACTGTTAAACACAAAATACTCAGCTTCAGGTCTCTGAGAAGAAAACGTGTAATTCATAACCAAACGGACAATACAAATGATCAATTGTCCGTGTTTTTAAAAAACAGCTGTCACACTCCATTTAAATATAGGCTCAAATGTTTTAGCTTACATTAGTGGATGATTACAATTTATTTATTTATTCTTTTACCTATAAAAAGGCCTGATACTGCATTTGATGTGGTACTGGTCAAGGTTTACCTCCTATTCTTGATGTCCATCTCTATTAAGAAAGTTATACAAGTAGTTTGTCTCCAGTGTTCGCGTCGCTCCATTGGCTACCTGTAAAATTCAGAATCCAATTTAAAAATTGTATTACTTGCGTATAAAGCCCAAAACGGCTTAGCTCCGCATTATTTACAAGATTTGATAGTGCCATATGTTCCTGGCAGAGCTCTCCGCTCCCAGAGTGCAGGTTTACTCGTAGTTCCTAGAGTATCTAAATGTAGATTTGGAGGGCGGGCGTTCTGCTATCAGGCACTATTACTTGGGAACCAACTTCCAACCTGGATTAAGGAGGCTGACACCACCTCCACCTTTTAAAACTAAACTTAAATCCTTTCTGTTTAGTAAAGCCTATAGTTAGTGTTTAGTAAACCTCTAGCTGGTGTTGGTAAATCTCTAGGTAGTGTAAACTCTAGTGTGTTAGAGTCAGTAGTCATAGTTGCAGCTATAGAACAAGACTATAATAGTTAGTTAGTAGTCTCAAATATAAACTTCGCGATAGATATGCTGCTATAGGCTTATGCTGCAGGGGGGCACCGACATGATCCGCTGGGCGGTGCCTCTCACCCTTCTTCTCCTCTCCTTTTCCCTGCCTCTCTTCTCCATTACCATTTTTATTTATTATAAATATCTCAGAGCTATCGTTTTTGTCCATCGTTCCTGTGGTTTCTTGTGCTGGCCCCCCTTTTTTCCTCTTTTGTGCATGTTTGCAGGCTGGAGCCTCAGGAGCTGCGTTCTGCAGTCCCGGTCCCCCCCCCCATCCCCGGTCATCCCATTGCTGCTTCCACCCGCCTACGTGGATGTCTGCTGTGTGCTGCTGAAATGCCCCCCTCTGATCATCCCGTTGCTGCTTCCGCCTGCCTGCGCCCCCCTCCCCTCTGGTCATCCCGCTGCTGCTTCCACCTGCCTGCTGTGTGCTGCTGACGTCCCCGACTCCCCCAGTCTGGCCTTCGGCAGGAGGGTCCCCCCTTATGAGCCTGGTCCTGCTCAAGGTTTCTTCCCTCCTAAAGGGGAGTTTTTCCTTGCCACTGTTTATGTAATAATTGCTCGGGGTTTATGTTTATGTTTATGTTCTGGATCTCTGGAAAGCGTCTACAGACATCTGTTGTATAAGACGCTATATAAATAAAATTGAATTGAATTTGTCAAATGTTTTACATCCCTAAACATTTCAAGTTTCCATCTGTAATTGAATTCATCAGTAGAGTGAAATCAGTTCCACTAACGCTGAAAAAAAATAAATGTATGACGTATTTCCTGATGTTCAAAAGCTTTAAAACATGTAAGCAAAATGCAAACATGCCTGGACCCAAACATGCAGTTGTCTGGATATTTGTTTGGTGAGCATTTCTTTTTTTAAACTTTGTTTTGTTTCCCAAACAGCTTAACTGCAAAATATTTGTCTGTTATAATTTTCATAGCATCATTAAAGTGTGATGGGAAGTCATTATAAAGCATGATGACCACCTGCTCACAAGCAGACCATTCTCACTCGCTGCGAGCAGGGAGCATCACCTGCAGTACTGCTTCCATTGACTTTGGCTGAAGACAGCTTTTACTTCTGCAAACCAGCCTTGAGACGATCCTTTGAATTGACCAATGACAACGCAAATGCAGTTTGACAAACATGATGTTGCATTCTGACCTACCATAGCAGCACAAAAGCAATGAAAAATCACCTTGATGCAATAAGCACGACTTAAAAGAATCATCTATTGAAAAAAAAACATAGAAGTAGTTACAATTGTATAAACGGGCAAAATAGCATTAACTAGGACGCTTAGCTAATGTTGCTGCAGTCACCATGTAAATTTTCTCAAACAGTTTCATTAAGCATTGATACTATTCTAAGATTATTTAAACATTAGTTGAATGTTGTTCTGTGCTTTAAGTCTTCTTTTACTGATAAATTAAGAGTTGCAACAACTTTTTTTTTTTTTTTTTTTTTTTTTTTTAAATTGTAACAATTTAAAACAAATGACCCAATCCATGGCTCAATGATCAATGAACCTGATATGAACCAAAGCTTTATTATTATTATGAGATGTACATACATCTCTATTATAAAGCCCTTTATTCTTTGTTGAAAAACTTGACTGTTATCAATTAATTTCCCTTCAGGGATAAATTAAGTATTTTTGATATCTACACATTTCATATGACAGCTGAATCAGTTGCCACCAGCCGAATGATTGCTCTGTTACCTCAATTTCAACTTATTCAACATATGACGCAAGATTCTCCCACAAAAAAAGCGATCAGCACCAATTTCGACTACAGATGAGTTAAATTGAACAATTTGAAAATAAAATCGCCAGACCAGTGTTTTAAGAATCAGTTTGGTGTCCACTTGCTGTCTGTGCTAGTGTGAGCTCTCAGGGTGATAACTGAGACTCTCATGTGGCATAACATACTTTTGGTATGTAATTTTCATCCAAATTATTATGCAAAAGTGTACAATTAACCTCAAATGAGGCATACTCAGTGGATGATGAGCTCAGTCGGGTCAAGATTCCCTCAAAATTGAGTATGTGCACAAAAGAAATCTGTGAATTTTCAGAAATAAAAAGTCATAGTACGTCTTTAAGGCGATCCATGATTAGTGTAAAATAATGGAGCCTTCTCACTTCATACAGCAGCACTTTTATAACAGTGCCACCTGGCTATGGCTTCTCAGGGACTGGTCTGTATCTCCTAGTGGAAGTGATAGTTCCCCCAGTCATTCTGGGTGATGGGAAAAGGATCCGGCCCAATTTCATCTATCATGGTCCCATCTCTCTGGGCCATTTGCTCTTTGTCTGCCCTCTTCCTGTCCTGGCTTGGGTTTTCAACGGCTTGAATTAACCCATATCCTGGCTAATTAAAGCATATCAAACATTTAAGGTGCTCAGCTCAAGCCTTCTGCTGTGTAAGCATCCATCACTGTGCGAGTGAGCCACGAACAGGAATGCAGAGGATTGGTTGATTTGGAAGGCAGCTCTTCTCAGCTGTGGGCCTTTCTCCTTTTCACCCAGCCCTGCAACAATAGGTGCAGTCAGGGAGAGGTCATAAAAAACACAGTGAAAGCATCTCAACTCCTCCTCTCTCCCCTCTGCCCATTCTCTCATCAGAGAAAAGACAGGCAGTAACTGTCTGTGTGTCACCAGGGGTAATTGTGGGAAGCCAGGAAAAGTTGCCCTGCAACACCTAGTCAAGCTCTGCTAACGTTTCCTTGGGTTCTGCTTATTCCAGAAAAATGTAAGAAAACTGAAAAATTACAGGAAGGGAAAAATAAAAGAGGATTGCCTACGAAGAGCACATTGTTCAAGCTCTGTTTTCTTTCCAGTTGTGTGATTTATCATGACCTTTCAATGAAATTCTTTTGAAAAATTGTCCTTCCACAAGTAGTGCAGTTAACAGTTTGATAAAGACATTTAAGAGTTTTCAAATCCAGGCGGATAGTTATGCACTCCTTCCAAATATAAATTAATTGATTCATTTTTTTTAAATGCAAGTAAATCTGATTATGATGGAGGTCTATTCCATTCATTTAGCAGATGTTTACGCTTAAAGTCACTTAATCTAATCTGTTGTTTACCACAATCAGATTAGTTTAATACTCAGCAGTTGGTCAGCTATTTTAGCCAGTCAAGTATGACTGGAAAAACATGGACGGAAAACTATTTTACCAGCAGTGTCTGACCCATATTTGAAGTTAAACTTATGTTTAACTCAAAGTTCTACTTGTGCAAAGATGGAAGTAACAGGTGCAGCTTCATAGTTCGCCAGGTCTTCACGTTTCTGCTGAAAGATGGATGTGATCAGAGAAACGGTGCATGGGAGGGGAGCCCAGGGACAGCGTGATGAAGCCTAACAATAGCTCCAGATTGATGGGAGAATGCTGTTGCACGCGCTCCAACTGGAACGCTCAGTTTCAGTTGCATTCAAGCAAACATTCCTGACATACTATGGTTCACTCGAAGATTTAAAACTCTGACGCTAATATGGGTTACGCATGCTGGCTGACAATCAAGTTTCAGTTTGCTTTCTTGCTCTTATCTGCAGCTCTATGGAGTTTGCAGAGTAATAACTCAAAGAAGCACATTTAAATCAAAGCTGTGGAGTGAGAGTAAAGGGCGGGATAAACAAATATCCCCAGACAAAGAAAATGAAAGAACACTGAAAAAAAAATCGGACATAAAATTAGAAATAAATATTTTAAATAGCTTTGCAAGCAGTAAATATGTGTACTGTTTACAAATCCAGAGCTTGATATGACCTGGCTGTTGCCTGATAATTATTACAGCTGCAGAGTTGTTCAGGGCATCTTTTGTAAACCTGTTTAGGTTTGTTACTATATCACGACAAGAATGGTGCGATGAAGTATTCACAACATGCAACCTGGATGCGTGTAGTCGGACAAGAAAAGCCTGCGTGAGAATTTTTTAATGTGCTTTGATCTCATCAAGAAACGGATGTTACAAGTATTAGTTTCTAACTGATGTTAACCACGAAGTAGACATGAAAATAATAATAAGCTCCAAGAAAAAGCGGGATGGAGCAAGGAGAGGATGGGGGGAAAAATAAAGTAAGACGGGAAACCCCCTCACTTTGTGGCAATAAAAGAAAACCGCTGCTCTCTGGGAGATTAAATATGAACGGAACAAAACAAAACGAGGGCTTTGAGACCCTCCGAGTCCTAGCCATTCTTTCGGCCACAGTAGCCTAGCAACCGCTGCTTGACCAGTCCATTGTGTAAACGTATGTTAAGCTTTTATCCCTCATTAGCAACATTCCTCCCTGCAGGCCGGGATTTTACAAATTAGGTTGAAAAACACAAAGGAGATTGAACAAATCTTGCTGACTTTCAACATATTACTTTACAGGCTAATCATTGATCAAATAGCTGTATGTTTGTCTGTGATGACCATGTGGACACTGTGGGTTGATAAATGTCAAGCAGAGTAGTCGAGCAAAGTTGGTTAAGCTTTATTCTTCATCCGTGTACATGCACCCATGTTCAGAGATGAAATAGGTTAAGAAAAGATACAGCTGAACAACTAGACATTTTGCTCAAATATATAACTGATCAACAACCACTTATTACTTGGGGATGCATTTTCTTTTGACACACTGTGTTGATAATCCCCACTCGTTTTTATATTTTTAGATTGCCTCAAGCACAAATAATGCCAAAATAAACAGACAGCAAGCCCACACCAGCAGATGCAACACGCTTCCAAAGCTGCATCATTTTAGGTTTTCTGAAAACTGGGAAAACAACCCAACACACCACGGGGTGCCATTTGGGTGTTTGTGTGTGTGAGAGTCTTTTGTGAACTTGCTGCCCCGGTTCTAAGCAAACACATGCAGCCTCTTTCACTCTCTTTCTTTAGATAACACTGTATATTGACCACACATGTTCAGACTTCTGACCCTGGTTCAATAACCTACAAGCAAAACTACTAACATCGCTGCTGTTAGAGCTCAGATTCTTTCTTGGGCTCATTTTCTTTCTTCTTGCATCGACTTAACTGACTGGTTCTTCAGTGAATTAGAGGATCTTTTCTGTTTTCTAGTCACAGACAGACAAGTATTCAGTTGCAACGCACACACTGCTGATTATCTCCTCTAATTTTAGTTTTGCATTCTGCCTCTTTACTTAAAGCTTAGGCTTTCTCTGGGTTAAACATGTGTTGGCAGCACCGCGCCTGTTTGGAGGAGTCTGTTTGTGTATCTTCACCTAACATCCGATTAACTGAAACGGCCTCAGCCGCAGTTAAATCCTTATTCTGCATCTGCCCCATAATTAAGCACAAAGGTTCATCTTAAATAAGACTACTTGTAATGATGGGATCTACTACATCGTTTGCAAAATTTCACTGAATGTAATATGAGATATAATAATTTAATAATTATGCTTTCAAAAGTGAATCAAATGAATGCTAATCCATAAGGTATAATTGCACTACTAGATTAGTAATTGGAAAGTAAATTAGTTTAGAATGAGGTGACGTTTTGTCTCGATTGCAGTATCCGAGACCTTTATCATTTAATCAGGTCACAGTTTCCAGTTTTAAAAAGGTTATGATCATCACAATCACCGTTACATTTAAAGAGCACAGATTTTCCTGGTTAATGAGCATGGGACACTCCACGTCAATGCAATGCTATCTCTTTCAAATCAAGTCAAAAGGTCTTAACCCAGGCCTCTTGAATAGTCTGGTATGTGTACATTTCACAAGTTTTGTCTCTACATTCACACAGTGACTCCGAGAGCTGGAGATAAACAGCCACCGGTGCACCAGAGCTTCTCCCCGCATGGCTCCAGGCTGATAAAAGTCCCCGATCACAAAAGGGAGAAATAGTGCTTGGAGTCCTATTACACACATAAACACACCTGAGTTGAAGTGAGTAGCCTGTGTCAGTGGGTATGTGACTCAAAGCCTTTTTCTCATCGAGTCCTGTCCATTCATTATTCAGTCCTATGGAAACTAGAGTTTGGCGGCCTGTTGTCAATCACCAGAAGCCACACGGTCAGCCTACTGCTCTGAAACAAATTCAGTTAGAAAAGCCTGTTTGATTCAGAGACTCTCAAAACTGGAATCTGATTTCCAAACAGAAATGCCTACAAATGTAAAGTTATCGAGACATTCCTCACTAAACCATAATCCTATTTTATTTGTTTTTAAATAAAAGTTGTCTGTTACTATGCAAAGATCTTCTTCTCCTCTGAACTCTGGTATGGGCTGGGGTTGTTTGA
The DNA here is from genome assembly GCF_033807715.1 of Cololabis saira. NCBI lineage: Eukaryota > Metazoa > Chordata > Actinopteri > Beloniformes > Belonidae > Cololabis > Cololabis saira. The sequence continues at coordinate 26,104,693 of NC_084603.1, read as the reverse complement.
GCACATGGCCTGACTGTGGACAGATTGCGTCTAGTTATGTTTGTTAAATCACTGACTTTATTTAAACAACATTTCAGCCTTCGGTGTAGAGGGGGTTGGGAGGTTGTGCATGTGTTTTAAAGGTTGGTGGGTGGAGTGTGTGTGTGTGTGTGTTGGGGGAGCCCAGCTGAGCAAACTCTTCACTTTATTTCAGATCCTCTTGATAACATCCCCCACCCACTTCATAAACCACAGACTTTTTTTGCACCATTTTGAATCCACCCCCCCAGTAAATGGCAAGACTGCCATTTATGTAGTCAAACCTATGTGGGTTATGGGACTTCAGCGTTGATAATGTAATAATAACAGTGATGCGTTGTCTTTGTAAACACTGGGCGTGAGACATTTCTTTTTAAACGTTCCCAAACACCCCATATCCCAAATTAAACATTAAGCAATGGTACTTGGTGACAAGCCGCTGCATGTGAAGTTTCCAAGCTTGAACTGAGAGCTGCTTTAAGCCATTACCACTGTAAGAGCCATATTAGTATTCCTTACAGTAGTTTATATTTTTCCTTTAAAATGTGGAATTGCTCCTTTAATTATGCTGCTGATGACATCACAGTAGCTTGGCTCAGACCAGATTAGGAGCAAGACAGTTTTTTGGACAATACCTCAGAGTGAATCTTGTAACTTTGTTTTTTGCTTTTAAGTAAAATTATTTTTTGTGAACAGAGTTACTGCCTTGAAAGATTATTTTTCTCGTGTCCAGCTTATTGCCAAGAAGACTGCTTAATAGTGGTAAAGTGGAGTAGCCAGAAGAAGAAAGATAGCCACTACAACCACCAACACATCTCCTTAACCCTTGTGCTGTCTTCGGGTCAAGGATGGAGGAAGAGAAGAAGGGAGAAAAGAAGGAAGGAAGGAAGGGAGAAAATAAGGAAGAGAGGATGGGAGAAAAGAAGGGAGGGAGGGAGGGAGGGAGGAAGGAAGGAAGGAAGGAAGGATGGAAGGAAGGAAGGAAGGAAGGAAGGGAGGGAGGGAGGAAGGAAGGAAGGAAGGAAGGAAGGAAGGAAGGAAGGAAGGAAGGAAGGAAGGAAGGAAGGAAGGAAGGAAGGAAGGAAGTGGGGTGATTTTGACCCAAAGACAGCACAAGGGTTAAACTGGTTGATTTATGGTTCCGCGTTATACCAACGCAGAGCCTACGGCGTAGGCTCTGCATCGATTTAACGCAGAACCAAAAATCATCCTTTAAGCCCACTTCCAAACTCATGCACGCTCTTTATGACTTTCTTACTGTTGCTCGACTTCAGGTCCCGGTGTATAATGGGAACCACGGCCTCCTCGTGCAGGTACTGCATCCCTCGGGCGATCTGCACGGCCCAGTTGACCAGGATGTGCGGCGGGATTCTCCTCCCGGTCAGGGCCCGGTTGAGCGTCCCTCCGCGGGCGTACTCCATGACCAGGCACAGGTTGGGCTCCTCCAGACACACGCCCTCCAGCGTGATGATGTTCAGGTGCTGCAGCATGGAGAACAGCTTCGCCTCCTGCTTCACACTAGCAGCGGTGGCAGTGATGTCCTCGTCCGGGTCTTGCCGGGCCGCCTTCACCGCCACCTCCTGGTCCCTCCACGTCCCCCGGTACACCTTCCCGAAGCCGCCCACGCCGATGATCTCCTGGATGTCCAGCTCGCTGAAGGGGATCTGCACGGGGGAGCGGGGGGCCGGTTCCCGGGGGTTGCTGGCCCCGCCGGGCCCCGCGGGGGGGAGGCGGTAGATGGCCGGCTGGTAGGTCACATAGTTGGAGGGGAAGATGCCCACCCGGTGGCGGACCTTGCCCGTCCACCAGCCCTCGTCCCCGGAGATGGCGGCGTCCTTGGACAGCACCTCCACCACGTCGCCGCGCCGCAGGCTCAGCTCGTCCTCGCCGCTGGCCTCGTAGTCATAGGCGGCCGTCCACAGGGAGCGGGTGGGGCACAGCGGGGCGGAGTGAGCCCAGGCCCGGGCCGGGGAGGACTCTGGCCAGGCATGGTCCCCGTCCATGGTGGTCCCCCCTCCTCCTCCGCCCGGCCGCCCTTCACCGTTTGGGAAAGCGGCCTGCGAGACATCCATTTCTGGGGGGTCGTAGCGGCACCATAGGGTGAAAAACTAGCAGGACAAACTTTTTTTTAAAGTTAAAAAAAAAGCTCAGGACTGTTAGGTAGGAGCACTGGGTGATAAAATGGGGAAAAACCAGGATAAAAATATTTTTTTTAAAAAAAGTAAAAAAAAAGGATAAAAACGTGGATGTGAAGGTCCTTTTTTGCAGGACAAACTTTTTTTAAAGTAAAAAAAAAGCTCAGGACTGTTAGGTAGGAGCACTGGGTGATAAAATGGGGAAAAACCAGGATAAAAATATTTAAAAAAAAAAAAAGTTAAAAAAGAAGGATAAAAACGTGTCAGAGAGACGGATGTGAAGGTCCTTTTTTGCAGGACAAACTTTTTTTAAAGTAAAAGAAAAAGCTCAGGACTGTTAGGTAGGAGCACTGGGTGATAAAATTGGGAAAAACCAGGATAAAAATATTAAAAAAAAAAAAAAAGGATAAAAACGTGGATGTGAAGGTCCTTTTTTGCAGGACAAACTTTTTTAAAAGTTAAAAAAAAAGCTCAGGACTGTTAGGTAGGAGCACTGGGTGATAAAATGGGGAAAAACCAGGATAAAAATATTTAAAAACAAAAAAAAAAGTAAAAAAAAAAGGATAAAAACGTGTCAGAGAGACGGATGTGAAGGTCCCTTTTTTGCTGTCCCTTTACAGATGCATCTTCTTTTTGATTTCTTCTTGATTTCTCTAATTACTAGGTATTAATCTTGGATTGACTAATTTGGACTTTGGTTTATTTTGTTTTACTTACTCATTGGTTGATTTATTTATTTAATTAACTTTTTTTTTTGAAGATAAGATAAGATAAACCTTTAATAGTCCCACAGAGGGGAAATTTGCAAATTTTGAAAAAAATGTAAATATTGATACTGCGATGATGTAAATCCTGTATGGCTGACTTTATTTCTTCAATAAAAAGTTTAATAACAAAAACGTGGCGTGGTACCATCTGATCCAGCAGGGGATTTCCCTGGAGCACCAGCCCGGCCGGCCAAAGTCCGGTCCGGGACAAACTCAGCCCAAACCAGCCGTAACTCCTCCAACACGGTTCTAACTGATATAAAGGTGAGCGGGTCGAGGTGGGAGAGCTAGCTCCGCTACCCCGGTCCCAGCAGGTGGAGGTGCACCTGCCCCCTCAGCCCCACCACCGGCCACACCACCCCCCACCGGCCCTCAAACAGGCCCAAAAACAGTCACCTGCACACGGGCAGCGAGCGGGTCCCGAGTTGCAGACTTTTCCAGGTCGTCCGGGAACTTTTAATGGGGAATCCCAGCAGCATTCCAGGTTAGCTTAGCATAGCTCCGCGCTGGGGAGTGAGTGAGTGAGTGAGTTGTCCTCTCTCCTCTTAATCCCTCAAACTGCACGGCTCCTCCGGGGCTGGGACTGGCGGCCGCGGCCATGGCTCTCACAACGCGGGGAGAACATCCTGAAAGTGGAATCCAACGGAGACGGGAGTGCAGCGTTAGTGAGGAATGTGAGTGGTAAAGTCCGGGACTCTGTCCGGAGCAGCGTCCCGCTCCGCTGCAGCGCCGGGATGGACGCGGCTCCCCGGGCTGCGGGGCTCCGCTCCCATTGGCCGGCCCGACCCACGTGACCGCGGGGGCGGGGGGAGGGGGCGGAGCCTCCGTCGGAATGTGTGGAGGAGAGCGTCCATGGAAGTGATGGGAGTAGTGGGCCATATAAGGAGCTGCACACGCAACACAGTGATAATACTCTGATTATCAACATGCATACTACACAATGTCTAGGATGCATAAGCGTGCTTATAAATGCTACAACACATGGATGAAGACAAGCACAAGATGGCCTGATTGGACGGACAATAACAACAAGATATATATAATATAATATAATATAATATAATATAATATAATATAACTGTCTGCATTCAAGGCTGTTCGGTGAACATTGTAGAGGTGACTGGGAGATTGGACTTTTGAATTTAGGATATTGTAGGAGACCAGTTCAATTATGACTGATATTGTTTATTGGTTGTTTGTGTTTTTATTTATATTAATTTTTTTGTTATTTTGTCTTTTCCTTTTCTTTTCTTTTCTTTTAATTTTTTTTATTTTTTTATTTTTATTGGTTATATATGATATGATATTGTGAGGACAGGACTAAATAAGCATTCTGCTTCCTCCTGTTCCTTCTCGAACACACTGTTTTGCTGTGTGTTTTATTTTTGAATGAGGCTGTTAAATTGTTTTGCTTTTTTTTATATTTTGCTTTTAATTTGATTGGGTTTAGTTGTGTTCCAGACAAAGCCAACTATAAACAATAAATAAACAATAAAGATGTGCAATATCTGTCTACCTCATAACCTCCTACCTGCTTTTTTTGCACTGTTTTTCTTTCTTTCTCTTACTGCACTATTTTTATTTTTATTCCAATGTATATACTGTTTATATTTTGTAATTATATATTTTTTTACTTGTTTTACCCTTTCGCTGCATGTGTGTGAGTGTGCTGCTGCACAAAGCGAATTCCCCCATTGAGGACAATCTAATAATCTAATTGCGTGCCTTTTCTCGTGTCTGTACACACAAATCCTGGGCAAGGTGGGACTATAATACAGTTGGAAAGGATGGATAGGCAGGCTTGGAGGCTGGAGGAGGGGAGGGGGGGGCAGAGCTGCGCATCTGTACACGCGTAGAAGAGGGAGGGATGGAGGGAGGGAGGGAGGAGAGACACGGAACAGGTCAAGACGAGGAGCGCGGCAGCAGCAACGCACGGATCCACACTGGGATGGGAAAATCAAAACGAAAGGAGTTATCCGAGGAGGACCGACGTGGCATGAAAAAGAGGGCTCGAGAGACGAGCTGCCGCATCGCTCCAACATGGAGGCGCAGCCACGGTAGCAGACGTTTAGAGGAGATCATTATTGTAGCCTAGCAGCATCAGCAGCATCAGCATCATCAGCATCATCACCACCACCACCCGTCCAGCTGAGCGGAGAGGAGGAGAGGAGGAGAGATGGTTTCCCAGGTTGTGCAGACCCTGCGTCAGGGAGTCTGGGCATCCCTGACCGGGGGCTGGTACCACGACCCGGACCAGAACAAATTCAACAACTCCTGCCACCTCTATCTGTGGATTTTCCTCCTCATGTTGCCCCTGTCTCTCCATCTGGTGAGTTGTGACTGGAGGAACGTGCCGTTCAAGGCCGCGGAGAAGGTGGTGCATGGTGGAGGTAAAGCCTCAATTATGGTTCCGCGTTAAATCGACGCAGAGCCTACGGCGTAACGGTGTGCGTCGCCGCGTGGCTTACGCCGTAGGCTCTGCGTCGGTGTAACGCGGAACCATAAATCAGCCTTAACGCTGTATCCGTGCGCCTGCTCGGATGTGGATGCTGCTGTCAGAAACACGAGGCTCTAGGAAGAAAGGGCACTGTCGCAGTGGTTTTTCCCTGCTTGTATTGACGGATACGCATGGCTGCTCCTGGATGTGACAGTGGTGGAGCTAGAATGCGTGAAACACTTTAATATTTTCATGTCATGGCCCTTGGGAGCAGTGCAACACAAGGCTGCATCACCCCAGTGATAACAGCGTGTCAGTTCAAGCTGCTTTTCATGAAGCCCTCACACTTTTTTTCTTTCTGCAGAACTTCAAATGAATCACACACAGGGAAATTAAACTCCTTTTCATTTTGAGGGACATCCTTTGTCTTCCGGGCGGGTACATGTGTAAAGTGAAGACTTGCTGCCGTAGATTTCAGGATTTGTGCTGTAGATACATTGTGTTCGTGTACCTAGAAACTTACCCATTCTTGTATAAATAATATGGAGGCAGAATAAATGATTCTGATGTGTGAATGGCACTTTAAACATTTAAGTCCTTTGCTACTATACTAAATCAGTTTTGAATCAGTGTGAAATACTCTGATCTCTATGTGAACAAAGCAAGTTTTCAAAATGTTAAGTAGTTTATGTTAAAAAAATCATGCATAGCACAAGATCAATGATAAAATAAGGCTGAGGAATAGCCAAATAGCAGTAAAGGCTGTGATGATATAAATCTGGGCTTGAAATCTTCGGTGTGTGGCGTCCAAACAGCCAGAATCTTCTCCAAAGAGGCATGACTCATGTATCAACATGATGCAAATGCTTTGTCTGTAATCCTCCTGTCCGTTTCACTGAGAAATTCCTCCCCTTGACATCAGTAAACTTCAATAATCCACCAATACGTCAATTCAGATCCAGGGCTTCGCTTCCCAGAGTCTGTAATGCCACACCAGCGACTATGTGACCGTTAAATGAGAAGAGATCTGCAGGTGCTGATGTGAATCTCTCTCGTCCACAGGCCCTGCCTCCTACTGCCATGGCCCTGAGCATCTACTGCACTTCCATCACTGTCTTCTTTGTCCTCATCAAACTGGCCAACTACCGGCTGCACCTGATGTTCGATGAGGGCGAGGCGGTGGTCCGCAGCAGCCTGTCCGACCTCAGCAAGGCTCAGGAGAAGAAAAGTAATGCTTCGGACTCCTGCCTGCCCGCCAACGTCAGGTAAGATCCTGAGAATCTGCTGTTAAGTAGCTGAAAATTACATACAAAGTGGTATTTTAGTTCTGCATGTCTCAGGCTGCTACACTGGCAGGTCATTCATAACAAAAACTAGGCCAGAGGGCTAAATCCCTAATGATACTGCTTAATTATTCACATGAAATGTACATTTAGGCCTGAGACCTCCTTTTAGAATAATGCAATAAAGTACAACTGAAGTCCACATCTTTCCGCCTTCATTCCCCTTTTTAGCTTCCTATTATTGTCCCTCCTCTTTTGCTTTGATATCAAGTTTCTCAGAAATGCCCCGCAGCTTCATTTCAACTAGATATCAGTAGTCTCAGTGCAGCTTTGATGAATGTGTGAACTAATCTCAGTGATTTTTATCTGTATAGAGACTATTTGAGAGAAAATCCATCACTTTTTCTTATCTGACTGTATTTCTTTGGATAAAGCATCAGACACAATCACAAGCATTTTTCACGCTCCCTCGTCATGTGTGACGCAAATACACAGCTGGACGCAATTTCACCTTAAAGTGATGTACTGACGTGTGGATTCCCACTGACCCTCCACCTTTAGGTCATCTTTATTTCATTTTTCTCGCATCTGTCATCGTTGTCTAATAGAAAGAGCAGCACAGTGCCTGACAGCGTTGCCATGGCGACACTGGCCCGGAAGCGCCCCAGTTCAGTGATCCAGGTGACAGTGAAACAGACCGAAACTGACCCGGGACTGATTGGGGTGGTGAGTGAAGACTCCAAGATGGACAATAGGAAAACACTTTGTTTTCTACCGCACTATGCCCAAATGTTTCCTTTTCTCTTCTCTGCAGGATTGTTCCAAGTCAGAGGAAGAGAAGGCTGTGGAAGGTGATGTAAATCGTTGTTTACCAATCTGTACCTCTTTAAGCAATAAATACAAGCACATTTAATGCAGAGGCCTCAACAAGGTTTAAGAGACGAATGATGAAGCTGAATCACAGGCGTCTTCTGTAAGATTCTGAAACATCTGCACAAAGCTGTGTGCTGCTGAATTATCTTAAGCAGAGCGTAAGATAATTCCACTGATTCTGAGTTAATTAATGTTTTTCTTCAAGATGAAAACACAGTGGAGCAAAGCAATGTAAAAGGAAAGTATGAACTATATTTATAAAAAAGAGTTATCTGCAGTAGAGCTGAGATGCTGAGATGCTTTTGCTAATTAATTAGTCTGACTGAGGAAAGTTTCTGATGTTAATATGAGAAGGTTCTGGGGTGGAGTAAAGTCTGACCCCTTCCCCCTAAAACCGGCCACTTTCAACAGAGCTCGTACAGACGTGGTGGAAAAGAGAGCTTGCACACTTATTTCTTTGGCATTTAGACTAAAAAAAGTAACAGGCATTTCCATAAGAAATAAAAAAACAAAAGCATTATAAATGTGTCCTATAAAAGGTCCCATGTTTTTAGAAGTGGTGATCTCAAGTACAGTTTCAGAAACTAAAATGCAAAGGAGCAAAATGAAAATTCTGTCTTTTAGTTTAATCCTAAATCCAAATGCGAAGTTTCAACACCGAATGCCAGAAGTGAAGTCAGGAGCAGACGCGTGGAGCTTCAGGACAAGGTTAACTAAACAACTTTTCACCAGTTTATTCCAACTATGTCAACAAACCATTTTCCACTTTGTTAGTTTGTTTTTTGAAATGTCCGGCATGTATCAATAAGTCCAGATTAGTCAGTCTTGTCCTCAAGTGTCCTCTGGGTTCAGCGGGATCACATGATTTCAGTTGGTTTAGAAAATAAATATCCTTTTGAGTATTTAAGAGACCATTGTCAAACTGTAGCTGTTATGTTGTTTTCTTTTTCATACGCTACAAGTTTTTTTCGGAACCAGCTGTGTTTTAAAAGTCAGCTTGATTTGTGACTTAAGGATAGAAGAGGTAAAGATGGATTGATTCACACTTTACAAGATCAGACAACAAAAGAAAGTCCGTGTTTGTTTTGCTGAGTGTTTGTCCAGAGTAAATTTAAGCATTGCTCAGGTTGCTTCGCATGTAAATAACACTGGTCCAGCTGCACCTCTGTTTAGTAAATACAAAGCAAGAGTTGTTAATGTGACATTCCGTCGCCAAGAGATTTGAACAAGGCTTCATAAAATAGAGGATCATTTTACATTTTCTGTCTTCAACTTTGTTGGATGGTATTTTTAGAGATCTCTCTATTTTTTAGAAAGCTTACTCGTCCAGGAAGTTAGAATGAGTCTGAAAGTGCACTTTCAGAGCAAAGACAGGGTGCAGAGACGCAGAAAATCCTGCAGAGTTTACTTTCCTTCCTAAGAAAGTGTGAGTTTGGATCCACACACATCCTGTCTGGTGTATTGTCAAAGCAATCACGGCCCTGTTTCCTCATGCACATGAAGGCATCTTAGACAATCCAAGTGGACAATTTCCTTCTCTGCAGACACGTCATTGTTGCAAATATGCTCAGACAAGTGCAGAACTCACAACGGGCCAACAGGGCCAGCTGACTGCTTCCAGTAAATTCATGACCTAATGCACCAGCGATTAGTCAGCCGATCAGACCCAGGGACATAAACACTGCAGTGCACTGCATCACCGGGTTGTACATTCGCACAAAATGTCAGTATTTGTTTTTAATAGCAGAGGGATGCATCAGTCTTCAGTAGAACGCTTGATGGCAGTGGGAGGATTTCTATTTCTTGTAAATGCAGTATGAATCGTACTGTATGTTATCACTGCAGGCAAAGAGAATACTGTATTTCTAAGGAAAGAACTTGAGGTCTAACCCTATTATGTTAGTACTTAATCAATATGACTACCCTCCAGGACAGGGAGAGCCTGCTGCAGGGGAGCGGCCTGCAGAGGGAAACCTGCACCCAAGTCCCGAGCCTTCTCCGGAGGATCTGTCCAGCCCCAACCCGGGCCAGGACGTCCCGCTGCTGCAGGTCCAGCAGAGGCCCCCCTCCCGCGTCGAGAGGGAAGAGACTTGTCCTGGATCTGCTAGCAGGATGCGGACTATGGATGTGAAAATAACTGAAACTGGAGCTGCGAACGAAGGAGTTGATCGTCAGAGCCGTCTGACAGAGAACGGTGGAAAACAACCAGAGCAGGAAAGGACGGCCGAGAAAGACTCGGACCCGGACAGAATTGAAGAGAAGGAATGTGAGGATGAAGAGGCTGCAGACGGGGACACGGCCGATGAAGGTTTACCACCTTCCAAAGGGAGTGAAGACGAGAGTGAGGAAGACAGCGAGGGGCTAAAAGAGGCTTCAGACGCCAACAACAACTCACTAGAGACCCAAAGGGATGGTGAGGACCAGAGCGCTGACTTCCCAGAACCTTCTGCGCAGGTGCAAACACAGAAAGAGCAGAATGTTTTCATAAAAAGTTACGTACTGTGATGTGGTATGGATTATTTAGTGGATCATGAGCAGAACTCTTCTCTTGTGCCTCAGGCTGAGCCAGTGGAGGAAACATACTGTTCTGACGAGATTGAGGTGGTCCTGGTAGATAACTCCGGCCCCGGTCCCACGTCAGCCCGCGTGGACGACAGCGACACAGTCAAGATCATCATCACTATGAGCTGTGATCCTCAGACAGCAGCTCAGCTGGAGGAGAGCGTCAAGCAGAGCCTGCTGGAGAACGCACAGGTCAGACACATCATTATTAATCAATCATTAACAACTGTTGCTCCGACGTTTACAGCATCGTGTTGGTCGTGGTGCACCACAGTAAATTCACTTCACCTCATTTCCTTTCAGTTTTTGATATAGCACCAGATCAAAACAAAACACATCCCAAGCAATAAACAAGTTTAATGCAGTTTAATTTAATACAATTCACTTCAGTCTCATAATAACCAAGTTACGTTCCATTAATGATCCAAATCAAACTATTTCAAATTCATATAATGCCAATTTATTATAAGTAAATTCATTAATTAACTGAAAAAAAACTAGAAAAACCTTCATTCTGAGTCAATCCCGATCATTCCTGACCGAGCATGAGCCAGCGTTGAAAATCCAACTTCCTGCAGAAGCCCACTGCCTTGTCCAGTTGGAGAGAGGTGAGAGGACAGGAAATAAATAACGAGATGGGTCAAAGTCACCCGGGCCAACCCTAACTGTAAGCTTAAAGAAAAAGGAGCGTTACTGGTTGGATTTTAAAGGTAAAACTGTGTCTGGGAGCACAAGAGTTCTGCTTTTGGAAACAATATGAACCACAATTGCGCTTCTAGTAAGAGAGAAAAAGGCTCTGTTGGGATGACATGGAACGATGGGGTTTTTGACATGTGACGGATGTAGGCCCCGATGGTTTTTGGACTAAAATAGTAACATGTTAAATCAAGCAGATGAAACTGATTACAAACTTGATTTCAGTAAAACACCTTCATGTGGTTGTCATCTCATCGACTGAAGACACGTGACTCTAACTCTAACTCTAACCTTCAGTTGAACTGCAAATCAAAGACGTTTGCAAACTTTTTGCTGATGATTTTGTAACGACCCCAGCAAACTACTATCTGATCCGCTGATGAATCTAAATGTCAAACCTCAGCTTGTCTGTGGCGTTGCTCCTCTCCTGATAAGAGAACGTCTGCACATCGAGGGGAGAATTTGATCATGTCTTCTCTTGTCACGTTTACAACCGACAGCCTGCAGAGTTTTTGTGAGAATAGCAGAATAGTCGTGAGAATTTTGGTAAGACTCCAAATGTGTGTAGAGGTCCAGATTCTTGAGTCTGGTCTCAGCCTTGTGGTGGCAGATGGTGACAGATTGTCCTTGAATAATGCATAAAGGTAGATGTAAAGTGATGTCATTTAAAGCTGAGTGCATGTGGATCTGCTTCTGTTTGCAAGGCTCAGAAGGATGCAGGGGAATGTCGCATCAAGATCCCCATCATCACCTTTGATTCCCCCGAAGAGGAGAAGCTGGAGGCGGAGGAGGGAGAGGAAGTGAGCGGCTCCGAGGAAGACATCACGCCGAAGCAGCAGCAGCAGATGACGAGCCAGAGCGAGGAGTTTCACTTGTGCAGAGAAACAACCAGCTCCGACTCCATCATCCTGGAGTGCTCGGACCCGGAGGACCAGGAGCGTCGCAGGCAGCAGAAGATGACGGACAGCTCGCCGAGCCCGCAGCTGACAAATGACAACAGCTCCTCAGGCATCGATGTGCACTCCCACCACGATGACTCCGACCCTCTGGAACCCAACGTAGATTCGCAAGGTTTCCTGCGTCTGCCGCGCAACGTGTGCCGCTACGGGCCGGGGGGAAGGACTCACATCCGAGGGCTGAGCATGGACAGCGGGAAAGATGCCGTCCTGCTTTCAAGCCGCTCACATAACACAGTAGGGCTGTTCGATTAATCGATTTTAAATCGTAATTGCGATTATGTAATTAGAACGATGTTAAAACGTGAAACTCGTAAAATCAATTTTTCACTTTTTTTTTTTTTTTTTTTTTTACCTTGTCTGCACACATATTAATGATTGATGTTTAGTTTAATTAGAAAATGTCTTGTTTTATTTTATTGGAAATATAACTTACTGTATGTTTTACAAGTGCTGATTTGCTGATTTTGTTTTCAGAGATAAAACTTTATATTTTATTATATTTTTTAAAACTTTTTTTCAACTTATTTTACAGAGTTTTGCACTTTATTCATTCATTTTTGGTTTAATAAGAGCAAAGTTTGCACTTAAAGCCCAATGGGGCAAATGTTCAATAAAAAAACAGCATATTTGAAATCATTTCTTTGCCTTTTGTCAATTCACAAAATTATCGTAATCGTAATCGAAAATCGGATTTTGAGAGAAAAAAATCGAGATTTTATTTTTTGGGCAAAATTGAACAGCCCTATAACACAGTGCGTCTCGAAGAGCTCCACTTCTCTTTCTGTCCCTCTGCTCTTGCCATCTCCATCTGTGTGTAAGATTAACTCACTGAGGTTTCCTCTTCTGCCAGGCCACCATGACCAGTTCCAAATCAGATCTGGAGGCGAAGGAGGGCCAGATTCCCAATGAATCCAACTTTCTGGAGTTTGTGTCCTTGTTGGGGTTCCTCAGTACGAGGGGGGCGGGTGCCGGCATTCAGGAGGAACGCCGTCCGGGGGACAAGGAGAGACCGGACGCTGAAGAACAAGGTGAACCCACCAATCTTCATTCCTGAGGATTGGTGTTTCTCGGCCCGATGAGCCGTAAAATGTGAAATGATCACCGTTGCTTGTTCTTGACAATTATTTTAGTCTACGCACGTTGTCTGTGGCGCTTTTGCTAATGCTGGCAGACCGTCGCTTTGACCAAGGAGATTAGATTAGATGAGCTCTTAATCAAGTTAAATTGATGAGTCCTCCTGTGGAGTTAAACCTGAAAAAAAAACCTGGATTCCTTCCAAATGGCCTTCTACAATTTGTCGAAAAAAAATGAAAAAGGCGCTGATTTACGGGAGTGTGTGATGGAAATTATGTCAGTCAATATTTTTATATTTTTTCTATATGTTTATGCAGTGCAATATTTAGTAAATTATACGTCCATTTAAAGCTTTTTAGATTATGAAATAGGATGTGTTTGTATGGCTTGGGTTCTTTATAACCGACTCTTAAGTCTTTAGCAAAGGTAACGAACAGGATGAAGCTCATTCAAACATACAAGTTTGCCACCAAGATGTGGTCAAAGTTGAGGCTTCAGATTGTTTAATGGTTTTGTTTTAGCTTAAGCTTTAGTTTTTATATCTAGTTTGTGGTTGTGTATCTTGCTTATGAAACCAAAACTATGAGCTGAAAAGTGATAAAATTGTGCTATAGCTCTGCTAAAAGTGTATTTGTATCTGCTTTGTAACTAATAACTACTTTGGATTATTGATTGTGTAAATATATTAACTGCTGCAGCCTAAATGACATAAACTGCAATTAATAGCTACAGCAAATGCATAGCATTTATGTTTTCTCGTTTGTCAGAAAATCAGGGTGAAACATGCAAACCAGACGAAACAATAGCAGAGTCCAACACTGACAACAAATCAGAGCGACCCAAACCGCCCAGTAGCCTGCCGACCAGCGCGCTCCAGACAGTAACGCCCACCCACATCCCAATAGTCTCTCCTGACAGGTGAGTGTGTCTGTTGCTGGAACAACACAGCTGGGTTCACAAACTTTTACAGAATTAATGGAGGCCATTTATTCGGGATTAGTAATGTGTAGGCGCTGCAGGGTTTCAACACTGCAACGTGAGCGCAGCAACTATAAAATCTTACTTAAATCATTTGCTGCCAGGAAATAAAAGAAGGTGAGAGGAAAACAATGAGTCATCCAGAAACAGCGAGAAAAGCTGCACTCTCGTATCTCAGCTCCAACGGCCGCGCTCTCGCTGCTGAAACAGATAAAGAAGCTGGAAACCAACACTTTATAAATAGTCACATTAAAAGGGAATCTATTTATATTTTACATCTAATCATTTTATAATTGTTTGTCTGGACAAATTGTTAGTTTACATCTCATAAAAATTCAAAATATACAGACTGCACCTTTTCACTTAACTTTTCCTTTTCAGAATCCCATAAAATGTAATCTCTGTTGAAAGTGAATATAACAAGTATATAACCTAAACATTTGAAATGAATAATCTTCCGAATCATACAGCACATTTTCTGTGACTGCAGGATCATTTATTCATATAAGTTTATGGATTCATATACTTTAACTCTGAAACTGTGTAAGCTGGGTTTACACTTTATCTTCAATTTGATCATTCAAGCTTCATTTAACAGTTAATGGAGGAAGTTGTCTCAAATATTACATCTAAGTCACAGTTTTATTTCGAATGGCCTAAATGTAGTTTAAAATGGAAATCAGCAATCCAGCAACAAGGACATATGGTGTTGCATCTTTGCTGAGTCGGGGCTGGAACAGCCTGATTTAACCCTTTGCTCGGGCCGACATCCAGCTGAATGTGTCTCCTCTCTGCAGCCCGCAGACGGACAGAGAAAAGGATCCAGACTACGATTCCCTGCCCTCGCAGACGTCTCAGTCTGAGAGCTCCATGCTGCAGGTCATCTGCAGACCTGAAGCTACCAACAAAGAAGAGGCCTACACCTTCCACACCGTCCACAGTAAGCAGTTATTTACACAGCAACGAGCACACAGCAAGGCAATTCCTTGTTGCATCAAGCTGATGTTTATGTAGCCACATGCTGCTTTGCTTAATTATTCATGTCCATTTATTCTTAGCAAAACAAGGCAGCAGCTGATGGTTTCAAAAATACCTACTAGATCAGGGGTCGGCAACCCGCGGCTCCAGAGCCGCATGCGGCTCTTTATCGCTGCCCTAGTGGCTCCTGGAGCTTTTTTTTTTTTTTCCTTTTCTCTTTTTTTTTCTTTTTTCTTTTCCTTCTTTTTTTCTCTATTTCTTTTTTCTTCTTTTCCTTTTTTTCTTTTCCTTCTTCTCTTTTTCTTTTTTCCTTTTTTAATCTCGACATTTCGACTTTTTTCTCGACATTTTGAATATTTTCTCAACATTTCAACTTTTTTCTTGAAATTTTGACTTTTTTTCTCGACATTTCGACTTTTTTCTTGTCATTTCGACTTTTTTCTCGTCATTTCGACTTTTTTCTCGACATTTTGACTTTTCTCGACATTTCCACTTTTTTCTCGAGATTGTCCTTCAACATTAATCTCGACAAGTGCATAATGAAAAAAACATTTTCCCCCAGTTATAACTAATATAGAAACATGCAGCATGTGTTGCCTTCATTCTAAGGCTTATACAAGACTTTTCATTTTTTGCGGCTCCAGACATATGTTTTTTGTGTTTTTAGTCCAATATGGCTCTTTCAACATTTTGGGTTGCCGACCCCTGTACTAGATGTATTCACATTTTCTTGGCATGAAACGAAGACGTACAGCTGTTCAGCCTCTGACGTCTGTTTGTCAAGCTGCATTATTGGTTATGACACATAACGTACCCAAACAGAAAATGCCTGACATGCCTCATGTCTCTGTTCGCCTCTTCAGGGGACAGACCTCGCAAGCTGTACGCAGAGAGGGCCCTCAACCTGCCGCTGGGGGCGGAGCTCATCACAGGCAACATGTGGTTCGCTGTCAAATCCTTTCACTTCACTTCGTTACTGTCGACTCCTGCATGTTTACGGCGTCGTTTCCATCTTCTGAACTGATTTCCGACCTGTGCATGCAGGATTGTTGTCCATACGGTGTTAACATGTCCCTGGTGTGTGTGTGTGTGCACATCTTCAGTGACCTGCTGTCCACTTCTTCCAACTCGGAGGGTCATGACGGGGGGGCCGGCGGTCCCGCCGACTGCCCTTTCCAGCGGCGCATCATCCCCGCCCACAGGCTGCGGCCGCGCAGGACGCACCCCGAGATCTTCCAGGTGTCCATCTGCTTTCTGTTTTTGTTTCCAAAATAACTCCCTATACTTATATCCGTAGCAGACAAAATAAAAGTAACACAATAATTAATCTTGGATAAAATTCTGTTTAATATAAACTCAAACACTTCACAAATGACAAAATATGAAATGTCTTTTCTTAACTATGTTTTCTTTCTGTTTATCTGTTATTTCTTGCATCGCTGTGGTTGATTTTATGTCGGTGTAAATGCTCTGTTCTTGCACGCGTGTCAGGAGGAGGACTCTTTGGATGAATCTTCGGAGACGTCCACTCAGGAGAAGCCGAGCAGGAAAATATATTACAAACTCCAGCTGTTTCCTGGAAGGTGGATCAACATTTTATATGACAGGCTCACCCTGCTCGCTCTTATGGACAGGTAAGACACACGCTCCACCTGCAGACCCTTTTGCCATGAAAAATATTTAAAATTTGCATTTAAATTATTTATTTAAATGCACTAGTGCCATATCTTTGGAAACAGGTGCACCATTCTGTGTTTCATGCACGTCTGTGTTGTTGTCACATCAGTGTCCCGTGTTTTGACCAGTTTAAATGTATGACGGATGACAATGAGTGCCGTTTGAATAGTTGATGGCCCTAATCTGCATTTTCATGCAATGTCTTTGTCAAGAAACCAGGATATTCTGGAGAATCTCGTTGCAGTCTTCATGGCCTTCCTCGTCTCCTTTCTGGGTTTTGTTCTTCTCAACCACGGATGCTTCAAAGACTTCTGGGTCTTCCAGTTCTGCTTGGTTATTGCCAGCTGCCAGTATTCCCTACTCAAGGTAAAAAAATACACACTGGTTTTTTATAGTTGGCACATACTGTATATAATATATTAATATACCTATTAATATATCTATCTATCTATCTATCTATCTATCTATCTATCTATCTATCTATCTATCTATCTATCTATCTATCTATCTATCTATCTATCTATCTATCTATCTATCTATCTATCTATCTATCTATCTATCTATCTATCTATCTATCTATCTATCTATCTATCTATCTATCTATCTATCTATCTATCTATCTATCTATCTATCTATGATCAATCAATCAATCCCAGGTCCACAACAAAGGTCTATGAGCTCTACATGTTTTAAAAAGATGGTAATTCAGATCATCTGAGGGACAGTGACTAAAGCTGCCGTAAAGATAGCAGACGTGTTTGACTTGACTTTAATATACTGGGACTGGTTTTGAATGTGAGTTTGAGAGATTCAGCTGCTCTCTTCTCTTAAGGGAATTACATCCCGAACTGTTCTAGCTGGCTTTCAGTCCTGTTAAAGTGATCTCATCTGCTTGGTAAAGCCATTAAAAGAAAAAAGCCTATTACGTGGATGTGTACGGAGGTGTAGATTCCTGATGTGGAGCAGAAGTAAGAGTGACCTGAGAGCTGCCAGCTCCTTCATGCTTCCGCTAACTTCCTCTCTGCAGCTTTTAGTGTCTATTTTCAGGTTCATACTCATGCAGGCTGAATTTGGGCTTCTGTGTGTCTTTCCAGAGTGTTCAACCAGATGCAGCTTCACCAACACACGTGAGTTTGTCTCTTTTCTACAATAACGACCAACTATTTCTGAAACACACATACGTTCATAAATAACTTAAATAACCCTTTAGGTCTCAGATAACTGGGTCATAACCCTGTGAAAACACATGAAAGAGCAGGGAATATTCACACGAACAGTGTTTGTAGTGTGATTTCCATCAGAATAAGGTGTGATTGGCGTTTCTGTTTGGATCTAGGGTCACAACCAGTTGGTGGCCTACAGCCGGGCGGCCTACTTCTGCATTTTCTGCTCTCTGATCTGGCTGCTGGAGCAGCTGCTGAGGAGGAAGGACCTGCCCGTCTCCACCCTGTACGGGGTAACCATCGTCTGCTACGACGTGCTGCACTTCATCAGAGACCTGCTCGTTGGTGAGAAGGAATACATGCATGTATGCATGCTTGTGTCAGACAATCACTTCAGTGCAGCATTCAAACAGCTTCTTATCCACGACAAATGTCTTAGAAATGTCTTGGTTTATACCTTTGACAGGCTTCACGTACTGCTTCCCGGTCACCTTCCTGGTGGGCCTTTTCCCTCAGATCAATACCTTCACCATCTACCTGCTGGAGCAGATTGACATGCACTTCTTTGGAGGAACAGGTTCATACATTTTTTTAAAAAACTTTTAATGATAAGAAAGATTTGTGTCGAGTAATCCAGATGCTGTTGGGATTTATAATGAAAAGCGATGTTTCTAGCTTCTACTGCAGGTTTGTGGCCCTGCTTTGATGCCTGTTTGCACAAGCTGTGTCACATGACTGTTTTATGTGTTTAAGACCTTTAAAAAGTTCATTTTATTTTTAAATAATATGAGTGTATTGTTTTTTATGAGTTACAACCTCAAACTGATTCTTTAACAGTTTTATCAACATAAAGAGGAAACAGGAAACATAATAACCTTAAAGTAGTAATCATTTTCAATTCTTTATTTTATCATTATCGATAAGAGCATATGAATCATAGAAGCAGCAAACTGGGGCTTTAGATATTCTTTTTAACTTGAAGATGCCTCCTTTAACAACTCTGGCAGTTTAGGAAATAAGGAAAGCGATTGCTGCAGTGGAGAAAGAGACTCAGCACATGCCCTATGTGGTTCTACTGAAATAATCAGCAAATAATAATTAGTGTCTTTCCAAGATATGGAAGTTACCCATGCCCCCTGCACTAAACATCTGCAAAACATCTGAATCGTCGCACTTTTCATTAGACAGAAATCTAGTTTCATGTATGAATGTTAGATTTGTCAGACAGCACTATTGTTTTCCAGCGCTTCAGTCCAACTTAAATGGTCCACCTTAAATGGGCTTGGGCCCAGAGGGTGTTGGAAGTGTTTCTGTTTCTTTTTAATATGGTTTTTCTTTACATTGCTGAGGTTAAATTGTTTGGTTGTCTGATGGTTTCTGAGCCACAAAACGGTTTCCACAGCTGAGTTATTCTGTTGTCGCTGTGCAGCCTGAGGGCCCGCAGATCACAGGATTCAATGTTGGTTTTCACTTGTGAAAATGAATCTTTTACTGCTATTACGCGCGGTAAATTATTAAGTCTGCCTAGAATTATTCGTTCATGAAAAGCAGTATTTTCAAGGTGTAAAACATGCAAGAGTTCAGCAGAGAGGTGAACTTTTCCCCGCCTTCACTTCTCAAAGCTTTGTGTGTTACAACCTTTTTATTTTATATATATAGTTTTGGCATCAATATTTCAGCTAATTGATGATTTTCATATTACTACATTTGCACAGTGTCCAAGGTTAAGTATGTGGAGCCCCTGTGAGTTAAAAAATGGGCTGAAAAATCGTCCCCACTCGGTGTAAAGGTTTCTTATTGGTCCTATGATAAATCCCCCACATTGTTTGTACTTGAGTTCATTTCATACTGGTATAAAATGCATCTAATCTATCAGGAGGTTCATATGAACAGGAAGAAAACCTGCGTTACCTTCCATCCATCATCTTGCATCCAACCTCCACTGTTATTGATCACCGGGCCACCAGTTTACTCTGGAACCGTCTCATAATGGGACCGTCTTTTAGGCATTGAATTTCCAACATAAGCCCCACCTTGTTGGCTGGGAAATGTAAACATGTTGATCTAATTTATGCTTGCATCCTTGCTCTGATTTGTGTGCCTCAGCTGCTACGAGTCTCATCTCTGCGGTCTACGGCCTCCTCCGGAGTCTGGTCGCTCTGTCTCTGCTGTACGGCTTCTGCTTCGGCGCGCTCAAGGTAGGAACCAGATGAGCAGAGAACATCTGTGAAACGCAGTCTAGAGCCTTTCTAGGGGAGGCAGCATCTGTGGCAGGGACGCTACCAGGCTGAACAAGCTGGTGAAGAAGGCCAGATGTGGTGGGGACCGGGTTGGACAGCTGAATAGAGGATGGGGAAAAAACTGGCGGCCATGTTGGCCAATCCCTCCCATCCACTGCTAATCGAGCTGACGGGATGAGAAGCATAATTCAGCCACAGATTTGTCCTCCCCCGTCAGAGCACAAAGAGATTTGGACAGTCATTTATTCCAGCTACACTCCGACTCCGACTGGAGCTGATGTGGAGTTGTTAGGCTAACTGACTTGGGACTTTTATCTGCACATGTTGCACTTTAACAAACTACTAGCAACTACCAGCACTTCATATTTATTAGATCAGCAGTGTGTTTATATTTATTTATTGCATTGCCAACTCTGTTTTTCTGTTTGTCTTCCTCTTTTTAAATTCCATGAGCTGTTTGACAACTGATTTTCCCCAGAGGGGACAATAGAGCTTTCAATCAATCAATCAATCAATGAATTTCCATGCTTGTGGCCATCCACCTGTAGGAGTAGAAGAGGAAGGCATGCAGATCAGAGATGTTAAAAGTGTTTATAGTCATTTTTCCCAGTGACAATGCAAGTTAAGGGCAAAGAGGGCATGATTTATTTCTATGATTAGTAGTGGTGTAAATGTGTGTGTTTGCGTGAGCACAGGAGCCGTGGGACGAGCAGCACACGCCTGCCCTGTTCTCTGGGTTCTGTGGGCTCCTGGTCATCTTCTCCTATCACCTGAGCAGGCAGAGCAGCGACCCGTCCGTGCTGCTGTGAGTATCACCGAGCATGAGTCCAGGTGGAGGGAATGTTATTCATAAAGCTTTGATGGAAAATGCTGATGCCGGCTGTTAATTATGAGGTTAAAGCAAAAATAAACACAATTCAAGAGTTTACGATATGAATTTAAGCAGTAAAAGGCTAAATAAAAGAAAATATTTAAAATTCATATGTGATTTTCTCCTTTTGTCACCACTATCTGTTGTCACTAAACTCATGTTCACTACATCCTGCATGTGCAACATTTTTACGTGCAGATCTCTGATCAAGTCCAAGGTCATGCCGGCACTTGTGGACAGTGAAGAAGAGGAGGAGGAAGATGCAGACATTAAAGATCCACTGCCGGAAAAACTGCAGAACTCCATGGTAATTATGGATTAAAACATAAGTGAATGGATGAGATATGAGATCTGTGTCAACAGTCGTTATCAGCCGGTGGACGAGTGAACGCGCTACCAGACTCCTCAGAGCATTACTTGAACAATCCCGCCCAGAGCTTGGTAATTATCACCTCACAATCGATTCTCATAAACACTGTGCACCTGTGAATGCAAGTGCGAGAGCAGACTCCATTAAACGCAGCGTCCTCAGTGAGATTAGGAGGCGTTTGCTGCCGATTAGTGCGTGTGATTACAGGGAATTATGCATCCGCAAACACAAGCCCGCCATCACTTCTTAACGGAGATTATGAAGCTCTTAAACCGTCTCAAGCTGCTGTGTCTTTGATCACTAAAAACTGAAGGCTCATCATGATTTGAGAGAAATAATCACACTTAGATGAGCCTGATGCGTACGTGTGCGTTTCCACGTGGATTAATGAGCGATTGCATCTCTGCCTGTGCTCCTCCTGTGCTCCGCAGAAGGAGATCCTGCTGTCGGATGTCATCATGTGCTCCGTGGCTTACATCCTGACCTTCGCCATCACGGCCAGCACCGTGTTCCTCTCTCTCAAGGTGACTTTTCAGCTTGTTTCCCACTCTCCTCTGCAGCCTTTTGCTTTAAACCAGGGGTGTCAAATGTGCGGCCCGTGGGCCGCATGCGGCCCTAGAGAGATTTTCATGCGGACCGCGAGAAGTTTCCAACGCAAAAAAACGAAATGTTAATATACTAAAAAGCAAGGCATAAATAATTGCCATGAATCGGAGCATATCCGATAATATATTTCTTCTACAAATCCATCGTTATTCCACAAAGAGAGCAGTTTTCGACATTTTTTTTGTTTTCTAGAATGCATTTGCCGATTTTATTTCTTTGTAGACGGTCGTTTATTTTTATTAACTGACTACTATTATATATTTTCACAGGAAAAATATCACTGCTAAAAAAGATGATAGAAGATATTCGGAAAATTTCAGTTTTGAATACGAGGATAGTGACAAAGTAAAACGGTTAAAAGAGAAGTGCTGACTTTTTCGGCACACTGGCGTAAATATCTGCGCCAATTTTTAAAAATAAATACACTTAATTGTACTGGAAAAATCTCTAAATCACAAAGAAACACTCTTGGATGTAATAAGAAAGATTTTGCTTTTAATCAAATTTCCTATAAATTTCAAGAAAAGATCCTGAAGAAATATATTTTACATAATTAGAGTGTAAACAAAGTGCATATTTCCTTTAAAATTAACTAAACTGATATTGGATTAGATAACAATAGTAAAAAAAAAAGAATTAGAAAAAAACATTTTCGCACCGTTTTTGTTATTTTGAGCGTGCGGCCTGCGAGAAAACAAATAAAAAAAACAGTGTGAAAAAAAATCAAATCCGGCCCACCAAGCAAAATGAGTTTGACACTCCTGCTTTAAACTCATGCAGTAACGGCTCTTCCTCTTCCCGTTGATTGTGCTCCTGTCTGCAGCCTTTCGTCACCATCGTGCTGTACGCTCTGGCGGGGACGGTGGGCTTCGTCACCCACTACCTGATCCCACAGATGAGGAAGCATCATCCTTGGCTGTGGATCTCCCATCCCATTCTCAAAACCAAGGAGTACGACCAGTTTGAACCCAGAGGTTTGCAGGCCTGCTATATATGGACAGCATGTTTAAAATTGTTTAAAAATGTTCTACAGTCTACATCTTGATTGAAAAATGTGCTGATTTAGCAGAGGTGGTCATTATTTTGTTTATTTATTTTATTGGCGTGGCTGTAGGGATGTTCATGATGAAAGATCTAAGCAACTACCGTATTGGCCCGAATATAAGACGGTGTTTATTGCATTGAAATAAGACTGAAAAAGTGGGGGTCGTCTTACATTCGGGGTCTAGACATTATACACATTCACAACGCTATCTTTAAAGCGAATGCTAAACTTAACTCCCCAGGCCAAAGCCAACCCCTGTCACGAAGAAGAAAAATAAAAATAGTGTTTGCACGAAGAAGAAAAATAAAAAATAGCCGTAAGAAAGAAAAGAGAAGAAAATAAGAGAAGAGACAGAAAATTGAGAAACGTAGCGACAATCTGGAGAAAAGTGGGTGGAAGATCGGCAGGTGAACCGGCAGCTGAGGAGAAGTTATGATGCAAACTTCAACAAAGATGATGATTTGAACGAGGCAAAATAGCATGCTTTTTCTCTCGGATATATTGTTATAATCATTTGTTTCAGATGTACTGTAATTATTTTCTGTATAAAAATTGAATTTGGTGTTCAAAAAGTATTTTTTCAAACTTGAGTCTTGAAAAAGAGGGGGTCGTCTTATAATCAGGGTCGTCTTATATTCGGGCCAATACGGTAATTGGTTTTCCTTTATATAAAATGCACGTACAGTTATTGTATAATCTGGTCCTTAAATGATGAATCTTTTTTATCAATATTCTACAGCATCATGTTGCTTTTACTAAGTTGTGTCTGGAGGAACCCTGTGGGAACTCCCTCTTGGCTCTTGTGTTACAGAGGATGCCGTGCTCATGTGGTTTGAGCGTCTGTACGTCGGCCTCCTGTGCTTCGAGAAGTACGTGGTGTACCCCGCCATCATCCTCAGCGCCCTCACCAATGACGGCTTCGCCCTCAGTCACCGCAAGAAGCTGGGAATCCAGTGAGTGGACACATGCGGCTCCAAAAAATACAAAAAAGCACGTAGTACCTCCAGGCGTGGGGAGGGAGGTGAATCGCCTGTTTTAACTCGTCTGTGCTCGTGTTTGTGCCGCTTCCAGCTGTGACGTCCTCCTGACCACGGTAGCTGGGCTGAAACTCCTGCGTTCATCCTTCTGTGATCCCAGCTTCCAGTTCCTCACGCTCCTCTTCACGCTGATCTTCTTCCACTTCGACTGCCCGCACGCCTCGGAGAGCTTCCTGCTGGACTTCTTCATCATGTCTATCGTCTTCCACAAGGTAGAAGAGCCGGCCCTAATGGCACCGAGAGCATCCGTCATGTTACAGGGAGCCTGATCTGTTAATCACTTGAATTATGGGGACAAGAAACCACTCAGACACAATTCCAATAATTTAGAGTGCTGCAGCACATTTGATAGTCTTTGTGTAGATAGAGTTCATGAAGACGCACTAGGATCCCATCTCTCATCCATCTCCAGTATTCAGTTGTACATTTGCAATAATCCCGTGAAGGTAGGATATTGCTTTCACAAAGACTTCCGACATTCCAGAGTCTGAAGATGCTCCATTTCCTCCATCTTGCAATCCATAGACCGAAACACATCCCTGATGTCTGAGCTCACTGAATGTGCTTTGAATAGAAACAGCATTGAATAAACTCCACCAGACGTGGCCAACTGGCCGTGGAAAGCTCCATCTTTGCTCTTATTCCCTCCTCCAAGAACGAGTCCTCCATCGCTGTTTAACTTATTAAAACCAGCCCGAGTTTGTCATTATAACATTTGTTAATAATTGTTATAGGAAGGTTTCAGCCAGTGCAGGAACTGCGTCCTCGGTGTCGCTCATGCAGCCTCTGGACTTGTGCAGAAATGACACGTGCACCAAAACTACGCAAGAACCCTGAATGAAAGGCAAAAACTTCAAAAGCACAATATGTCCTCTTTAATCTTCAAAGATAAGGAAAACAGCATCAAGGTGAACGGGGGAAACAGGAAACAAGTGTGACATGAGAAATCTCTCCGTCCCTGAGTTAGTCGGGACAGTTTTGTGCCTGACGTGAGGATTTATCGCTGACCTTTTTAAAGTGAAATAAAACACCACTAAGTGTACACCGGGGGCGGCTTTATTCCTCACAGGGAGCCTGTAAAAGCAGTTTGCTCTTCCCTCAGTTTCCCTGGAGGGGCGTTTGCCAAGTTTGAGAAAAGTTTCTGCCGCAGGAAATCAGCAAAGAACCAAATCTGTTAAAAAACAAACAAAAAATGCTCCTCAGGGAAAACTGTCCTTCTCCTTGAGAAGATTACATGTTTGTGTACGTTTCAGTGCTGATACCCACTGCTGCTAGATATTGTTGGCTATTTTAAATGTCAGGATGGGCCTCACACCAGCCCGACCCACTGAAAACATCTAGTGTGTGAGGATCACAGAGCAGGTGGAAGAACACAGACCCCACCCCTCACATCGTGTGTTTCTGTTTGTTTCCAGATGCGCGAGCTGTTGCTGAAGCTCCACTTCATCCTGGTTTACATCGCTCCCTGGCAGATCGCTTGGGGCAGCGCTTTCCATGCCTTCGCTCAGCCGTTCGCCGTGCCTCGTATCCTTCCTCCACGGCTGTGTGTGTGTGGGTGTGTGTGTTTGAGGGCTTCGCTTCCCCACTGCAAAAAATCTAAATCTTAACAAGAATATTGGTTTTATTTCTAGTTAAAATGTCTAATTTTTAGTCAATCTCATTACACTTAAAACAAGACTCATCACTGGAAAAAACAACAATAATAAGTAGAAAAATCTGCCAGTGGAAGTTTTTTTGCTTGTAATGAGAAGATAAATCTTGTCCCACTGGCAGATTTTTCTACTTACTTCAAGTGAAAATTTACTTGAAACAGGTGAAAATTGTCAAATAACAAGTTATTTTTCTGGTAATGACTCTTGTTTTAAGTGTAATGAGATTTTTTGACTAAAAATTAGACATTTTAACTAAAAATAAGACAAATATTCCTGGTAAGATTTTGAGTTTTTGCAGTGCCCTGTTTGTGTTTCCTTGACCGGTGTGTGTGTGCAGACTCAGCCATGCTGCTGCTGCAGACGCTGCTCACCACCGTCTTCTACACCCCCCTGGCTCCCTTCTTGGGCAGCGCCGTCTTCATCTCCTCTTATCCGCGACCCATCAAGTTCTGGGAACGAAACTACAAGTAAGGCCTCGACTGAGCGCATCAATGACTGAGCGAGTCTCTCACAGAAACCTGTGGGTCCACATCTAAGACATTTAGTTAAACTGCTGATTAATAAATAACAAGATATTTAACCCTGAAATGATTCAGTGAACCTTCTCAGCTCTGAACGACCACATCAAAGACACATCCTGTGGATGTGTAACACGTTACTGTGTTTCACATTATTACTCTGCAGGACATGAACAAAGCTGTCAAATGTAGATGTTGAACTCTTTGCGGCGTCCTGCAGACAGAGAGACTTTATCCAATAACACAAGATCTTTGGAAAAAGATTGAAGCAGCTCAGGATGGAAATAAAAACAAAAGCATGGGAACGTGTGCTGCTCTCAGAGCTGATGGGGGTCCCCCAGCAGGCTGAGTGTAACTTTATTTTGTCATAAACAGAACAACTTTAATATTTAACTGATGCATTTCAGCTTGTTGTCGTGATAAAGCGCTCAGGCCCAGCCATTATTATAGCCACAAGCTGAGTGTTGCAGTCTTGACTTGTTAAGATATTCCTCCTCTCTCCGCACTTTGAAAGTAGGTGAATAATAGAATACAAATATTTAAAACAGTGCTGTTTAATCAGTTTTGGAAATTTATCAACTTGCAGTACTTACATTTATATTTTTCATGTCTTTTTTTTATTCTGAGGGAGAAACAGGCCACATCATCGTTTATAACACAGAGTCTCTCTGCGTCCCGTTACTTATTGAAGTCTGTTTCACTAAGAGACTTCCAAAAATACTCCTGCAGCTTTGTTTAGCAACTCGCTCATGTATTATATATAGAAGTGATGCAACAGAATAAGTTGCTCCCGGTGTGTGTGGCTGTGGAGTCACGTGGCGTGTGCAGATCTGGAGGATTTCCAGGAGACCAGACGCTGCGTGTGTTTACAGCCTGATGTGTTTGCACGTGCATGTGCTCTGTCACAGCGTTTACCGTCTTTTCTCGTGTTCCTTGTAGCACGAAGCGAATTGACAACTCAAACAGCAGACTGGTGTCCCAGGTGGACAAGGAGACAGGTGAGTCCTTTCTATAGTCACATCTTTACGATGCTGCATTTGTTATCCAGACATATTGGTTGTTAAAGGGGACCTATTATGAAAAACAGGTTTTCTCTTGCTTTAACATATATAAAGTGTTCTCCCCTCAGCCTGCCAACTCAGAGAAGGAGGAAAGCAAACAAATTCTGCAGTGTCTGTACAGCCGCCCGGATGAGCCATCCAGTGTGATGTGGATCTACGAGCCGTTCAGATTCTGCTCCCGTTGTTACATAACAACGGGAGCGATTTACATCGGTTGGCTTCCGATGCGTGAAACCACGCCCACAACTAACTCTGCCGGCCGGAGCTTCCGCCATTTTTTCGTAGCGGTGTATTGCGTCATTCAGGCAGCCAATCAGCACAGTGCCTCATTATCATAGCCCCGCCCACTCAGAATCCTGCATAGATAATGAGGTTAGAGACTGGGATGCTAAAGACATGGCTCAGAGGCTGAATTTCTAATTTATTTAGCAAAAACAATCAAAATCTTGTTTTTAAGACATTCAAGGCCTGTTTAAAATAGGTATTAGATGCCATAATAGGTCCTCTTTAATCTCTAAGTATAGAAAAATCAGCTTCTTCCTCTCTTGCAGGGTGTGATGACAACAACCTGAACTCCATCTTTTATGAGTACCTGACCCGCTCGCTGCAGCACTCCCTGTGTGGCGACCTCATGCTGGGCCGGTGGGGCAACTACAACGCCGGGGACTGCTTCATTCTGGCCTCGGACTACCTCAACGCCCTGGTGCACCTCATCGAGATCGGCAACGGCCTCGTCACCTTCCAGCTGAGGGGTCTGGAGTTCAGGGGTACGCTTGCAGCATCCCGCCCTCCAGTTCAGTTTCACTGTCAGCTCTAACGGCATCCACGCGTGTCTTTACGTCCCAGGTACGTACTGTCAGCAGCGAGAGGTGGAGGCCATCACCGAGGGCGTGGAGGAGGACGACGGCTGCTGCTGCTGCGAGCCGGGCCACTTGCCTCACATGCTGTCGTGCAACGCCGCCTTCAACCTGCGCTGGCTGGCGTGGGAGGTGATGGCCACCAAATACCTGCTGGAGGGCTACAGCATCAGCGAGAACAACGCCGCCACCATGCTGCAGGTGTACGACCTCCGGAAGCTGCTCATCACCTACTACCTGAAGGTAACGCCTGCAGCACCCGCGACACGGCGGCACGTGTGCCGGCTGTGGAAGTTCCTTTACCGCTTACTCACACTCAAATCTTCTTTTCAGGTCTGAAACAGATCCCAACAATAATAGCTGGAATGTAGGGAGTTTAGTCCCAGTGAGTAGACAGTACTCGAGTTGTAAAAAGAAATCAGGGGGGATGGTGGATTTTATCATATGGGGACAGATAATTTGTGCTGATTACAAATAATATAATATGTTACAAATAATAGCACTGACCAAAACACCTGCAGAAATACTGCAGGAATGACATAGCAGCAGTTAAATGCAGCCTTCTGTAAGCTTTAAATATCCACTGGGCTTACATCAAATACATCAAAACACAACAATAAAAAACACTTTTCTGAACTTATCAATATGACTCTGTCCTTCACAGGATAAGTAACATGGATCACTGCAAAAACTCAAAATAAGAATATTTGTCCTATTTCTAGTTAAAATGTCTCATTTTAGTAAAAAAATCTCATTACACTTCATTTCCATCACTGGAAAAAACAACAATTTTCACCTGTTTAAAATAGATTTTCACTTGAAATAAGTAGAAAAATCTGCCAGTGGAACAAGATTTTTTTGCTTGTAATGAGAAGTTAAATCTTGTCCCACTGGCAGATTTTTCTACTTATTTCAAGTGAAAATTTACTTGAAACAGGTGAAAATTGTCAAATAAGTTATTTTTCTGGTGTTATTTTTCTGGTGATGACTCTAAATGTTGAAATAGCAGTAAAACCACATTCATTGATGAAATGACATAAGGGATGGAAAGGAGGGATGGCAGTTTTACAGGGGGGATGATTTTGACTGTTTTTATTTCAGGGGGGATGCCATCCCCCCTCATCCCCCCTCAACTCGAGTACTGTGAGTAGATGAAGTAAAACTATAATGATGTAATTTCAAACAGATGACATCAACTGGACGCTGTAGTGATGATTTGATGGAAAAGCAGAATCCATGAAAAGGAGAAACTCAGAGAGTCTTTTTGGATGATTTTGTCAACAAATGCAGGAATATTTAAAAAAGAAAGACTTGAATTAATTAGCATATTTCTCTTTTTGCAGTGAGAAATGTAATAAACAAAGAATGTGGAATGTCAAAGCTGAAGATGTGACCTCTGATCCCTCAGATGATGCTGCATTAAGAGCTGTAATCATCATCATCAATCAACAGCTGATGTAACTACATAAAAGAGTTCACAGTGGAAAATCTGTCAAACATTAGAAGCCGCAGCTATGCTCACAAATGCCTCTGAAAACTTGACGTTAACCCTCTTCAACATCCCTGGGTGCAAAGGCATCTGGGATGGATCGTTAGATACTGGAAACATGTTCTCCCATCAGATGAACCGCTATTCCACATGTTTTTGGGGGGCAGTTAGATCTGAACCCAAGACAGAAAGCATCATCCAGGAACAAGTGTTAAGGCCGGGGGTCTGGCATGGTTCATAGTCGTACCAGTGCTCTTGGCAAAGCTCATTTACACTTCTGTGAAGGTCGCATTCATGCAGGAAAGCAAGGTTTTAGAGCAAAATATGCTGCCTTGAAAACAAACATAGTTTCCACATCCATGTGTTTATCAACAAGACAAAGCAAAACCACATTCTGTACACAAGCCAAAAGCATGACTGAGGAAGGGAAGGCAGCGAATATGGGACTGGTGTATTTTTAGAAAAAATGGCAAGATTACGGAGTGGAAAAGGCTTTACTTTCCTATGTATGTATGTTTTTAATGCATGTATTTATTTATCTATTTATTTACAGACAGTATATGCTGGATGTGAGAATTGTTTGTTTTTCCACATCATCCCATTTTTGTCTGATATAGTTTTGTAATTCTGGGGTTGTATTTCCCGATTCTTACATTAGTTTTGCATAAATTAGCACAAATGTACGGTGACCACAAACTCTTAGGTTTGCTGCTGAAGTTTGTCCCTCCTTACAAGTTGTAAGTTGGCTTACTTATCTTTGTGATAGACACAACACAAACATCTGAACAGCTGCTGGACGGCTGGTCATGAAACATGTTCTGTTATGAGGTAAATGAGTCTCCGCTCACCTCATTAGTGCAGTTATTGGTTGGAGCTGATGCTGTATTTCCCTCAAAGGTTAATGCCTGACTTTGTGAGGTTATCTGCTTTAAAGTTTGATAAGTTCTTCCTCCAATCATGCAGAGCAGTATAATCCTAACTAACTATGATAAAAAATGAAATATTCCACTTGTCTCGACGGACTGGAAGCCAAAAGGTTAAGTAATTTAGTAGGCGGTTAAAACTGCAAGGATCTGCATAAATCCCAGCTATGAGTTCCAGCTCAGCAGCAGCAGGTTCAGACGGGGTCAGCAGCTAAAACACATCTCCATATGCACAAGTGCATTTCTGATTTTGTTCCCTCGTGTGCAGTGTTTTCTTCGTCTCCAGACTTACTCCTCCTTCTCTGTCCCTCCCGCTCTCAGAGCATCATCTACTACCTGGTCCACTCCCCCAAACTGTCCACCTGGCTCAAAGACGCCGCCGTCCAGGAGGCGCTGCAGTCCTACACCAAGTGGCACCACATCGAGCGTGACCCTCAGGTCTTTAGCGTGAAGATCGATGAAGACTATGTTCATTGTCTGCAGGGGGTGACGCGCGCCAGCTTCTGCAACGTCTATCTGGAATGGGTCCAGTACTGTGCTGGGAAGATGGAGACGGTACATCACTTTAAGATTCGTAGGCGCAACATGTCTGATATTCTGCACAAACGAGAAGTTTGCAAAATGTTCTGTGTACAGTGACACAATACTGCAACACAGCGTCGCCAGAAATGCATCGTTTCTTCTTTGTCGACGCGAACCATCATCTTCATCAGTGTCTGCATTTGTGTCCAGCCTGTGGAGTGCGATGAAGACTCCCCTCTGGTGACTCTGTGTTACGCTCTCTCCGTCCTGGGGAGGAGATCTCTCGGCACGGCGTCTCACAACATGTCCAACAGGTAAACGAGAGCAACACATTTCAGTCACGGGGAACATTCACACACACTCAGGGTGTGTTTTAGCAGATATTACTAAACTACTGAACTAAAGTTTCAGACAGGAAACAAATCACAAAGGTGTCGAAAACTTCCATCTGGTTAATGTGACTTTGGATGTAAATATTTAACGAGAGACGTTGGTTCTTATTTGAGAGGAGGAATATTCCACATTTTTATTCATATTTGGCCTATACATTAGTGTTGGTTTGCTTGCATTTCAAGTCTCAGAAATTGTTGTCAATCAAGGTAATTATTCTTGAGAATCAGCCTTGACATTTACTGATATATTTACTGAAGTAAATAAACCAGTAATACGCTGTTAAATATCCATTATCACAGTTGATTTATTTAAAAATGTTGTGCTAAGATGTGTTTCCCTCAGGCTCACATCTAAAAACATTTAAATATCTGTTTTATGTTGTTATTTATGTTATCTATATAACAAGCTAAATGTACAGTGTTGTTTAAGAGCAGGATGAAGTTGACTTTTGCTTGCAGTTGCACGGACGCACCAGCAGAGGGCAGTAGCAGCTAAACCCATTATACAAACACAATTCTGTCTCTGCAATCAAATTACTTGTACAGGACTGTCTCAGAAAATTAGAATATTGTGATAAAGTCCTTTATTTTCTTTAATGCAAAAATGTCATAAATTCTGGATTCATTACAAATCAACTGAAATATTGCAAGCCTTTTATTATTTTAATATTGCTGATCATGGTTTACAGTTTAAGAAAACTCAAATATCCTATCTCAAAAAATTAGAATATTCTGGGAATCTTAATCTTAAATTGTAAACCATAATCAGCAATATTAAAATAATAAAAGGCGTGCAATATTTCAGTTGATTTGTAATGAATCCAGAATGTATGACATTTTAGTTTTTTTAATTGCATTACAGAAAATAAAGGACTTTATCACAATATTCTAATTTTCTGAGACAGTCTTGTATTATGACCTGTACATTTGAGGTAGTTTGTATTAAAAATGGGGAAAAAAGACTTAATTATCTCACCATTCACCCATTCTCGTCTCCTTTCTTTCCCTTTTCCCATAAACTCCCTCCTTCCTCCAAAAAGCCTGGAATCCTTTTTGTACGGTTTCAACACCCTGTTCAAAGGCGACTTCCGCATCGCTACAAAAGACGAGTGGGTTTTCTCTGATCTGGACCTGCTTCAGAAGGTGGTGGCTCCGGCGGTCAGGATGAGCCTGAAGTTGCATCAGGTGAGGAGGTCTTTGAGCTGTGTTGCAGAGCCGCTTTTCTCAGAAGCATGCTTCTGTCTGCATTGTAATGACTTTTCATTTCTAAGATTTTGTTTCCAAGAACTTTGTGAGTTCAACAGAAATGTTCTTTTAAGTCCAGTGACATTCTTGATGACTTTCTTACCCTGCAGGATCACTTCACATGTCTGGAGGAGACGGAGGAGGCGTCTATCTTGTACGAAGCCATCACAAACTACCGCAGCAGCCTGGTAATCTGCCACGAGAGTGACCCCGCCTGGCGCAAGGCCGTGCTCTCCAGCCGCGACACGCTGCTCACGCTGCGGCACATGATCGACGACGGCACGGACGAGTACAAGATCATCATGCTGTATAAAAGACACCTCAGCTTCAAAGTCATCAAGGTAACAGAGATGGGATGTTTGGGTTTTGGCCACGCTCTCCCTCTTCCAAATTAATGACACTTTTTTAAGGACAAAATACCTTTTAAAGGGGACATTATGTAAAAAAAAATGCATGAGAGGATAGATTGGTCTCTGAAATAACCACCAAGATAAATCTGCAACAAGGTGACCATGTCTCGGATATCTGGCCATCATGTATTCATGTAACAAACATCTATTAATCTCACTTACGATATATAGAAATCATGTACAAAGTTTTCTGTGATGATTAGAGATTTTTATTTGAAACCTTTTCACTTAATGAGCGGTTGAGATTCAAAATGCTGAAGTTCTGGAGACGTGTGCATGCACGTGTATATTAACAGGAAATCGTCCGTCTTTGATCGTCCAGTTTCACCCAGTTCATTTTAAATGTTCGTGTCACGTCATGTACGTTGCACTGGAACATGAACACTAGAGGGTCAACGTAAATGACCTATAACGCTTATTGCTGCTCATCATCTTCCTTTTTAAAGGGGACCTATTATAATATCTAATGTCTATTTTAAACAGGCCTTGAATGTCTTAGAAACAAGCTTTTGATTGTTTTTGCTAAATAAATTAGAAATTCAGCCTCGGAGACATGTCTTTATCTTCCCATTCTCTAACCTCATTATCTATGCAGGATTCTGAGTGGGCGGGGCTATGATAATGAGGCTCTGTGCTGATTGGCTGCCTGAATGACACGATACACCGCTACGAAAAAATGGTGGAAGATCCGGCCGGTGGAGTTACACCGTGTCCTAACTGCATGCGATGCGAACGAGCGTCAGCGACAAAATCAATTCCATTTCTTTATTTTCTATTGGACTGTCCTAACGGGCTGCAGCGCTGCGCAGCTCGCCATTTTGAGCTGAACATTTGTCGGACGCCCTGCTTCTATTTTCTTCCTGCCGCTTGCGTTGAAAGCCGGTTGAAAGCGCTGTAGGAAACGGTCATGGATGAGGAACGGCTGATCCAGTTAGTTGAAATGAGAAGTTATCTCTATGATACCTCCTCATTTCACTACAAAAACCTCAATAAAGTGGCAGCTGCTGGAGGGAGATGGACAGAGAGCAGTCCGATGTGATAGTCGGACGCTCACATGCAGTTACACGGTTTTATAGTTGTGGGTGTGGTTTACATTTTGGTTACGTAACGAAAATGCGTAGAATCTGAACGGCTCGTAGGACATAGGTACGACCTGGACCGGTCGCCAATCAGTCGTAGTTCCAGTCCGACATGAACAACCTCACATGCCTTGAATGTCTTAAAAACAAGCTTTTGATTTTTTTTTGCTAAATAAATTAGAAATTCAGCCTCTAAGCCATGTCTTTATCTTCCCATTCTCTAACTCATTATCTATGTGGGATTCTGAGTGGGCGGGGATGTTATGATAATGAGGCTCTGTGCTGATTGGCTGCCTGAATGATGCCTAGAAAACGGCGGAAGCTCCAGCCGGCGGAGTTGTTGTTGCTGTTCCGGCCAGAGTTAGTTGTGGCCGTGGTTTCACGCATCGCTCCCATTGTTCCGTAACGACGGGAGCAGAATCTGAACGGCTCGTAGAAGTCACATCACACTGAACGGCTCATCTGGGCGGCTGTACAAACACTGCAGAATTTGGTTGCTTTCCTCCTTCTCTGAGTTGGCAGACTGAGGGGAGACCACTTTATATATGTTAAAGCAAGAAAAAACCTGTTTTTCATAATAGGTCCCCTTTAAATGGAGTTCAACACTTGGGAAATAATGATAACTTGTCAAGAGTCAAAGGAGCAGATCAGTGAAGCATGTGACAGTCCTTCTGCTCCCCCCTCTGGTTTTCTGCTGCGTTAGGTCATTTCTCATCTCTCTTTCTGCAGATCAATAAGGAGTGCGTGCGAGGTCTGTGGGCCGGCCAGCAGCAGGAACTGGTGTTTTTGCGTAATCGAAACCCGGAGCGCGGCAGCATCCAGAACTCCAAGCAGGCGCTGAGGAACATGGTCAACTCGTCGTGCGACCAGCCGCTGGGATACCCCATGTACGTGTCGTTCCCTGTGCCGCCGCTGCCGGCCGTCACCCGGAGCATAAGATCAGCGTTAATGTCAAATACTCAGATCTGTTCTAGTTAAGTCTCGTTAATCTGCTCTCAGTCGGCTCCTGAAGCATGTATTTATTAGAGTTAATGTGAGATATTTATGTCTTTAATTTGTAGGTACGTGTCACCACTGACGACGTCGTATGCAGGGACGCACCGCACGCTTCGCAGCATCGGAGGAGGAGCGTTAAGCCTGGATATCATCCGGTCCTGGCTCTGCTCTAAATGGCTACGGTCAGGACATTTTCCCTATCCGTCTGTCATTCTCTTCATTTTTGTTCAGTCTTCAGCCAAACCTCTCCGGTCCCATCAGTTGGCAACTCTTCATGTGAACAGACTCAGTTTGATGTCCATCCATTCCTCTGCTGTTGATACCCACATCTTTCTGATCAGGGTCCCTCCGGCCTGCTGGAGCCCGGGTACATCCTGAACAGGTCGCCACTCAGTCATAATTCCAGGCCTACATGAACAACCTCACACGCTTAAAATCCCTCCTCCAGCTAATTCAGACTCACCAACTACCCTGACACGTGTTTCTGGGTCGGAGTATCTCCAGGAAACCTGCACAAGCTTTGCAAGAACATGCAAACTCCACATGGAGAGGCCACAGCCAGGATTTGAACCAGCAGCCTTGTGCTGTGAGGCAACAGTGCTCACCCCCCCCCCTCACTTACGTGCACAGCAGAAGCTTTCATGTCCCATTCAACCATCTAGCCTCAAAAACCACATGAACCTCATTTCATCATGTGATCTGGATGAAATATAATTTCACGAGGGACATTTTCAGTCCTGCAAATACTCAAACATGGCTGGGACTGTCACTGAACCATAAATCTGTCTGCCAGAAAATAAGTTAAGCGTGCCCACCAAATAACCTGTGGATAACCTCGGCTTGTGACTGCGCCCTGTTCTTTTGCGAGCAGCTTCTCATCTCGTAGGATGAGCTGTATCCATTTCTGTTTGGCGTAAAAAGTGAAAAATAGATGTTTTTTCTCTTTGTGCTGTTCATAGCACCTTTTTTGCCTCATGATCTTTATTGAACTCAGTTTTTGCCTTCTCTGTTTGTACTCTTCCTCTTATCATATTTGCTAACTTTATTCTGCAGACAGTTTATTTCTATCTAGTTCTATTAAAACTAGTTGTGCTGTGAGGCAGCAGTGCTGACCGCCGATGACATGATGCTTTGAGTCATCAGATCCAAACCATTTACAGGAGTAAAGTTAATAGAATCAGAAAAGCGTCCTGCGGCTGTTGATTATACTTTCTAGCCATGATGGCCGACTTGGGCCTTAACAAAAAAAGGGGAAAGTTTCAGTAACCCACATTAAATTAAAATGATGATGCTCTCGTTCAGTTAGAGTATGAATCCGTTTGGATGAAACCGTGTAATCCAGCGTCCTGCTGCTCCTCCGGGCACTTAATGTCAAGGTTTTAAATACACATACAGGAACGTGGAAGTGTACGCCTAAGAGGAAAAAAAAAAAGCATCCCCTAGTCCTTCCTCCAGTGTCACATTTCCATCTCCCTCTTTAATACATTAACTTCAAGAAAGTGAATCTGGCGGCCTAACCTCTGCAGGTCAGCTCATGGTGAGCACCTCTGTGGCCGCGCAGCTCTCTGTTAAGCCATTTAGGGGCCGAGTTTTCCTTTCAGATTAGATTAGACTCGTAATCCTGTTTTATCTGCTGTGAGCAGTGTTGTCTTCCTTCCACTAAGCAGTAAAATGAGCTAAGGCGCTGGATGGTGCCTCATCAGCCAGATTACGTTTAATTTATTTAAGAGGAAGAGTGCACAAGTGTTTGTCACATATGCTAGCGCGGTTACGTAACCCCCCCCCCCCTCGCCGCGGGTCCAAGTGTGTGTGGTTTGACCAGCTGGGGAAGTCAAAGCTGGCGGCACGTTTAATGGCCCGCTGCCCTTTTTGCATCTCTGGCGCTGATTCAGAGGTGGATGGATAAGTCAGAGCCGTGTGTGTGTGTGTCTGTGTGTGTTTTCCAGGGTACGTAAGGACAATCTGACCAGCTGTAACAGCGGCGTGAACATGGAAGACGTGGACTGCGGTGTCGGCGGTTCGTCCTCACTGAGTCAAAACCGCCCGTCGTCCGTCACGTCCAACAGCCTGAGCATGTACCAGCACAGAACCCGGACGACACGCAGCCACCGGCACCACAACACGTCAGGTACGTGTTGCACAAACACCTGCTGACTAGGGATGGGCGGTATGGACTAAAAAATGTATCATGATAATTTCTGGCATTTATCCCGATAACGATAAAAATGACGATAAAAAAAATACCAATTCAACTCCACCTTTGTAACTATAAATCTATCACCACATTCAGTCTTTGGAGCCCCCAAATCACTGCTCTAAAAGAATACTAAATGCTACTTAACTACACCAATTAAATTTAATTGATAAAAACCAATTAAATTAGTACACCTGTACTGCAAAACTGTAATGACTCTATCCCTTTTTCTTTCTTTCTTTCTTTCTTTCTTTCTTTCTTTCTTTCTTTCTTTCTTTCTTTCTTTCTTTCTTTCTTTCTTTCTTTCTTTCTTTCTTTCTTTCTTTCTTTCTTTCTTTTGTTTCTGGCTCATATCTTTCTTTCTTTCTGGCTCATATTTTTCTTTCTTTCTTTCTTTCTTTCTTTCTTTCTTTCTTTCTTTCTTTCTTTCTTTCTTTCTTTCTTTCTTTCTTTCTGGCTCATATCTTTCTTTCTTCTTTCTTTCTTTCTGGCTCA